>NC_134096.1:2125000-2727500 GCF_000715075.1 Nicotiana tabacum
GAGAAGTCTGAGTACTGATGGCAAAGATCAGAAGCAGATAAAAATCAACACGACAGGCTGTGAATGGAAAACAAAATAGGTCTAAATTGGCTCATATATACTGAACCTTAAGCCCTCCCTAACTCCAGACTATGACATGCAAAAAGACTTTTGGACTTGCATGAATTAAAGGTGACAGGGAAAGAGGTGTCAATGGAAAAATTAAAGGGACAACTATGAAGAATCTTAACAGCACAAGAAGTGTGTTTGATGCAGAATCAAGAGTGAGAAAATTTACTGTAACGTGGACATTAACTAGCTGAATTATCTTAGGAAGGTTTTTATATGGTTCCAGACAGTGCCAAGTCTCAAGATCAACTTTATAAAGTATGAGATCAT
This sequence comes from Nicotiana tabacum, assembly GCF_000715075.1. Lineage (NCBI taxonomy): Eukaryota > Viridiplantae > Streptophyta > Magnoliopsida > Solanales > Solanaceae > Nicotiana > Nicotiana tabacum. The sequence goes on from NC_134096.1 coordinate 2,125,379, forward strand.
TCAGGTGAGTGAAGTGAACAATATTGAAAATCTACCACAGGTGCTCAATTGCATGGTTGGAACTTTTCCAACTACTTATCTTGGTGTATTATCAGGCGCTTCCAATAAGAACCAAGCAGTGTAGAGCCGGTGATTAAGAGAGTTGAGAAGAGGCTAGCAGGATGACCAAAAAGGGTAGATGTCGAAAGGGAGGATAAGAACACATGTTGAGCATCCTTACATAATTTATGTTGTTGCTTCACGTAACGGCCCGTGTCACAAGTAAACTGGAAAGGATGCAAAGGAACTTCTATGGGATTCAGCATCCACTTAGTCAACTGAGGACATTACAACTCCAGAGGAAGGAGGGTCTTGCGTTGAAAGATCTTCAAGTTTCCAACAAGCCCCATTAGACAAAGGGTTATAGAGATCCAAGATTGAAGAGCATACTCTATGGAGAGGAGGTGATATCAGAAAATTATGTATTACTGAAGGAGGATGGATGACAAAAAAATATCAAACTTCCCGTTGGATGTGCACTTTGGAGGAGCCACACCCATCAAGAGCCAAGCTCCCCGCGACCAAACCCCAGTAAATTTCTCCGGCAACCGAGCCCCCACGCGCCACCCACGCGCCTGACTTTCCGGCGAGTCACTGCCACGCGCCGGCGCGTGTGGCCTTTTCAGGCAACTTTTCAATTTTTTTCCTTCAGACAGCCTCTTCGCGAGGCTTTTCCGAGCCATCCCGTGCCAGTTTCACCAAATTCCGACGACTTTTTCTTTTTCCGGCCTTTAAACCCCAATTCCTTTTCTCTTTCCGACAGCAGTACGAGGAAACATTCCTCCATTCTGTCTCCGACCACTGTGAATACTGTTATTCCAACAATTGAGGTTTTTCCGGGACAGCCGCATTTAGAATATGATGGATTGTACAGAGAGAAGCTCTTATTTCTCTCTAGAATCCAGAAAACTAGAAAACATGTCGTTTATGAAAGCTGTCTCTTGGCCATCCCTAGAACTTGGAGGAAGATGCCATCAAAAGCTCGACGTAGGACAGGAGCCGCACTTCACGCTGTCCGAGGAGCACACTCTCAGACGCAAGGGTTTCTTGGAATCTAGTCTCATTGGGTCTTTCTCCAAATGGGTTGGTTCTCTGGAGGCTATTAGAAACTGGGCAGCAGAGGCATGGAACGTCAAGGATGGGCTGAAAATATCGCAATTGGGGGACACTCAATATCTCTTTCGTTTTGTTGACAAGTCTCAAGCTTCAGAAATTCTTGTAAGAGGAAACAGGTGGTTCGATGGGAACTTTTTAAATCTAGACAGATGGGTGGAGCATGATGGGTGTCTTGACCCTCGCTTCACTGGCGACACTTTGGTGGTCAACATGGTAGGTCTCCCGGTGCATCTTTGGTGTCTTGACCTATTCAAGAAGATAGGGGAAATCTGTGGGGGCTTTATTGATGTCACTTGCAGTTTACACGATCTCTCGCAAGTGAGGATTGTGGTGAGGAAAGGGGGCAGAATCCCTGTCTCCACTGTGGTGGAAGATGGCTACTTGAGTTATAGGGTTTGGCTGAGCCCTGAATTTCGCCCTATCTTTATGCAAGTGATAGCGGCGGAAGAAAAGGGAAGGTCAAACAGAAGAAAAGTGAGGGGAAATCAGTCTCTGAAGGGAGGGTTCACCGGATCACTGGATTAAGCCGAAATCAGACGTTAGATCTAGAAGAGACGGGAGGTTTGAAATTGGGGGAGGAAGACAAAATTATAACAGGAGAAGACGTGAATGGGTCAGTGATGCGGGCTGGAAAGGCAAAATGGGACGGTCCCCATCTACCTATCATAGGGCCGGACATGTTTTCAGCAAGTATAGGCCTGGGCCTCCTCACATGGGCTCAGCAACTTTCCCCAATTCCATTAGAATTGATCCTAAGGGGCCCAACTTATTTCAAGCTGCGCATGATAAGGCTCCTAAGCATATGGGAACATTGGTTCCTCCTTCCTCTGGCCATGGTGCTTCACACAGTGACACTCTTTCACCGAGCTCTAGTGACATGTGCCCCTCTACGATGGCCGCCGTTGCGGGGGCAGAACCGGCAAAGGATGGTGATGTTAATCCACGACCCCCTACCTCTGTCGGGCCCGATTCCATCAACCACTCAATTGCTCCTGGGCTTATTTGTGCTGAGGACACACTCAAAGTTTCTTCTTTTTCTGGGGAGATTGGTGAGCATGTCCCAATTGATGTTAGTGTCGGACCGGTATCTTCAGTTAATATGCCACCAAGGGTTCCATTCTCTCTTCCGCCACGCTACCCTACTGATGGTTCTGGACATTCCTATAGCAGCGGGGTGTTATTTTCAGAGGTTGTTGACCCCCCAGGAAATGGTGAGACCCTTTCAAATGTTAAAACTCCTAGTGCTAGCAATGCTATGGTCTTGTATTCCTCTGGTAGTAGCAAGGAAAGGGCACATGCAGAAGATGCCTGTCCAATTTCGTCAAGGACCGGAGGAGGGGATATGTCCTTTTGGATGGAGGACAAACTCACTTTGGGAAGTTTCTAGGTGTATCTGTTGCAGGGAAGGAAGATAGGGTGTTAGAACTGTTGAAGGAGATTGAGCAACAATCTCTTTACGATGGTGCAGGGAGAGACTTGGGTAAATTTGTTAAGAAAAATAACATAGGAGATGTAGTGATGTATCAGAGAAGGGGGCGAGTGTGTGACACAGAGAAAGGGACCTCGGCTAGGGGAGGTGGGGAAATGGGGGCTATTGTCGCTTATGGAAGTTAAGATCCTTTCATGGAATGTGAGGGGGATGAATGACCCAAACAAAAGGGCCATCATCAAAGTGGGAGTTAGGGAGTGGGGTGCCAACCTAGTTTGTTTTCAGGAGACCAAAATGGAAGTTTTGTCGGATGCGATCGTGAGAAGTGTCTGGGGAGGTAGCTGGGTGAAATATGACTGGGTTCCAGCAGCGGGAAGTGCGGGGGGCATCCTACTTATGTGGGATGATAGAAGCTTGGAGGTAAAGGAGATTAGGAAGGGAGCTTTCTCTTTGGCAGCTCTCGTCAAAGATAGAGTGAGTGGGGTGGAGTGGGGATTTGGGGAAGTGTATGGGCCGGTAGGGGAAGGGTCCAAGGTGTCTTTCTGGGAGGAACTGGCCAATATTTTGAGGGAATGGGACATTCCATGGGTTCTAGGGAGAGACTTTAACACTATTAGATTCTCGGAGGAGAGATTAGGGCGTAGTGTGTTTTCGAGGGCCATGGAGGAGTTTTCTGATTTCATCAATGATCACCTTCTCAGTGACCTTCCTCTGTCAGGGGAAAGGTTCACTTGGGCCAGAACGGAGGATTCCAACTCAAGGTCTAGAATTGATAGATTCCTGACATCTCCCTCATGGGATAAGCTGGTGCCGAATGCGCTGCAGATTCCTTTACCTAGGTTGACTTCAGATCATTTGCCTATTTTGCTAGATGGATGCAGAGGGAGAGGGGTGCGTGCTCCCTTCCGATTCGAAAACATGTGGTTGAAGGTGCCAGGTTTCAGTGACAAGGTGAAAGAATGGTGGACAAGCTATGGGGTATCAGGGACACCTTCATACCGCCTTTCGAAGAAACTCAAATTGCTCAAGGGAGATATTATTAGGTGGAATAAGGAGGTTTTTGGGAGGGTAGAGGTTAAAATGAGGGAGCTTATGCATGAATTGGGGGATTTAGAAAGAGGGGAAGGAGCGGGGGAGTTAGACGAATCTGAGAAAGAGCGATTGGGGGAGGTTAAGAGGGAAATAGTCGAGTTAGCAATAGCTCAGGAGACTAGTTGGCGGCAAAAATCGAGGGCGCTCTGGCTAAAGGAGGGGGATTCGAATACCAAGTTTTTTCATAGGGTGGCGGTCGCAAATCGAAGGAGAAACTTCATAGAGTCCTTAGTTGTGGATGGGGTGAGGATTGAGGGAGAGGAGGAAGTAAAAGGGGCGATAGTGGGGTTTTATGAGAACTTATATAAAGAAGTTAGTTGGAGGCCGACTTTAGGGGGAATAGAGTTCAACCATATAGGGGAGGGAGACAACGAGTGGCTAGAAAGGGCTTTCGAGGAGAAAGAGGTGCACGAGCCTGTGTCGTCTTGTGCTGGTGATAAGGCCCTGATGGTTTCTCCTTGGCTTTCTTTCAGCTCTTTTGGGACACCATCAAGGGGGAGTTGATGGAAGCCATTGAATACTTCCATGCGAATGGTGTTTTCGAGAGAAGTATCAATGCTTCCTTTATTACTATTGTGCCTAAGAAAGAAGGTACATCTTGTATCAGAGACTACAAGCCTATTAGTCTCGTGGGGAGCATTTACAAGATTATTTCTAAAGTGCTTTCCAACAGACTCAAGAAGGTTCTTGACATGACTGTTTCGTCCTCCCAGAATGCGTTTGTGGAAGGTAGGCAGATCCTGGATGCTGCCTTGGTGGCAAATGAACTTGTAGACTCCAAAAGGAAAAATAGAGAACCCGGCTTACTATGCAAGTTAGATCTTGAGAAAGCTTTCGACCATGTCAATTGGGAGTTCCTGGACTTCATTATGATGCGGATGGGGTTTGCGGAAAGATGGAGGGGATGGATAAAGTTCTGCATTTCCTCAGTAAGATTCTCTGTCCTGGTTAATGGTAGCCCGTGTGGTTTCTTTGGCAGCTCCAGGGGTCTTAGGCAAGGTGACCCCCTATCCTCCATGTTATTCATTCTAGTGATGGATGCTCTGAGCAAAATGATGGATCGTGCGGCGGGCGGAGGCTTCTTGAGAGGATTCTCAGCTCCGATTGGGGTGCTCAGTGCCCGAAGAGTCTCACATTTGCTTTTGGCGGATGACACACTGGTTTCTGTGATGCCGATATGGATCAGTTGACCTACCTGAAGCAGGTCGTGCAGTGGTTTCAGTTAGTATCAGGACTCAAAATCAACATCGGCAAGTGTGAGATTTTCCCGGTAGGTGAGGTTACTAATTTTGATGCCTTGTCTGGCATTCTCGGATGCAAAGTGGGCTCCCTCCCCACTACTTACCTGGGCCTCCCTTTGGGCGCTTCATATAAGGATACTACGATTTGGAATCCAGTGATCGAGCGGGTTGAAAAAAGATTAGCAGGGTGGCAGAAACGGTATTTGTCAAAAGGAGGTAAGGAAGTGCTTATCAAAAGCACTTTATCGAGTATGTCAACCTATTACTTATCCCTGTTGCAAGCACCGGTGAGCATCACAGAAAAACTGGAGCGACTTCAAAGGAACTTTCTATGGGATGCGGCGGATGGAATTAGAAAGTTTCATCTAGTGAATTGGCAAACAGTCACTTCCCCAAAGAAGTGGGGTGGGCTTGGAGTTAAAGATCTTAGGGTATTTAACAGAGCTTTAATGGGAAAGTGGCTGTGGAGATTCGTGGTAGAAGAGCATGCTCTATGGAGGGAGGTCATAGTAGAAAAGTATGATTCAACGGGAGGGGGTTGGAGGACCAAGGCGATCACAACACCTTTCGGGTGTGGCATGTGGAGGAGTATCATGAATAATTGGGAAGCATTCAGTGGCAACATCACTTACAGGGTGGGAGATGGAAGGAGAATCAGCTTTTGGAATCATAGGTGGTGTGGAGGGGATTCTTTGAGGGTCTCATTCCCCCACGTCTTCAGAGTATCAAACCAGAAGGAACTGATGGTCCAACAGATTCGCAAGGAGCATGAAGGGGGGTAGTATGGGACCTCTCATTCAGGAGGAACATGCAAGATTGGGAGATTCCGGAGCTTCAAGTTTTGATGGCACTGCTATACGGGCAAGACATGCTCCAGCCATCCTGCGACTCTTGGAGATGGGGCTTGCGTGGCGATGGTTTGTTCACCGTAAAGTCTTTTTACCAGAGTATGTTGGTGAGAGAGGAGACCACTTTCCCATACTCCTCGATCTGGATTCCTAGGGCGCCCACGAAAGTGTGCTTTTTTGCATGGCTAGCGGCAAGGGGAGTGATCTTGACTGCTGAAAATCTCCGAAAGAGGGGAATTACACTTGTTAGTTGGTGCTACATGTGTAAAAGCTCAGGAGAAGAAGTTGATCACCTTATGTTGCATTGCCCTGTGTCCTCAGCTTTGTGGAGGGCAATCCTGAATCTCTTTGGTGTTCAATGGGTGATGCCAAGCACGGTAAAGGAAATGTTATATAGCTGGGGCAGTTTTCGTAGAAGAAGAAAGCAAAAGGCGTGGAAATTTGCTCTGTTAGCTCTCATGTGGGTAGTATGGGGGGAGAGAAATAGGAGAGCTTTTGAGGAGATTGAGTCTCCTTTTTCACATCTTAAGAATAGTCTTTTATCTTTGATCGCTTTTTGGTGCACTCACTTAGCCCCTACTTGTATAGAAGATTGGGCGTCTTTTGTAGAGAATCATGTTCTGATGTAAATTCTCTACGTCTTTGGTATACTTTGTGTACACGGGAGTTCTCTCCCTTTTGATTAATACAATTTACCTTATCAAAAAAAAAAAAAAAACTATATTGGCAATATAACCCTCAGGGGATGGAAGTCGAATCAGCTTTTGGAGTAACGAGTGGTGTGGAAACTCACATTCCCAAACAGTTATAGTATCTCAAACCATAAGGAAATGACAACAATAGATTCGCAGTTTACAAGAGGGGGTGCTCATTTTTTGATCAAGTAATAAGATTTTTATAAAAATAATGGGCAAGAGAACGCACCTACATACAAGAAATAAACCAAAAAACTAGAAACCTTAGAAAAGGATATGTTTTTCTACAAATGACGCCCAATTTCTATACCTATAGGAACGTCGTGGGTGCAGCAAAAAGAAACAAGGGATAAGAGGCTACTCCTCAAGTGTACAAAATTCTTCTCTATTCCCTCAAAAACTCTCTTATTCATTAGGACATAATGGCTGGAAGGAACCTTCAAGATTGAGAAGTAACTGTATTCCAAGGTCGGGTTGAAATTCTTTACAAGCAGAGTACATCTTATATTAGACAAGACTCATGGAGGTGGAGGGTGGGAAGAGATGTATTGTTTTCAGTAAAGCTATATAATCATAAAGCTCTCGGTGAGGAAGGAGTCGAGTTTTCCACGCATATAGGTTTAGATTCCTAGAAGGCTAGGACACCAAGAAGGTGTGGTTTTTCTCTTAGTTGGCAGCTAGGGGGTTGAAAATTAGAGAAAAAGGCGGATAACATATATAAGCTGGTGCTTCATGTGCAAACGTTTAGGTGAAAGATGTAGGTCACCACCTATATTGTTGGTGGCAATTCACTGTGTTGCAAGATTTTGAGATGAATCGGGGTGCAATGGGCGCTGGCAATAGTGAAAGAGGCAATCTCCCTCTGGAAATTCAGAAAAAGGAAGAGAAGTTGAAGATCCTGGGATGTTACCCCACTAGCATTCATGTGGGTCCTGTGGAAGTAAGGAAATAGGAGAGTTTTCGATGGTATAAGACCGACAATGGAATAGCCTCACTCGTAGCTTTATTTTGGTGCGCCCTACATATAATTGGGTGTCGTTTGTAGATAATCATATTATCTTGTAGATTCTTTACTTTTTGGGATACTGCTTGTATACAGAAAATTTTTCCATTATTAATAAAATTATTTACCCTACCAAAAAAACAGAAGGAAGGCTATAACAGCATAGTAATTTCTTCACACAACGACAAATATTCATACAAAGATATATTTCCAATGGAAGGATCAGATTAACAACACGGAATACGAAGGGAAAGAGGGGATAATGGACGCAGTAGTTCAATTCCAGAAGCAACTTTGGAACTTTTTTAGAGCATCAGCTCCAACGAAAATTACTCAAAGGAGAGACCGTATGTGAGTTACACATTTTAAACACATCTGTTGACAAAGTAATTAAGTCAAACGGAAGTGTATCTTCTCTAACAACTTAAGTTTTAAATGACGCAGTCACACAATTCAGCATGGTACCATAGCAAGCGAAACCTTGGTTCAAATTTCACCACCACCCATTTATCAAAAACATTTACACATGCATGGCCTATGAAAAAGAGTCAAGTCCGCAAGTGAAGGGGGAAGTTGAAGACATAATTAAGCTAAATGAAAGTGTAGCCTCTCTAACGGGAGCTTTAAGTTAAAAAGCCATGTGTACTCCATCTTTAAAGTTAATGCAAGGCGCATCCAATCCATCTTCCACTAAAAAAGCCATGTGTACCCCATCTTTAAAGTTTATACGATCTATACAACACTTACATTGCCCATACAGCAAAAAATACTTTAATATCGTGGGTTAAAAAACTTATTCCTCGTGAGATCTCAGTGCCTTGTGTACATTAAATATTTTTAGCCCAGCATGTTTGGCTATTGGCTATTTAGCTGTCTTGCAGCGGAAACAAACCTTCTAATTTGAAGGCGGTTAAAGTACACCATAATCCTCAAAGCACCAAATGACATATAAGCTTGTTGACTTATCAAGAAAGACGGAAAAAACATAAGCTTGTCGAAGAAAACGTGCAACTCAGTACCATCTAGAAGACGTACCTTATCATACACTGGAATGAAGTAATAGCCATTAGGTGCACAATGTGTTCTTTCCTTCACCAAGCCATCCAATGTGCGAAGCTCAACCTGCATTAGAAAAACATGTCAATGGAAACTCTAGTGTGTTATCCTTACGGATTTAATTAAAAGCACTGTAATGCATAAATTCGCGATGGCTGACTGAGAAATATTAGGCATAGTGGCATACTACAGCACCTGTCAACAGGAACAGGGTATATAAATAACTCTTCAACACCATTAATTTGAGAAGATGAATTGGAAAACGCCAACCCCAATCAGCATGCATAAAATGCCACCCTTTTTAAGCTACGGCTGCAAGGCATAGGCCCTGGAGCACGGGGCTAATATCCTATGGAATTTTTTATTTTCATATATAAGCAAAAAGTAGCATATAATAAAGCCAAACAATGGTGAAATAAAAACAACACTTGATCTTTTAAGGAAAGGACAGTGGGTTAACGGTCGAGAGTTCATGATTTATGCTTACCAAAAAAAAGAGGACAAACTTATGGTTTACGATGATAAAAATTGACCTCTTTCTCCCTTCACCAATAATTTTTTAGTATATGAGTAATAAATAAATCATCATTAGGAGATATTATATAAATTTCCAACTTTATTTAACTTTTATATGTTTTAACGTTAAACAGAAAACATATGATAAATGCTCAAGCTCCTAGGTTTAGTTTCAGCGATAGCATAATAGAACTCCAACTTTCCCCGAAAGCACCCTACCTCAAGGAATGGCAACTTGAAAGGAGATAGCACTCCTTATAATATGAAAAACAACACAGAGCTAGTCCAAAGTTAATGTGCATTTGACTGATACTAACCATAAGGTGAAAGAATTAAATAAAGGAGAACAATTATGGATTATCATATTTTCAATAGTTGCCCCTTACAATGATATTAGAATAATCTAATTTCGGATCGCTTGACTTCCTTGACTTGATCAGTTCCGAACTCGCCTGCAGAAAAAGAAAAAGAAAAAAAAAACCAGATCAGTGACACACTCTTCACCTACTAAAATCAATTGACATTAAAAAAGTAATCAAAAAAATTACTCAGAATCTCTAAACCTAAGATTTTTCAATCTCCGATTTGAAATCAACATTAAACCCTTCCCAAAAAGTAGCTCAACAGGCCTCAAAGACTGAATATTTTGTGACAAAATCAAAACTTTAGCAGATGAATAATGAAGTAGTAAGAGAAAAAATCACCTCAACAAATCCGCCACATCCTTGAATTGAATCAGCAGTGGCAGTGGATGCAACATAGAGAAAAATCAATATGACATATTGATAGTAGGTGGATGCCATTGCCGGCACAAACAGATCTCGCTCTGCTCAGTTCAGCTGTTCTCTCTGCTGTGATGCGCAAGGGTTGTGGTCGACCTTAGAGGTAGGGCCAGAAGGGAGAAACTAGATATAAAGAGCAATATCTTTTTTATGGGTACGGTGAGAGAGTGATCAAATAAATTTGTTCATCAAAGTTAGAGCAGATATAGTATTGTAGCAAGATTGAAAATAGAATCTCTAATTTTTCTTTTTTTTATTTTTATAGAAATTGGAGTACTTGTATTATTTTTAATTTAAAATAGTCATTTTGTAGTGTTTGGATAAAGTAAAAAATAATTTTAAGTATTTATTTTTAAGCTAAAATGATAAAAATAAGTCAAAAGCTAAAATTACTAACTTATGATTTTTGTTTTAAAAGTCATTTAAAATAAACTCACCCCAACCGGACTCAAAGACGTCATATTACGTGACATTGAGATGAGCATTTTAATTACCAAGCTCAGCTAATGTATTGTCCGAAAGCAGTCTAGATTGTTACTTTTGGAAAAACAATTCCTACCATCATTTTTTACTAGAATTGGAAATCTTTGGTTAATAATATAGGAGATATACATTGTTTGACTATAATTTATGGTTGCTTGTTTCATACGCAATGATTCATTACTTACTTTTCATTTTTACGCCTTTCAAAACCTCAAAATCGCAATCCAGTTAGAATGAAATTGCGTTTTATCGTTGCCAATAATTTTTCGATAATAAGAGCATGGACCACTTATAAGTTATAACCGACTAACTTGGAAATTGCCTTTACCCTTTCAAACCAGAGATTTGACAAGAGAATTGCCAATTTAATTTTCAAGATAGATTTTAGTTTTGTGTTTTCTCCACATGAAAGACTTAGATTCTTTTGTAGAAATATAGGTAGAAATTATTTTCTTGCTTTGGTAATAGAGAGCTACCATTTGTATTTTGGACAATGTCAAACGGAAAAGAGGTCTACCTCTCTTGTAGGATAAAAATGGTGTGTTAATATCCCGAAGAATGCTAAGCATTTATGGTTATATTCCTCATAATTTAACACTCTTAAACTATGTGCTCATACCAGTATTTTAAAAAGTATTTTCTAGGCGAGTCATAGGGCGAGGCGCACCAAAAATGTCCTGAGGTGATGGTGTGGGGTGATGTGTGGCTATAATTCCATAGTTTAGCACATTATTCGCCTTACATTTTATATGATTTAATGATAAATTATACTTTATTTGCGCGTAACGGAGTCTATTTTATGTGTAGGTGAATTGGAGATAAAAGTAGAGCAAAAGGAATAATTAAAGTCTAAAACGTGCTCGAAAATAGTTGAAAAGAAGAAAGAAAGAAGTGAGCAACCGACAAATAAAAAGCTGGCGAAGTCAGGCCTTAGATCAGGCTGGGCGAGCCCTTTAGCTCGCGTGGGAGTTGGCGGAGCCAGGCTCGGGGCAAGCTCAAGCAAGCGTTATACCTCGCGACATCAGGCCTGGAGCGAGCTTAAGCTGGTGTTATGCCTCGCGAGGCCAGGTCTGAGGCACGCACATTCCGAGCTTTAAAGACTTATTTCGTCTCCTGGTTTGACTAGGACTTGGCCTACGTGTTTAGGACTCTTGGCAACCAGAGGCAAGGAAAGCTCGTGGAACAAGCGTTAGAAGCTACACTCATCGATTTCTACATCCTTTTATCCTTACTTTGTAATTTAATTATGCAAAATATTTTGGATATTGTTACTATGAGTATGAGTAGCTAAACTCCTAATATAAGGTTTTGATGGAACCTATTGAATGATGATTTTCTTGTTACGTTAATATAGATTTGCCGTAGTATTTTCTCTATTTGTTTAACTATAATATTATTGTGGTTGATTGAAGGGCCCTCAATTGGTTGTGCCTATTTAGTATGTATTACTCGGGAGAGAGTGCATATTTAGGTAGTTGTCGAACAACATCACTCCTAATGTATATGAAGGATCAATACAAAGGGTTTAAAGGTGGGATTAGGGATAACGAAATCTTGGTGTGATCCAAGTGAGCCGTACTTAATGCCAGCTAGCGTAATTCGGGAGAATATGTATAGTAAATTGTGATAATTAATCGGGAGAGAGTTACGACAGTCAGAGTGCTCGTGATCTATAGAGAAGACTTAGGCAAATTTATAGAAAATATAGCGGAAAAGATTCCGACAATAGGAAAAATCAGAACCTTAGATCATTCCAATTATTGTCTACAACCCGTTAGTAGTTAGTTATTAATTGTGGCATTTTCATTACGTAATATTTAGTTAGTAAACATCCAAATTGTTACTTAAATATTTCTAAAGATTGGTTATGTGAGTTCGTGCGAGTCTAGTAGCTGTGTTTGATAGGTTAATTCCCTGTGGGATTCGACTCCAGATCGATTAGCCGGAATATATTTGCAACGACCGCTTAGTCCTTTTTATAAGGCATAGTTGAGCGTGATCAAATTTTGGCGCCATTACCGGGGAGTTAACGGTGTTATTAATTGCAGCTACAAGAAGTGCTAGAATTCTTAGTGTAGTCAATTTTCTCCATTTTAAACCAAATACATTGAAATTTTAACATTTGTAGTCATGGGTGTTACAGGTGCATGCCTAGGGACTCCTCGAGAACTGGTGAATTGCTCGAAGCATTATCAGATCCTGAGAAAGTTTTCAATACACTAAATCGTGCAAACAAGAAAGGCAAACATCAACAAAACTCGACAGACCAAATCGAACCAGACATGGATGACGGAATAGAAAATCCGATCAACAACAGAAACAATGCGAATGAACCAAGGGTTTGGTGCCTCTTGTACCAAAAGCAACATTATATGATTGGGCACAACCCACCGCCGACAATCTGGCAACCGCAATTGTAGTCCCTCAGATACAAGCGAAATAATTTCAAATCACAAACAACATGCTACATTTGTTGCAGAATAAGGGACTGTTCTTAGGGTCATACATTGAAGATCCTCAGCAACATCTGAAGAATTTCCTGTCGATATGTGTCACGCAAAGGCAACCTAATGTGACACCGGAAGCAATAAAGTTGTTGTTGTTTCCATTCTCGGTGACAGGAGAAGCTCAGACTTGGCTTAATTTACTCCCCATAAATTCTATCACTACTTGGGAAGAATTAGTCAAGCAATTTTTGAACAAGTTCTACCCACCTAATAAAACTGCCAAACAAATTAATGATATATTGAGCTTCAGGCAGAGACCGGCAGAATCATTACAAGAAACGTGGGAGAGGTTCAAGGGTATGCTGGTTAAGTGTCGACATCATGGCATTCCAGATCAGATGTTGGGGCAGAGGTTCTATATGGGACTGGCAAACGGCTTAAAGGCCAATGCTGATGCTTCAGCAGGTGGAACATTTTTTTAGCAAAACATTCAGAGAATGCAGGATGGATGACAAGAGACTCTATGATCACTCATGTAGTTCACTCAGTGACTTTGGACCCAAACAACTCCATAGCTGAAAATATGGCCACTCTAATGACGCAAATGAGTATACTCACCAAAAAGATCGATGAATCGGGCCAAAAGCAACATGTACACATAGTTGACGCAACTAATGGGGACTTATGTACACCATACATTAACCATCTTTATGTATGCTCGTGGAGTGCAGAAGGTGACAACCAGCACTATCAGGAAGATATGAACTATGTAGCCAACTATGGGGGACAAAGACAAGGTGATCAGAATTGGGGACAATAGAATCAACAATATAGACCAGCACAACAACAATACAATAACAGCAACAATTCTGGAGCTATGCGACCACAGGGTCAAGTGGTGCCTTACCAAAGGCAACATGGTTACAACCAGTAAAATCAACAGCTGGCTTATCAACAACCTCAACAATAACAGATTGTGAGACAAGATGATGGGTTTGCTGAACTCAAGGGAATGCTGGACAACAATAACAGAATGCTGCAACAACTGATTGGGTCCACTGTAAAAATGCAAGAGAGAGTGGACTCACATGAATCAGCGATAAAAGGTATTGAGATTCAATTAGGACAGATTTCTATGGCTCTAAACAATCGTCCCCAAGGGACGTTACCTGCATACACACAAGTCAATCCAAAAGATCAGGGGCCGAAACAGCTTATGGAAGTGAGTCTAGGAAATAGTAGTGACCTAGATTTGGAGCAAGAGATTGCTCGTGAAAGCCGACCTACTGTAACACTTATGTCAGTATCCACTGAGATAGATGATTTAACAGGGTTAACTGAGGTCACGGTACAACATGCACAAGAGAGCACAAACAAAGAAAAAGAGGTTGCGAAGGAGATTGAGCTAGCACAAGAAACGACAGTAGAAGCAGTGCCTGAGCAAGATAAAACTCAAATCACACGAAAGAAGCGACCTCCAGCACCATTCCCGCAGAGATTGGCCAAATATCAGAAGGACGAGCAATATAAGAAATTCATGGAGATGTTGAAACAAATACAGGTGAACATTCCACTGATTGATGCGTTGCGGGAGATGTTTGGGTATGCCAAAATGATATAAGATTTAATGTCTCGCAAATTTGACTTCCAATACTTGTCCACTGTTACATTGACACAGACTTGTAGTGCAGTCGTGATGAGACTCATAACTGAGAAGTTGTCAGACCCAGGGAGTTTCACAATCCCATGCACGATAGGCAACTATTCTTTTGCTAAAGCATTGTGTGATTTGGGGGCAAGCATAAACTTGATGCCCTTGGCTATCTACAAAAGGTTAGGCATTGGAAGAGCTAGACCCGCATCCATATTACTACAGTTAGCCGACCGGACAGTGAAGAGGCCCTCTGGTATCCTTGATTATGTATTAGTACAGGTTGGGAAGTTCCCAGCAGATTTTGTCATTCTAGACTGCCGGGTTGACGAGGAGATTCCCATAATTTTGGGAAGACAATTCGTGGCCACTGGGAGTGATCTAATTGACTGTGAATCTGGAGAGCTCAAAATGAGACTAAATGAAAAAGAAATAACATTCAACGTGCAGAAATCTATGCGGCGACCAAGTGAATTTGCTAACTGCTCTCTAATAGAAGCCGTGGATGTAATTATGGAGAAGGAAGATGAGACCTTGAACGCTAAAGACCCTCTAACAGCCTGTCTCATGAACTTAGATGAAGTAAATGGAGAGGATTTGGCGGAGTGGGTGCTGGCCCTTGACGGCCAAGGGTTTTGGAAAAGAGAGTTCAAATTTGAGCCTTTCCACTTAGAAGAAAGAAAAATTCCTCCAGCTAAGCCATCGATAGAAGAGCCACCAAAGTTAGAACTGAAGCCGCTACCACCTCACCTCAGGTATGCTTTCTTGGGACCTAACTCAACTTTACCTGTTATTATCTCATCTGGTTTGTTAGATGTGCAGAAAGAACAACTTTTGCAGGTATTGAGTGAGTGCAAAACTGCAATTGATTGGACCATTGCAGACATTAAGGGTATCAACCCGACCTTCTCTATACATAAGATTCTACTGGAAGATGGCCACAAACCTTCCAGAGAACATCAAAGAAGACGGAACCCCAATATGAAGGAAGTTATGAAAAATGAGGTAATAAAGTGGGTAGATGCGGGGGTCATTTTCCCCATCTCCGACAGCAACTGGATCAACCCAGTCCAATGTGTGCCTAAGAAAGGTGGGATGACTATAGTGCAAAACGAGAACAATGAGTTGATATCAACAAGAACAGTCACGGGAAGTCTCACTTTTGCTTTCTGGATGGATACTCGGGGTATAATCAAATCTTCACTGCCCTAGAAGATAGAGAGAGAAAACATCATTCACTTGTCCACATAGCGTCTACGCCTTCCGAAGGATGTTGTTCGGCCTATGCAATGCACCCGCCACATTTCAAAGGTGCATGATGACCATCTTCACTGATATAGTAGAGGACATCATTTGAGGTCTTTATGGATAATTTCTTGGTGGTGGGAGACTCATTCGATGATTGCCTAAGGAATTTGAAAAGAGTGCTGAAAAGATGTGTCGAGACTAATCTGGTGCTCGATTGGGAAAAGTGCCAATTCATGGTACATGAAGGTATAGTCTTGGGGCACCTAGTGTCGAGTAAGGGCATTGAGGTAAATCGTGCAAAGGTTGATGTGATCGGAAAGCTTCAACCACCCATTCCGTCAAAGCAATAAGAAGTTTCCTTGGCCACGACGGGTTCTATAGACGGTTTATAAAAGATTTTTCCAAAATTGCTAACCCCTTGTGTAGATTGCTTGAAAAAGATCACCCTTTTGTGTTTTCTGATGACTGCAGGGTAGGCTTTGAGGAATTGAAGAATAGGCTGGTGACATCACCTATCATAGTTGCATCTGACTAGGATCAACAATTTGAGCTGATGTGAGACGCAAACGACTATGCTGTGGGAGCAGTGCTTGGGCAGCGCAAAGATAAAGTCACGCATCCAATATATTACGCAAGTAGAACTTTGAGTGGCGCCCAACTCAATTACACAGTGACCGAGAAGGAGATGCTAGCAGTGGTGTTCGCATTTGACAAATTCAGGTCCTACCTGATAGGCTCGAAGGTAGTTGTTTATACTGACCATGCTGCTCTCAGGTACCTAATTGATAAGAAGGAGTCAAAGTCGTGCCTAATTCGATGGGTGCTACTGCTGCAAGAATTTGACTTGGAAATCCGTGACCAAAAGAGAACGGAGAACCAAGTGGCTGATCACATGTCTAGACTGGAAGGAGCCAAAAAGAAGGTTGATGGGGAAGAGATTGTGGAGACTTTCCCGGATGAACAACTACTAGCCACGACTCTTGAGGTAGCGCCATGGTATGCAGACATTGCAAACTACCTGGCAAGCGGTATTGTTCCCTATGACCTTTCCCTATTCAAAAGAAAAAGTTCTTTCGTGACTGTCACATGTATTATTGGGATGAGCTGTGAGGACCCATAAAAGTTTTAACCAAAAACTCGGGGTTTCATGGTGCCAAGATAGATTCCTGCGTTACTATAGTAGAAATTCTTCGTGACGAGCTTGTGAGCCGCGGTTCGGACTTTTTGGACTAAACAGTACCCTACGGACTCAGAGAAAATTGTTTCGCAGAAGAAAGCATTTCTGCGGCCCATTATGCGGTCGCATAATCACTCTGCGAACCGTATAATGGCCGCAGAGTGAAGTAGTAAGTTTGGCCAATTTGAGGATAGTTTTGCGGACCGTATATCGGTCGCATAATTTCCTCTTGGGTTTCTGCAGAGGGAGTTCTGCGATGCATTATGCGACCGCAGAACAAGTATGCGGACCGCATACTGGTCGCATACCAAAGCCAAAAGTTTAGGCCCCTGAGGGCCATTTCTGCGGTCACTTTGCGGACCACATAACCATTATGCGGTCGCATATGCGACCACAGGCCTGTGTCGGGGCACCATTTTTCTTAATTTAAAATCCGACTCTCATTCCGTTAAAATACCCTTTAGGTCTATTTTGGGCTCATTTTTCTGATATTTCTACAGTGCGAGAGAGAAGGTTCAAGAGGGAGGGCCTAAGTTTTCATCAAATTGATCTTCAATCATCACTTGAAGCTTTGTAAATATTCAAGTAGAGCACCAAATTCTTCATCCAAAAGGGTAAGACTTCATCACCCCAGCTCTTAATTTCAAACATAGCTATAATGGGGTACTAGTGTGATACTTCATGGGTATAAGGGTGGTTTATCTTGCATGCATGTATGATAAAGAGTGTGGGAAAAGTGAGCTAGAACCAAGAACGTTTTCCTAATTCTAGGTTCAATTTGTATATTGCAAAAATAAATTGAGGTTGCTAAGGGTTCCGGATAATTGTAGAGTCTAAAGAAGCACAATTGAGGTATGTATGGCTAACTCTCTTCTTCTTAGAATCGTAGTCCTGGTGTCCGAATAATTGGGTGTAAGTTCTAACTTGATCATACTAGAATTGTTTGCCTTAGCATGTTGGATTGAAAGATCTATGTTCCATAATTCTTTTAGATGGTTATCATGTCATCATGCTATTTGAGAACGTAATTATGTTGTTTCCAAGCTCCTTCCCTTATGTGTGCAATGCCTTATGTGATGGTACTTATCGATATGAATGATGATTTTATTTGACCGGATAAAAAGGGAAAAGACTTGAATTGTAAAATGTTCCCAAGGGCCAAGAACTACTTAATAAAGGAGGTTGTTTGTGCCATGTAATAAAAGATGGGAAAGAAATATGAATTGAGTGAACAATTGAAAGAGGTTATGTCTCAAGTGAGATGGCTTAGCCGATCGGGCCGAGATCGGACTCCATGTTGTACACATGGTGGCATTTGTGTTAGAATTATTAATTTACATAGTGGAAATGGATATGTCTCACTTGAGATGGCTTAGCAGGTCGGGCCGAGACTGGACTCCGTGTAAAAACACGGTGGCATTGTGAGTTGTGGCTTTGGCACTAAAGATTAATAATCTAAAAAGATGGAAAGATTGAATTGGAAACTATGTGACCCTTACTTGGTGTTTTATTTGTATTTCTATGAAGCTCTTATTGATTATTATGACTGCATTCTCTTTGTTTCACTGTTCATTCTACTAAGATTGGTGTTTGCCTTACATACTAGTACTATTCGACAGTACTAACGTCCCCTTTGCCGGGGGCTCTACATCTTTGAATTGATGTAGGTGGTTCCATCGCAAATAGTGCCGATCGCAAATAGTGGTGCTCTCTTTCTCTCCTCCACATCAATCTTGGTGAGCCCCATTTATCCCCAGGGGTCATGTAGTCCTTCTTTTGTATAAGTTTTCATATTTTGAGGTATAACCGGGGTCTTGTTGCCGGCATTGTCATGTTGCTCTTTTGTACTCTTAGAGGCTCCGTAGACATTTATGTGGGTCATGTATATATGTTGGGGTGGTCGTTGGATCGAGTTGTATTTTGGGAACTCAACTATGGCATAATGTTTATAAGGAAAAATGAACTAGCAACGTTTATATATTTATATAATTGATCTCCCCCATGTTTTACAAATGGTGATGCGATCCCTTTTTGGATTATGAATGAGTCGGGTAGGAAAGGTTTAATAGGCTTGCTCGACCGAGTTCACTCGGTTGAGTACCGGTCGCGCTCCTCAAGGTTGGGGCGTGACAAACTTGGTATCAGAGCCTAAGGCTTTAAAGTGTCCTCGGATGTCTCGGAGCCGCGTCTAGTAGAGCCCTTCTTATCGGTGTGTTGTCGACCACATCTATAATTAGGGGGATACTTGGACATTTAGGAATAATACCCTTCATTATTGTTCTATATCTTGCGATAAAGCGGGATGTGAGGTTGTTCTCCTCTAACTCGTGCATTGTTCTAACTTTCAGTAAATGGCACCTAAGAAGAAAGCGAGAATTGGCCAAGAAGCCAATGCCACATCAGGAGTGGTTGTTGATCCCCTTCTTGATAATGCGGGTGAGGGTAATCCCCTTACTATCATACTGCCTCATTCGTCTACTCCAGAACAGACTACCCCAGTTCCTACACCCGCGGAGGGTGCCACAATCCCTCCCGCCAATATACATGTTCCACCTCCAGCCCCAGCTCCAGTACCCAGTTTTTCTGATGTGGGTCTTAGAGGAGCTATTCAGATGTTGACTCAGTTAGTAGCTTCCCATGCTCAAAGGTCAAATGTTGCACCCACTTCATTTAGCTTGCAAGGAGATTCTTTCGATTCCAGGGTAAACAGGTTCCTTCAGTTAGACCCTCTAGTGTTCATAGGTACTGATCCCGAGGCAGACCCTCAAGATTTCATTGATGAGATACATAAGACTCTCCTAGTTATGCGTGCTACTGAGACATAGGGAGTAGAGTTGGCCTCCTATCATTTGAAAGGGGTGGCATATTCCTGGTTTGAGATGTGGGAGGATTTCCGTGAGGAGGGGAGCCCTCCGGCGAGATGGAGTGAGTTCGCGGATGCCTTCATAGACCATATCTTGCCTGCCGAGACTAAGGCAGCCCATGATGTGGAGTTTGAGACCCTTAAACAGGGTAGTAGGAATGTGTGGGAGTATCACATGGAGTTCGTGCGCCTGTCGAAGTATGTTGTTCATATGATGCCGACTATGGAGTCAAGAGTGTGTCGATTTGTGCAGGGCATTAGCCCTTTGGTTATTAATGAGGCTGCCACAACTGCTCTAAATTCTGACATGAACTATGGAAGGATGGTGGCATTTGCTCAAGCTGCGGAGGCTCGAAAGTTAAAGCCCAGGATGGAACGGGAAAGTAGTAGTAGGGCCCGATCATCAGGCAACCTTGAGGATTCATTCGGAGGTGGGAGATCAGCTTTTCGGGGAGGATCATCCGGGCCAACCCAGTCTTATGCTTAGTCTTCAGCTAGTGCCCCGCTATCAAGGCACGGTCAACAGCAAGGGACTCGCTTTATGCCCGGTCAGGGGAGCAAGGGGTTCCACCATCAAGGCCGATTAGGAGGGAGATTCCAGCAGCAGCAAAGGGTCCCATGCCCTAAGTATGTGAGGATACATTCGGGAGTCTACTACCTGGACATGCTAGTATGTTATGGATACGGAATGCGATGCCATATTCAGAGGGAGTGTCGTGTATCCCGTCAGGGTACAGGCAGGGGCACAACTTAGTCACCCAGTCCTACAGTTGCCACATCTTCAGCACACCCTCCAACTCGAGGCTCTTCAGCACCCGCAGGGCGTGGTACATCCAGGGGTGGTGCACAGAGTTCAGGAGGACCCAACCGATTCTATGCTATGAGTGGTCGATAGAGTGCAGAGACTTCCCCAGATGTCGTCACAGGTATATTGACCGTTCAATCTCATGATGTGTATGCCCTTATTGATCCTCGATCTTATTTGTCCTATGTTACTCCTTATGTTGCTACGAGCTTCGGGATAGAACCGGAACAGCTTCATGAGCCATTCTCTGTATCTACCCCAATTGGCGAGTCTATTATGTCCGTACAAACTTATAGGGATTGTGTTGTCACGGTGCGTGGTCGGGATACCATGGCCGATCTTATTGAACTAGGGATGATTGATTTTGATGTAATAATGTGAATGGATTGGCTATATTCATGTTTTGCCAAACTTGACTGTCAGACCAGAATTATGAGGCTTGAGTTTCCTAACGAGCCAACTGTTGAGTGGGAGGGGAATAATGTTATGCCAAAATGCAGGTTTATTTCTTATCTTAAGGCCACAAAGATGATCAGGAAGGGGTATATTTATCATTTTATCCAAGTGACGGACACCACTGCTGAGGTGCCTACCCTTGAATCTGTACCAATTGTGAATGACTTCCTCGATGTCTTTCCGAATTAGCTCCCTGGAATACCTTCAGACAGGGAGATTGATTTTGGGATTGATATGAGGCCAGGCACGCAGCCTATATCCATTATACCTTATAGAATGGCGCCAGAAGAATTAAAAGAGCTAAAGGAATAACTTAGGGATTTGCTAGAGAAATGTTTCATCTGACCGAGTACGTCGCCTTAGGGCGCACCGGTTCTCTTTGTCAGAAAGAAAGATGGATCGTTGCGGATGTGTATTGATTACCGGCAACTCAACAAAGTCACAATAAAAAACAAATACCCATTGCCTAGAATAGATGATTTGTCTGACCAATTACAAGGTGCTAAGTTCTACTCCAAAATTGATTTGCGGGTACTATCAATTGAAGGTAAGGGAGTAGGATATTCCGAAAATAGCTTTCAGAACCCGGTATGTGCACTTTGAATTTTTGGTAATGTCTTTCGGGCTAACAAATGCCCCGGCAGCTTTCATGGATCTTATGAATCGAGTCTTCAGGCCGTTTCTTGACTCTTTTGTGATAGTATTCATTAACGACATCCTTGTATATTCACGAAGTCGAGAGGATCACGCCGACTACCTCAGGGCAGTTCTACAGACTCTTCATCACCACCACTTGTATTCAAAGTTCTCGGAATGTGAATTTTGGATTGAATCTGTTATATTCCTAGGTCATGTCGTCTCCGGAGAAAGAATTAAGGTTGATCCTCAAAAGATTGCAGCGGTGAATGATTGGCCTAGACCTACTACTCCAACAGAGATTCGCAGTTTCTTGGGTTTGGCCAGGTATTATAGGAGGTTCATGGAGGGGTTCTCCACTCTTGCCTCTCCATTGACTAAATTGACGCAGAAGGCGGCTAAGTTCCAGTGGTCCAATGCTTGTGAAAGGAGCTTTCAGGAATTGAAATCAAGATTGACTTCGGCACCGGTATTGACCCTGTCAGAGGGTACTGAGGGGTTTGTGATGTATTGCGATGCTTTGGGTGTGTATTAATGCAACATGGTAAGGTTATAGCATATGCTTCAAGGCAACTTAAGAATCATGAAAAGAACTATCCAACTCATGACTTAGAGCTTGCGGCGGTGGTTTTTGCATTAAAAATTTGGCGTCATTATTTGTATGGAGTCCATGTAGATGTATTCACGGACCACAAAAGTCTTCAATACATTTTCAAGCAGAAGGAATTGAACTTAAGGCAGAGAAGGTGGCTTGAGTTGCTCAAAGATTATGACATCGACATTTTGTATCATCCGGGGAAAGCTAATGTGGTGGCGGATGCTCTTAGTCGGAAATCTATGGGTAGTTTGGCTCACTTGGAGGCATGTCAAAGGCCCTTGGCCCGGGAGGTTCACCAGTTGGCTAGTTTGGGAGTTCGTCTTACAGACTCTAGTGAAGGGGGAGTGATTGTGCGGAATAGGGCAGAATCATCGCTTGTGACGGAGGTCAAGGAGAAGCAATACAGTGATCCAGTGTTGGTGCAGCTGAAGAAAGGGATTCATAAACATAAGACTACGGCTTTTTCTCTTGGCATGGATGACGGTACATTACGGTACCAAGGACGACTATGTGTTCCAAATATAGATGGTCTTCGGGAAAGAATCATGGCAGAAGCTCATACTTCTAGATATTCTGTGCACCCAGGCTCTACAAAGATGTATCATGATCTCAAGGAAGTTTACTGGTGGAATGACATGAAGAGGGGTGTGGCAGACTTTGTGGCAAAGTGTTCAAATTGTCAACAAGTGAAGGCCGAGCATCAAAGGCCCGGTGGGTTAGCACAGAATATGGAAATTCCAATGTGGAAATGGGAAATGATCAATATGGATTTTGTGGTAGGGTTGTCGCGCACTCCGCGTAAGTTTGACTCAATTTGGGTGATCGTGGATCGACTCACGAAATCAGCACACTTCTTACTAGTTAAATCCACCGACACTGCGGAACAACATGCTCAATTGTATATCAAGGAAATAGTCAGGCTTCATGGAAATCCAGTTTCCATCATTTCCGATCGAGGGGCCCAATTCACAGCTAATTTCTAGAAGAAATTTCAGCAAGGTTTGGGTACGCAGGTAAATCTTAGCACGACTTTCCATCCACAGACTGACTGGCAAGCAGAGCGGACTATTCAGACGCTTGAGGGCATGTTGCGTGCATGTGTACTTGACTTCAAGGGTAGCTGGGATGATCATTTGCCGCTCATAAAATTATCTTATAACAACAGTTTTCATGCCAATATTTAGATGGCGCCGTTTGAGGCCTTGTATGGTAGAAGATGTAGGTCACCGATTGGGTGGTTCGAGGTTGGAGAAGCTAAATTAATAGGACCAGACCTTATGCATCAGGCTATGGAAAATGTTAAGATCATAAAAGAGCGGTTGAAAACTGCTCAGAGTCATCAAAAATCCTACTCAGATGTTCGTCGCAGAGACTTAGAGTTCAAAGAAGATGATTGGTTGTTCTTGAAGGTATCTCCCATGAAGGGGATCATGCGGTTTGGAAAGAAAGGGAAATTAAGTCCAAGGTATGTCGGGCCGTATAGAATCATTCAAAGGATAGGTCAGGTGGCGTACAAGCTTGAACTACCACCTGAGATGTCATTAGTACACCCGGTATACCACATGTCCATGTTGATGAAGGTAGTTGGAGATCCGATGAGACCATCGAGGTTAGTGAAGAATTGTCATATGAAGAAATTCTGGTTGCTATTCTTGATAGGCAGGTCCGAAAGTTGAGAAACAAAGAAATTGTATCCGTGAAGGTGTTATGGCGAAACCAATAAGTCGAAGAAGCTACTTGGGAAGCCGAAAATGAACTAAAAGAAAAGTACCCTCATTTGTTTTGAATAGCCATGTAATAGTTCTATGAAGTTGTTTCCCCTAAAGTTTGTATCACTTGTTCGGCTAATATAAAGACACTCCTTTCTAGCTATATGTCCCCCATGAGGCTTCGGTTGGGCGTTATTTTACATTTTGTTGTGTCATTTAATTCTATATATGCTGCTAAGGTGTGTTTCAGGGGCTCTCTGACAGGTGGATAGGCCCAAATACAAAGGAAACTCTGGCAAAATTTTTAGGAAGTTAGGCAAATTTGGGGCTGATGGTATGTGGCATAACTGAAACTGTGTTAAGTGAACCTTGATCCTCATTTGAGGACGAATGATCTTAAGTGGGGGAGGATGTGAGAACCCGTAAAAATTTTAACCAAAAACTCAGGGTTTCGTGGTGCCAAGATAGATTCTTGCGTTACTATAGTAGAAATTCTTCGCGGCGAGCTTGCGAGCCTCGGTTCGGACCTTTTGGACTAAGCAGTACCCTACGGACTCTGAGGAAAATGTTTCGCAGAAGAAAGCATTTCTGCGGCCCATTATGCGGCCGCATAATCACTCTGCGGACCGCATAATGGCCGCAGAGTGAAGCAGTAAGTTTGGCCAATTTGAGGTCAGTTTTGCGGTCAATTATGCGACCGCATAATCGATATACGGACCGCATATATGTCGCATAATTTCCTCTTGGGTTTTTCTGGAGGGAGTTCTGCGGTGCATTATGTGACCGCAGAACAAGTATACAGACCGCATACTGGTCGCATACCTTAGCCAAAAGTTTAGGCCCCTGAGGGCCATTTTTGCGGTCACTTTGCGGAGCGCATAACCATTATGCGGTCGCATATGCGACTGCAGACCTGTGTCGGGTCACCATTTTTCTTAATTTAAAATCCGACCCCCATTCCGTTAAAATACCCCTTAGGTCTATTTTGAGCTCATTTTTCTGATATTTCTACAGTGCGAGAGAGAGGGTTCAAGAGGGAGGGCCTAAGTTTTCATCAAATTGATCTTCAATTATCACTTGAAGCTTTGGAAATATTCAAGTAGAGCACCAAATTCTTCATCCAAAAGGGTAAGACTTCATCACCCCCGCTCTTAATTTCAAACATAGCTATAATGGGGTATTAATAAGATGGTCCATCGGTGTGAGGGTTGTTTATCTAGCATGCATGTGATAAAGAGTGTGGGAAAAATAAAAACAGTGAACTAGAACCATGAAAGCTTTCCTAATTTTGGGTTCAATTTGTATATTGCTAAAATAGATTGAGGTTGCTAAGGGTTCCGAAAAATTGTAGAGTCTAAAGAAGCGCAATTGAGGCATGTTAGCTAAACTTTCTCTCTTGGAATTGAATTCTATTATGTTTCTGTAAGTTTTAAAGTGTGTGTTACGTATTAAAAGGTTATGGCTTTGAGTGTGTTGGATTGAAAGATCCATGTTCCCTAATTATTTTAGATGGTTACCATGTCATCATGCTATTTGAGAACGTAATTATGTTATTTCCAAGCTCATTCCCTTATGTGTGCAATGCCTTATGTGATGGTACTTATCGACATGAATGATGATATTATTTGAACGGATAAAAAAGGAAAAGACTTGAATTGTAAAATGTTCTCAAGTGCCAAGAACTACTTAATAAATGAGGTTGTTTGTGCAATAAAACGAAAGATGGGAAAGAAATATGAGTTGAGTGAACAATTGAAAGAGGTTGTATCTCAAGTGAGATGGCTTAGCCGATCGGGCCGAGATCGGACGCCATGCTGTACACATGGTGGCATTTGTGTTGGAATTATTGATTACATGGTGGAAATGGATATGTCTCACTTGAGATGGCTTAGCCGGTCGGGCCGAGACTAGACTCCGTGAAAAAATACGGTGGCATTGTGTGTTGTGGCTTTGGCACTAAAGATTATTAATCTAAAAAGATGGAAAGATTGAATTGGAAACTATGTGACCCTTACTTGGTGTTTTCTTTGTATTTCTATGAAGCTCTTATTGATTATTATGACTGTCTTCTCTTTGTTTCACTGTTCATTCTACTAAGATTGGTGTTTGCCTTACACACTAGTACTATTCGACAGTACTAACGTCCCTTTTTCCGGGAGCGCTACATCTTTGAATGGATGTAGGTGGTTCCATCGCAGATAATGCCGATCGCCGATAGTGGTGCTCTCTTTCTCTCCTCACAGTAGTCTTGGTGAGCCCCATTTATCCCCAGGGGTCATGTAGTCCTTCTTTTGTATACATTTTTATATTTTGAGGTATAGCCGGGGCCTTGTTGCCGGCATTGTCATGTTGCTCTTTTGTACTCTTAGAGGCTCCATAGATGTTTATGTGGGTCATGTATGTATGTTGGGGTGGTCGTTGGATTGAGTTGTATTTTGGGAACTCAACTATGGCATAATGTATATAAGGAAAAATGAACTAGTAACGGTTATATATTTATATAACTAATCTCCCCCCTGTTTTACAAATGGTGATGCGATCTCTTTTTGGATTATGAATGAGTAGGGCAGGAAAGGTTTAATAGGCTTGCTCGACTGGGTTCACTCGGTTGAGCGACGGTCGTGCTCCCCGAGGTTGGGCGTTACATGAGCCTTATCTATTCCGGATTTGTGTTGATACCATTATCCGCAGATGTATCCTTGAGATAGACCAATCTTCTATTTTGTAGGCTTGTCACGCGTAACCATATGGTGGCCATTTCGGGGGAGCAAGGACAACTGCGAAAGTTTTGGAGTCGGGCTTCTACTGGCCGACATTGTTCAAAGATGCACACTTATGGGTGAAGGGTTGTGAAGAATGCCAATGAACCGGGAATATTTCCCGCTGACATGAGATGCCTATGAACCCAATTCAGGAGGTAGAAGTGTTTGATGTATGGGGAATCGATTTCATGGGGCCTTTCGTAGCTGTGGACTACGTGTCAAAAGGGGTGGAGGCGGCAACTCTCCCTACAAATGATGCAAAGGGGGTAATTGGTTTTTTGAGAACGAATATATTCACTCGATTTGGCACTCCTAGGGCAATAATCAGTGACGGAGGCACTCATTTCTGTAATCGAGCCTTCGCAAAGATGTTAGAAAAGTATGATGTACACCAAAAGGTTGCCACCCCATATCATCCACAAATGAGTGGGCAAGTGGAAGTTGCGAACAGAGAGATAAAGAGCATTTTGACAAAGACTGTGAACGCTACAATAACGGATTGGGCGAGAAAGTTAGATGATGCACTCTAGGCATATCGTACCTCTTTCAAAACTCCGATTGGCATGTCGCCATATAAATTGGTGTTTGGGAAGACGTGTCACTTACCAGTGGAGTTGGAGTATGGAGCTGTATGGGCATTGAGGCAGCTGAATCTCGATATAGAAGCTGCGGGTACAAGTAGAATCACAGAGTTGCACGAGCTTGATGAGTTTCGCTATCACGCTTTTGAGAGCACAAGACTATACAAGGAGAGAATGAAGATGATGCATGATAAAAATATTCTTAAGCAGAGTTTTAAACCCGGAGATATGGTATTGCTATACAATTCAAGATTAAGGTTATTTCCGGGCAAATTAAAGTCAAGAGGGTCAGGACCATTTCGTGTGGTAGAGATTCACCCCAATGGTGCCGTAAAGATTGCTGCGGAAAATGACTCGCACGTTTAGAGTCAATTGACACAAGTTAAAACATTATTTGGGCATGGATGATGCGAAAGTAGTGTCGGTGACTCATCTGCTCGAGCCACCAAGGTTGAGCGAGCCTTAAGTACAATTACATGCGTCGTGCCGCGACGTTAAATTAGGCACTTCATGGGAGGCAATCCATTATAATACTGTATTCGTTAGGCCGTGCCATTAACTAAGGCGCTCGTTGGGAGGCAACTCAATTCGTAGTTGATTTTTAGTGTAGTTATAATTTTTTTTTCAATTTTAGGTACTAACATGTTTGCAGGTAATTTTAGCAAGTCGTACAGTGCACTGCGCGTTGCCTGGTCCACATCGAGCTGGGCCAAGAGTTAGGTCTCACGTCGCCTGATGTAAAGCTCGCATGGGAGCTCACCTCGCAAGGGGTAAGTTGAGGTGTATCTGGTGTTGGAGCTTGCCTCGCGAGGGGTAATGCAAGGTGTATCTAGCGTTGGAGCTCGCCTCGTGAGGGATAAGGCGAAGCAGCGACCTCGAGTCGCCAGGTAAGTAAAAATCTCGGTTTATTTTAATCCCCGTTCCTTTATTTCTTTTAACCCCCTCCCTTAAAACCCAACCTAAAGCCCAAAACCTCACTACACACATACGCTCAAAACTTCACTGCCCAAAGATTCACTGCTCACACACTCACGCAAGAAGAAAACTGCAAAGCCCCCTCCCTCACAAACACATTGAATTCAAGCAAACTCCTGTTATTTCTTTCACTTGCACAAGCAATTCACAAGCAAATCTTTCCTCTTAAAGCTTCTAAGGTATGATTCTTATATCTTTCCTTTTCAATTTCGAGTTGGGTAAAGGTATACAATTAGACACGAAATTTGGGGGTTATTCTTCATTGTAGTATTATATTTGTGTGTTCCAACCCCATGGGAATGGTGTTGTTATTGTGTGAACAAGTGGTAGTAAGAAACTCCCAAGCCGATTTGGGAGGGTGAGACAATCCCTCACCTCTACAAGAACTCCCATGGCACTAGTGCATGCTAAATGTTTGTTATAATGCCTCAATGGCATTCCTTGTCCCCATTGGAGCCCGAGTCTCCGGGATTAATAGACTAGTGTTATGTAGTCGTGCACCACGATAAAATCTTAAGTGTGGGGTGGCTCACTGGTAGCCCGATGCTTCGAAATTGGAGGAAGCACCCATGTGTTGTTTTATTGATTTTCATGTTAAGAAAATATGAGGTGAAGTCAGAGTAACCTTAGAAATTTGGGCAAGACCATGTGTGTCATATTGTAATGCAGTTTTAACTGATTAATGATTACTTGTGTATGAACGAATATGCCTCCGAGAAAATACACCGACAAAGGAAATGTTACTTCCACTGCTCCGACTGGCAAATGCGACCTCCGCACCTCCACCAAAGTAGAGAAAAGAGGGAGAAGCTACCTCTAGTCAAGGTGAAGGAGCACAAGTTGTGGCAGCTGTAGCGGCCATGCGTCCACAACCCCAAGGCCAATGGGAGTTTGGCATCAGAAGCATATCCCCACATACTAAGGATTGGTACATGCATTGTAGGCCTAAACATGTACATCCAGAAGCCGCTATCCATGAGCGCCAACTGCAAGCAAAGTACCAGGCTATTTGGAGGGGCATCTATGATTTGGGGTTGAGCTATGTCTTCAAGAACACAGGGGATATTAATCTCAATCTAGTGCTGGAATTCTATGCAGGGTTTGATCCACAGGATACCGAACAACTGGTGCCGATTCGTGGACGGTTGATAAACTTTTCAGCCACAGCCATATGTAACTTTTTAGGTGCTCAGGATGTTACTGTGGAGCCATTGGACTACTTCATTCGCCGTCCTACATATAGAGAGATGAGACACACGTTATGTGGTGTCAATTCTATGACAGCGTGGATCCGTGATAAGAAAACAAATCGGCACAGTAAGTTCCCCAAAAAGAAGATGAGGGCGGAGGCTCAAGTTTGGTTGAAACTGATTAATGCACGGCTCCTACCTTGTAATCATGACACGCTCATTAGCCGTGAGAGGACGTGTGTGCTATATTTCCTCATGACGGGTCAGAGGGTAAATATGGGTCATTTGATTCGCTACCAGATGTCTCTAGTAAGAACCAGTAAGAAGATTGATCGAGTGCCTTTTGCAAATATGTTGACTCAGTTCTTAAGACATGAAGAGGCTGAGGAGGATCCAACGTTCGACCACATCATTGATCAGCCCCTACGACAAACAAACATTACTAGCATCCGGGTAAAGGAAGAGACTGACATGCCATCATTGACATGTGTCGAGCGCAATGTTCGTGATAATAGTTTTATGGCCCATCTATATAGGATGATGGATTTGCATCTGCGGATAGGGGGACGGCCGATCACTATAGCGAAGAGGGACATATTGGATGAGCGGTTCCCGCTCAACACTCATGCTCAGCAACTGGTTGGGATGTGTGATGGATACAGACTCTGAGATGATGAGAATGTCAACACACCTGAGTAGTCCGAGGCCGAGCCAGAGCAGTCAGATGATGAGGATGATGATGATGATGAGGAGGAGTAAGCACAAGATGAATAGTGGGCATCCTTATAGGATGAGGGCGACGATGTAGCATGACCAGGGAGTTTTTCCTTATACCCTACTTATTTTTCTTGTTTTGTCATTTTGTGCATGCACTGAGGGCAATGTATGATATAAGTGTGGGGTGGGGACTTGTAAATATTAGTTTTGCTTAGTTATTTGTTTTTTTAGTAAGTGTCGTCTTTGTTCTAGTTGATTGTTTTAGTTAATTTTTTTAGTTATTTGTTTTTAGTTATTTGTTGTTAGTTAGAAGAAAAAAAAATAGAAAAATTGGACTCTTCCCGACGATGGATCTTCTAGACAATTTTCTCGAGGGAAGTAAGTCTAAAGAAAAACAAACGAAAAAGATTTTCTTGTATGTAGTATAGTAATTTCCCCTTGGTTTTTCTTTGGGTCGCTGTTCTTTTCCAAGGGCTTTTAGTTGAACCGAGTGTAGTTAGTTTTAATTTTTAGGAGTAGGAACCACGAGGCTATGCATTTAATTGCAGCAATATCTCTTAGCTTTGTTATGCCTTGAGAATAGTTAGTACTATGGTTGTGACGCTTAGGCTCGATTTTTGACTCTAGTATAAGTACCTTAAATCATAGATTCTTAATTTTGCTTAACTGCTTTGACTGGAGTGTCATGGTAAAACCAATCCTGAGTGAATTATGTGCCATGTTTGTGTGAGGTTTTGTATGTATTCTGTGCATTGCATTTGATGTCTAGAACTTGCCCCGTGTGTGTGCAAAGCGAAAAAGTAGTCTTATTTAGTCTAGGAAGTGATATAGACGTTTCTTTGTTAAGCCAGATATATATAGTTTACCCACCTAAATGTTATATATCGTTGTTAACCCATTTGAGCCTATAATCTTGTTTCTTTGGTAACCATATTACAAGTCGTACCCCTTTGTTTTAATAGACCATATAATTGAACCTTGTCACCTCTCATGAGCACTTGAATTGTGATAAATTATGAAAAAGTTAAAGTGTGGAGTGGTGGGTTGACTTTTGAGTGGAACAATTGAAATAAAGAGAAAGGTGCACTTTTTGAAAAAAAAAGAGAGAGAGAAATGATAATAGTGCATTGTATGAAAAATAATTCTTGATGATGGTGGCTATTGATATACTTGTGCTTAAAGAAGTACGAGGTAATATAATTTGAAGTGAAGGTGGAGTGTTGGGTTTGACATAAGTATGAGCTGTTGTATTAAAGTATATGTATTAAAGTGCTTAAGGGAGGTGTAGTCACTCATGTCCAAATGTATCCTACCCGACCCACAACCTACATTACAACCAATGGAAGTCCTACTTGATCTTAGACTGAATAAACTCGATTAGTAGAGTATTACACTACGGGCAAACATTTGTGGCATATGAATGTTATTTACGAGAGCGAGTGAATTTTTCCTACTTTAGTTCCTACGTTCTTAAAATTCATTGTGTGTGGAACTAAGCTCTTTGACTGGGTGATGGCACGTGATTCATAAGGGAAATGTAATGTCGTTGACCTCCATGTTAGAGTAAGTAAGTGAATTGTGAATAAGGCATGGTATTTGTGAGTCAAATCTTGAGGTGAGGATGTTACACCTTTGGGATTAGATTATTTTAAATATTCTTGATGTAATGAGTTAAGAAAATTGTTTAGAAATGTTGTGTCTATAAGTGTAGTTTGATTGCTCGAGGACGAGTAATGTTTAAGTGTAGGGTATTGATGTATGGCTATAATTCCATAGTTTAGCACATTATTCGCCTTGCATTTTATATGTGTAGGTGAATTGGAGATGAAAGTAGAGCAAAAGAAATAATTAAAGTCTAAAGCGTGCTCGAAAACAGTTGAAAAGAAGAATGAAAAAAGTGAGCAGCCGACAAATAAAAAACTGGCGAAGCCAAGCCTAGAACAGGCTGGGCGAGCCCTTTAGCTCGCGTGGGAGCTGGCGATGCCAGGCCTGGGGCGAGCTCAAGTAGGCATTATACCTCGCGACGCCAGGCCTGGGGCGAGCTTAAGCTGGCGTTATGCCTTGCGAGGCGAGGTCTGAGGCACGCACATTCCGAGCTTTGAAGAATTATTTCGTCTCCTAGTTTGACTAGGACTTGGCCTACACGTTTATGTCTTTTTTTACACATATAAATAGACCTAAAACACCACTTTTGGGGACTCTTGGCAACCAGAGGCAAGGATAGCTTGTGGAACAACCGTTGGGAGCTAGACTCATCGATTTCTACATCCCTTTATCCTTACTTTGTAATTTAATTATGCAAAATATTTTGGATATTGTTACTATGAGTATGAGTAGCTAAACTCCTAATCTAAGGTTTTGATGGAACCTATTGAAGGTTGATTTTCTTGCTACGTTAATATATATTTGCCATAGTATTTTCTCTATTTGTTTAACTACAATATTATTGTGGTTGATTGAAGGGCCCTCAATTGGCTGTGCCTATTTAGTATGTATTACTCGGGAGAGAGTGCATATTTAGGTAGTTGTTGAACAACATCACTTCTAACATATATGAGGGATCACTACGAAGGGTTTAAAGGTGGGATTAGGGATAACGAAATCTTGGTGCGATCCAGTGAGCCGTACTTAATGCCAGCTAGCGTAATTTGGGAGAATATATCTAGTAAATTATGGTAATTACTCGGGAGAGAGTTACGACAGTCAGAGTGCTCATGATCGATAGAGAAGACTTAGTCAAATTTATAGAAAACGTAGCGGAAAAGATTCTGACAATAGGGGAAATCACAAATGTAGTTCATTCCAATTCTTGTCTACAACCCGTTAGTAGTTAGTTATTAATTGTGACATTTTCATTACGTAATATTTAGTTAGTAAACATCCAAATTGTTACTTAAATATTTCTGAAGATTGATTGCGTGAGTTCGTGCGAGTCTAGTAGTTGTGTTTGATAGGTTAATTCCCTGTGGGATCCGACTCCGGACTTATTAGCCGGAATATATTTGCAACGACCGCTTAGTTCTTTTTATAAGGCATAGTTGGGCGTGATCATGGGGCGAAAGTCTCAAGAGGCGTACGCCCAGCAATTCGGGGCATATGCTCGGGCGTTTGGGGCGCGTTTTTGTAGTGAGTCGTAAGCCCCAAAGACTTTTTCAAATTAAAACAAAGTTTGTTAAATAAGTCTTTTATATAATACTCAAATTATCAAAAGTCAACTTGTAATTACTCAAAAGTTTTAAAAAATAACTGAAATGTATTAAATTTAAAAGTCAATATCTTTTTTATTGATTGAAGCCATAATTTATGGTCTTTTTCAATTCTTTATTTGATCTGCTAGTCTGCTAATATCTCCCAGAACATCGAATATCGATTTCTCTTATCTCTCTCTCTCTCTCTCTCTCTATATATATATATATATATATATATATATATATATATATATAGTTTTTTTCAATTTTTATGCAATTTTACCTGTTTATAAATATTTACTGTAATTATATTATTTTATAAAATAATTAAAATTGAATACCCATGGGGCTTACGCCCCGTGCCTCGGGGCTTACGCCTTGCTGAGGCATGTAAAACGCCTCGCCTTACGCCCATACCTTTTAAAACATTGGCTCATACTCATCGAAAAAATCGCCGGGTGCATATCGGATCATCGAAAAGTGTGAATTTTTAAAGGATTTAACACGAGTGCGACGATATTTTGGAGAGTCCGCGCAACATAGCTCTTAAATACTAATTTTACAAAAACTTCAGATTAAAAATTAGTTGTCCGCTTGGAAAATTCACAAACTATCTTGCTTTCTAAATTTAGTAGAAGTTAGCATTATGCTTGATGAACTTTTGTACTGGTTCATATTGAGTATTTAGTTAAGTTAGAAATAGAAATTTATATGCAAACTGAAAATCCCTCATCTAAATAATAACTTCTTAGACCACATAGTTTGTCCAAACACACTACACAATGTACAATATATAAACTGCTAGTATAATATTTCTTATATAGTTTGAGACAAAGTATGTAGTGAAATTGTACAATATTGTATTCTTATCATAATCATTCATAAGATAAGAAACAGCTACGTTTGCTATTACCTTCCTGTTTGATTCACAATCTGAGAAAAGACATCATCTGTGTTATTATCACCAGTTTCACTTTCAAGGCTCAAAGTACTTCTATGCATAGCTATCAAACTGTGTTGATCTACTACTTCAGCCTTTTCTTGATCCACATTTTTAGTTGCCTCAGAATTTGATGCAACCCCATTTGGATTTTCCTCTAATTGAAGTGCATATTCAAGATTCCAAAGCACGTCGCCCATAGACGGACGATCAATACCATTATCAGCTAAGCATTTCTCTGCTGTTCGAGCAAAAATTT
Organism: Nicotiana tabacum; assembly: GCF_000715075.1. Classification (NCBI taxonomy): domain Eukaryota; kingdom Viridiplantae; phylum Streptophyta; class Magnoliopsida; order Solanales; family Solanaceae; genus Nicotiana; species Nicotiana tabacum. The sequence continues at coordinate 2,159,881 of NC_134096.1, forward strand.
TCAAGCATTCAGGATTTATCTTTCCTTTTAACTGTGGATCAATAATATCTTCTAAATTCCCTTTTCTTTGACAAGCTAATGCCCAATCTGCAAGACTAACTTGTTCTTTCGAAAGGTTTGGATTAAGTGCTGGCCTTGCACATAATACTTCAAACAAGACAACACCAAATGAGTACACATCTGATTTTTCAGTCAGTTGTTGTCTTCTAAAGTATTCAGGATCCAAATAACCGAAGCTACCTTTTACAACTGTTGTAACATGTCCTTGGTTCATATTTGGACCTGTTTTCGAAAGTCCAAAATCCGAAACCTTAGCAACCCACTTATCATTTAATAAAATATTTGTACTTTTCACATCTCTATGTATAATAGTGTATTTAGCTCCAGTGTGAAGGTAATGAAGTCCTCTGGCTGCTCCAATACAAATTTCCAACCTTTGTTTCCAAGATAATATAGTTTTATTACCTTTATAAAGATGTTCCCTTAATGTTCCGTGCGCCATGTGATCATAAACAAGGACCATTTCATTATTCTCTTCACAAAATCCGATCAATGACACTAAATGTCGATGCCTTAGTTTTGACAGCATCTCGATCTCAGTCTGGAACTCGTTCACCCCTTGTTGTGAAGACGGATTTGATCTTTTGATTGCAACTTTCGTGTCACCATCGATAACTCCTTTATACACCTTACCAAATCCACCAACACCAATAACATAAGATTCGTCGAAATTCTTAGTAGCCTGTTTGATCTCAGCTAATGAAAAATATCGACAATTAGAAGCAGCATCTGAAGATATCGTCGTGCTACCACAACTTCTTCCTGAAGCTGATTTGCTACTGGAAGAATGAGAGTTACCATAAATCGGTAGCCAACTCGTTGTACCTTCAGCTCCCGGGGCTGTTCTCTTTTTCCTCTTATAAGCAACAATAAGTAAAACAGCAGCTACACCAAATGCAGCAACTCCACCAGCAGCACCAGTAATTATAGCAGAAGTACTATGTGATTTCTCCTCATCAGCAAATGGACGCGGAGCTTCTTTTTTACTTTGTTCTACTTCTTGTTGCTTCTTCATTAAATCTGAAATTGCAGGATTCCGTCCTGCTAAGCTCGTATTTCCAGCATTCATTTTAAAGATCTCAATCCCATTTACAAGTGCATTAGCAAATTCAGTTCCAGTACCAGATGGATGTACTGCAATCCAAAGTTTATCATTCCCTGATTTATCATCAATAATATGAGTCACATAATCTTTTTCTAATGGGACTGCCTTTTCCCCATTTTTGAATGCAATTAAATCCATTTCGCGTTCTGCAATTTGTCCGTTGATATATACATTAAAGACCAAGGAATTGACCCTCGTGGCATCGATAGTGAAATCACACCAGTGAAACCTCACGAGATATGAAAACCCCGGATCAACATTGAAAACCCAAGTGAGGTTATATTGTAAGTTGACATTCGAATCATAACCCATCGATCTACAACTCTCGTACACAACAAGTGGTGCAACGTACGTTGGCAAGTCATCGTAAAGAATTGTCATGTTGCTGCTCATAGTAACGCCTAATGCCGCGCCATCTATGTAAGGAGTATCTTCATACCAACTTCTCATTAACCCGCCTGAATCATTTTTCGGAGGAATATATTGTCCACCAACATTGACCCTATACAACAACTCCATAATATTATCCTTTACAGATATAGTTTGTTGTGCAGTAGCAAATTCAACGTCGAAACCAACCAACGTAGGATCAGGGCCGAAAAACAAATCAGGTGACGTGATCATTTCAATTCCATTAATAAATGCAAACGGTGAATTACCAAAAGGCTTAATTTTGATTTCCAAGGTTGGAGAATTTACAGGAGTTAAAAGGTATTCTTTAATAATGTAACTTTGTGAAAAGGCTTGAGCTGTTATAAAGGCACTGAAATTATTTAACAATGTAAATTTACCAGCAGAAACTGTGACATATGAATTGGAAATGTTGAAATTAGGATAAGGGGCTGGATTGAAATGAAGCCTGAGTAAAATATAAGCTGTTTGGTTTTTAACGGGAAGGTTATATGAAGATTCAGATTGAAAAATTCTTGCATTTATATATGGTATAACAGATGGAGAAGAAGGGCCTTGAGATTCAGGTTGTGAAATGACTGATTTATCAACTGAAATTAGATATTTCGCGTCGGGTTCCCATTTTCTCTCATCTTCATCCGTTCCACCATTTTCCGAACCACATGCTAAGAATAATGTATTTTGATCATCACCTTTTGCAGCATGAAGCGAGCGAGAAATAGAAGAAAGACATACGAATAGTAGCAAAATGTGTACGATCTTTGTTAACATGATGTTAACAAATGAAAGAAAAAGGCGTACAGGAAAACAGGCGATCCTGTACGCCTAGTCAATTCAAAATGAAGTTTTTTTCTAAAGGAAGAAGGGTTTGTTTTTGATAAAGACAAAAACCAGGTCATTTCTTGGCATCCATGAAAAGGGTGTTAGCTAAAAATTTAACTGTAGGATGCTGGGAAATAGACCAACAATGAAAAAAAGTTGAAATATTGTCAATTTCTTTCAACTTTTTCTTTTTGTTTGTCTTTTTTGACATCATTAAACACACACCAATCACTATTAAAAATGGACGTTATGAATTAATGGATAGGAGTGAAAAATTGTAACGCAAACCTAAATGAATAAATTTTCTTCCTTAGCTAATGAGAACCTCAAGAGGAAATATTGGCCTAGAGTACTATTCGCACAACAATTTAGGAAATACAAATGAGATCATGAGTATATAAATAATGCATTCATCATCTAAAAATAAAATTGGTATTGCAAATATTAACGAGAGATAATAAATTATACTAGCAGATAGTTAATTATTTTCAACACAAGCAATTTAAGCCGGTCTAGTTTACAAATAAGTGTAAAATGCGACTATGGGAGCATCTCGACGAGTTGAAAAGGAGAATAGATAATAACAATAATTACAATGCCTCGATATTAAATATAAAAAGAAAAAGAGAGATAACAAGCAACATGGATAGGAAAGACACAAAAGGAAGTTTAATCAAATATAGGCAGAACCACTTCGGGAAAAGAAGATGGAGATAGGCAACATTGAGAGCACATAATGTAAGAAAAATAGTAGATAATATTGACCAAGAATAGAAATAACTTATCGAATAAATACAGTGTCGTGGCAAGCCACTGTCTTGAAAGTGATTTCGGTCCGACTGGGTACAAATCGTTAAGACTGGTCGCTCTCCAAGGTTCCACAGTACTTCCAAACACGTGCACTCATGGCTGGAAGTTTGGAGTTTGCAAAAAATAATTGCCCAGAAAAAATAGGAAGAAGAATAGTCTTTTGAGAGGATGAGAAAATAATATTTTTGGTTGGTGTTTTAGCTCACAAATGATGATGTTTATATAGGCAAATCATTTACGTTTTCTTCCATCAGAAAATCGTAAGAGGCCAAATGTGAGCTACTGTTATGTAACATTTATTTTGGTTTAATGACAAAATTGTCATAAAGGTAGTAACTTCAAACCTTCTGAAAAGTTGTATCTTTTCACAAACGAAGTCACAAAAGTTAAGAAACTGTCATATGAATGAATGTGAACCATTTATGAAGTAGTAACTTCATTCTCCCACTCTGCATATACATAAAATCTAGAATTGCTACAACAAATTAATGGTGGAGAGGTATGACAATTAACCACGGATTAATTGTAGATTATAAGTGTTCTTGGTTCTTTGCATTATCAAATTAGAGTAATGCCTAAAGAGGAATAATACCAACAATCCCCCACTAATGCAAAGATAAAGAATAAGAATAATTCCTGGGCAAAAGGAAGGAACATGTACTTAAGTGTCAATATCTTTTGATTTGAATTGACACGTAGTGAAATGAGGCAACGACTAATATCCACAAAGTAAAGTACTCTTGAACTGAATGGACATGAGTTGAGACCCTCAATACACATACTATATTCTTAATTTTACGCAAACTCTGCGATACTAATAAAGTGCTTTTATGGTCATGCACACACCTTGGGTCTCATGAGTGCTCTAGAAAGACATCCCAAGTCTTTCATAAAAGGCGACCGCACCTTTATACTCACGTAGGTGATTCCATCAAGTCTATCAACATATAGACTACCTTAAGGCTATGGAATCATTAAGAGCAAAATAGGCTCAATCTTATAAAGTACTACCACACGTCATAGGGATAGAAAATATAGTGCATATTGAAGTCGCGTATGGTTTCGTTTGATCACGAACGAGTATCCACCATACTTCCTCAATCCATGGGCTTTAGCCCCATCCCTCTCGACATTTCAAGGATAACTCTCCTTGCTAAACCCTTGGTTAAAAGATCCGCCAAATTTTTTTCGGACCTTACATATTTCAAGGAAATAATACTATATTTTAATAATTGTTTCACCGCACCATGTCTAATGCGAATATGTCTTCCTTTTCCATTGTACACACTATTCTTGGCAATTCCAATTGCCGCTTGTGAGTCACAATGTAAAGACACTGGTGAAGTTTGTCTTCTCCACAAAGGCACGTCTGCCAATAAGTTTCTCAACCATTCAGCTTCTTGCCCTGCTAACTCAAGAGCAATAAATTCAGATTCCAGGGTCGAACGTGCTACACAAGTCTGTTTTGAACACTTTCACGAAATAGCACCTGCACCCAAAGTAAATAAATAGCCACTAGTGGAGCTAACTTTATCATTGTCAGTAACCCAATTTGCATCACAAAATCTTTCTAAAATATCAGAAAAATTATTAAAATGCAAACACCAATCTATAGTACCTCTCAAATACCTTAGCAAGCAATGAAAAGCATTCTAGTGTTCACTATTAGGGTTGTGAGTATATCTACTTAATCTACTAACAACATAAGTAATATTAGGCCGTGTATAATTCATGAGAAATATTACACTACCAATTATCTTAGCATATTCAGTTTGAGAAACACTAGATTCTTTATTCTTTCTCAAGTGTATGCTAGGATCATAAGGAGTTCTCACAGGAGCTACATTAAAACAATCAAACCTTTTCAACATTTTCTCAATATAATGAGACTGAGACAATGAAAGACCATTAGCAGTTCTTTTGATTTTAATCCCTAAAATTACATTTGCTTCTCCAAGATCTTTCATTTCAAATTTAGAAGACAACAAATTCTTAGTCTCATTTACAATATCCACATTAGGACCAAAGATTAACATGTCATCCACATACAGACATATAATCACACAATCTGATCCTACCATCTTGGAATAAACACAAGTATCATATGCATTAACAACAAATCCATTATCTACTAGTGTGCTATTAAACTTTTCATACCATTGCTGAGGTGCCTGTTTAAGACCATATAAAGACTTTCTCAATTTGCATACTTTATTCTCTTGTCCTTGGATCACAAAACCCTCAGGTTGAGTCATATAGATCTCTTTCTCTAAATCACCATTTAGAAAAGCCGTTTTAACATCCATTTGATGCATCACTAAATTATGAATAGCGGCTAAGGCAACAAGAGTTCTAATAGTTGCTATTTTAGTTACGGGAGAATAAGTATCAAAGTAATCAACGCCTTTCTTTTGGTTAAAACCCCTAATAACAAGTCTAGCCTTATATTTTTCAATTGTACTGTCAGGTCTCAATTTCTTCTTAAATATCCACTTGCTACTTATGGGTTTATAACCTTTAGGCAAATCAGACAAGTCCGAAGTGTGATTAGAAACTATAGAGTCTAATTCACTTTTAATGGCCTCTTTCCAAACATTAGCATCTATTGACCTCATTGCTTCATCATAAGTCTTAGAGTCTTCTTCTATTAAATAGGTAGACACTAATTCATAATTCAAAAGATCAAGCTCAATATTTTCAGTCAAGAAAGTAGTGATAAAGTCAGGACCAAAGCTAACTTCAATTCTACGTCTCTTACTCCTTCTAAGTTAATTTTCATGATCATCAGCAGTAGTACTAGAAGAAGGCACAATATGAGAATTAACAAATACAGATGTAGAAGTATTATTAGGCACATCAGTGGAACATTATATTTCAATGGAAAAACATGTTCAAAAAATTCAGCATCTCTAGATTCGCAAATAGAATGATCATTCAAAGATAGAAATCTATATGCAACACTGTTTTGAGCATAACCAATAAAAGCGGCATCAAAAGTCTTAGGTCCTACAGTTACTTGTTTAAATTCACGTAGACCAACTTTAGCCAAACCCCCCACACTTTTATAAATTTCAAGTTAGGAGCAAATCCTTTCCATAACTCATAAGGAGTTTTATCTAACTTCTTATGAGGAACTCTATTAAGAACATAACATGCAGATAAGACAGCTTCCCCCCACATCTTGTCAGATAAACCTGAACTGAAAAGCATAGAATTCATCATTTCTTTAAGGGTTTAATTTTTTCATTCAGCTACACCATTTTGTTGGGGAGTATAGGGAGCACTAACCTCATATGTAATATCATTTTTCTCATAAAAAGCTTCTAGAGTATTAGTACTATATTCACCACCCCTATCAATTTTCTACTTCTGCTTTGTATTTTAAAAACATGCTTTCAGCCTCATCCTTAGACTTAAGAAGATATACCTTAGTGTATCTCGAAAATTCATCTACAAAAGTGATGTAGTATTTCTTCCCACCCTTACTAACAGTGTTCTTAAAATCAGCTAAGTCTGAATGCACTAGTTTAAGCAATTCTGTCTTTCCACTAGTTATATTTTTAAAAGACTTTTTGGTATATTTTGCTTCTATACAAATATGACACTTAGAAAAATTATCAACATTAATCGCTGGAATTAAGTTTATTTTTTTAAGTCTTTTTATAGAAGCAATATTAATATGACCTAGCCTACCATGCCACAAATCAATAGACTCAGCAATATAAGCAGAATTAGAAGTACTTGCATTATTAGTAATCTCTTGAACAATGTTTAGTACAAATAAACCTCCATTAAGGTAACCCTTCCCAACAAAGTCTCCTCCACGAAAAATAATAATTTTATTAGATTCAAAAATAAGTTTAAGGCCTGCTTTGTTGAGAAGTGCACCAGAAACTAAGTTTCTACGAATGGAGGAAACGTACAGAACATTGTTCAAGGCTAAAGTTTTTCCAGAAGTTAATTTAAGAAGAACTTTTCCTTTACCATAACTCCTGCGGTAGTGGAGTTACCCATGTAAACACACTCGCCATCAGTAGACTCCTCAAAGTCATGGAACAATTCCTTGTTGGCGCAAAGGTACCTTGAAGCGCATGTGTCCAGTATCCAATCAGTCTTGTTAGCCACCATATTTGCCTCAATGACCACAACAACAATCACATCACCACTTTCAGTAAGGTTAGCTTGGGGTGGAGTTTTCACTCCCTGCTTTGAGCTTTGTCCTTGTCTTTGGTTGCACTGGAAAGCCTTGTGACCAATTTTTCCATAGACATAGCAAGGTCCTTTCGGCTTTTGGATTTGGTCCTTCAGTTTATTGAAGTAATTCTGCTTCTTTACATATCCTTTCTTCTGTTTACCTTTAAATCCGTCTTTCACAAAAGTACTAGTAGATTCCACAAGGTTAGCTTTAGAAGAATTAAGAGAGAGAAATTTCATCTTATCCTTAAGTCGTTCTACTTCCTCATCTTTGAGACGGTTTGCTTCCTCAGTCCTCATGTGACTGATGAATTCTTGAAGAGTTAAGTTTTTCTTCTTGTATTTCAATTGATTCCTGTAATCACTCCAGGAAGTTGGAAAATTTTCAAGCATAACATTAGCTTGAAGAATCTCACACATCTCCATGCCTTCGTTCAGAATATCAGCAGTTAAATTCTCATACTCGTGAACCTGCTCCACTCCATGATTGGCTTATCATCAACCATCTGAAACTCGATCCACTTTCCAACTACATACTTATTTTTTTCCGCATCATCCGCACCATATTTCTTCTCCAAACTGTCCCATATGACTTTAGCAAATTTATAATTTATAAACAAATCAAAGAGAATATTAGTCATATGGTTAAGCAGATGCCCTCGAATAGTTTTATTATCCTTTTTAAATTTCTTTTTAGCAGCATCATCAGCAACAACAGTGGCAGTTATATTAGAACTATCAACAACATTAGTAGTATTGGAAACAACATCAGTAGGAGGTTCGTTAAACAAAACGTAATCCACTTCTAATTGTTCAAAGAAAATTAAAAGCTTTTGGAACCAATGCTTATAATTGTTGCCATCTAAAGGCTCAATTTTTGACATATCGGGAAGTGTTTTGTTCAAAGTGGTAGCCATTAGTCAATATTATATACAAAATCGCTTTCAAATTGTAAGAAAAATAGTAGATAATATTGACCAAGAATAGAAATAACTTATCGAATAAATACTGTATCGTAGCAAGTCACTGCCTTGAAAGCGATTCCAGTCCGACTGGGTGCAAATCGTTAAGACCGGTCGCTCCCCAAGGTTCTACAGTACTTCCAAACACGTGCACTCATGGCTGTAAGTTTGGAGTTTGCAAAAAAGAATTGCCCAGGAAAAATAGGAAGAAGAATAGTCTTTTGAGAGAATGAGAGAATAATATTTTTGGTTGGTGTTTTAGCTCACAAATGAAGATGTTTTATATAGGCAAATCATTTACGTTTTCTTCCATCAGAAAATCGTAAGAGGCCAAATGTGAGTTAATGTTATGTAATATTTATTTTGGTTTAATGACAAAATTGTCATAAAGATAGTAACTTCAAACCTTCTGAAAAGTTGTATCTTTTCACAAACGAAGTCACAAAAGTTAAGAAAATGTCATATGAATGAATGTGAACCATTTATGAAGTAGTAACTTCATTCTCCCACTCTGCATATACATAAAATCTAGAAATATTACAACAAATTAATGGTGGAGAGGTATGACAATTAACCACAGATTAATTATAGATTAGAAGTGTTCTTTGTTCTTTGCATTATCAAATTAGAGTAACGCCTAAAGAGGAACAATACCAACACATAACACAATATTATAGTATGGAGTCGCCTAATTAGAGGTTTTGGGTTCGAGTACTGGACATGGAGTTACCTTTGTTAGTGAACGCCGTACCCTCCAATATAAAATTTTCTGGTATGAATCCGAATTTAATCGAGCCCCAATACAAATACCAGACATCAGAGTGGGAAACCAAAAAAAATTAAAAAATAAATTGTACTAGTAGATAACAAAAATTTACTACTAACTGCTAACATTAAGATGGAGAGGAAATATCAACATAAAAGATGAATTATTTCTAAGGACCATGCATCGAGTGGAAACTTAAAAAAATACAATATTATAATAGATAACAAAAATTTACTAACACTTAACAATAAGATGGAGAGAAAACCATCAAAATAAAAGATGAATTATTTCTCAAGAACTATGTCACATTGTAAAAGATATTCTAATAAATATATTTGAGGTGAATTTTTTCGACGAGCCAAGAAATTATTTCTATGAGAACATAAAAAAGTTTGAATATTTCAATATATTTCGTAGTTGCAACTAAAACATATTTTGCAAACAATGTGTCAATCCCTTTCATCCTTTCGAATAGATCAAAATATACTTTCACCCTTTAGAAAAGATCCTCGTTAATCAATTGCTATGATCTTTGCTTACAACATCTCTACAACTAGGCTAGCAAATCATTTTACGAATTACATGTTTTACAAAGTATTACTAGTCTTAAGTGCATGCTCGATAATTCACGTCACGTCGAACAAGGAAGATACGCCATATCTTAGCTTTATTAATTATGAAAGATTTTCTTTCGTTTATGAAAGATTATTAATTAATTGACTTATATATAAAAGCATCAACATTAGGTGTTTAATTGAGCTTTATATTAAAACACAGTGTTCAATAATAATCCTATGTTTAAAGGAACAACCTTTTTTGTTCAAATAACGTTTTGTGTGTTTGCAGCAAAACACTGCGTAGAAGACGAGGAAACAAAAGAAGCAAAGAGAGAGAGAGAGAGAGAGAGAGAGAGGAGAAAAAGGAAAGTGGCGAGTCGACCCAACTCAGACTCAATGTGTGGCTAAGCCAAAACAAAAGGCCAATACAAGAAAACAAAATCACAAGAGGAAAAGAAAAAAATGGACGAGATTACGAGCATCTGCATTGCCATTACTACTAAACTCGCTATATCAACAATACCCTTAAGCCCTCATCTCTACCCTAAACCTACTACACACACACACGCAAAGCCATCCTTTTTCTTATTCTTCTCCTTTTCATCTCTCCACCGGCTTATCGGCAAGGTACGTTTTTTAAAGTCATATATTTTCTGTTAAATTAAATGTTTTTGGTTATTTATGTTGTGCTCAAGTGTTTAGTTTTATGTTTATGTTAAATTTAGCTTTTTTTGGCATGTGGGTGTGTGTTGATTAATGTTCTTGTTTTATGGCTTGTGATAAATCTTTCTGGGTGCTTCTTTATTGGGTGTTTCTTTGTGTTTATGTGATGTTTTGAGTATTCTGTTGGTAGAATTTTAGTATCTTTTTATATGCTTAGTATCCATTGTTGAACTTGACTTTTCATTGGCTCATGTGTCAAGTTATTTTTTTTATATGTTTATAATGTTTTGAGTAAAGGATTTTGTGTTCAATCAATTTGTTTTGTCTAAAATTTCTAATGCCATTTTGTGATAACTGCTTTTTATTGATGATCCCATTTATATCTTACCCTTCCACATGACTTATCGAAACTAAAAATAAAATCGTGGCCTTCCATATGAGCATGGCCGAGCTAAAATTTTTACTAAGAGAATTCAAAATATACTATATATACTTAAAAGAAACTACGCAATGTAATTTTCCGAGCACCCCTTGGACAAAGGTGGCTCCACCACTGCATTTGAGGAGCAATTTTTTTTTAAAAGTGGTAAATCTGGATTTTCAATTGTTTTCAGTAGCTTATCCTTCAAAAGTTTTGTTGAAGATTAGCTTTATCTTCATGTTTCTCTCTTATAAATGGTTTACCACAAGGGTTTTATAAAAGCTTTGTCTTTGCATGCTTGCAGTTTCCAGTTGGTGCAGCTTTTTCCAAGTTCATCTGGCTGTATCTTTGTATCGTGGACTTTAAGGCCGTGATCTAATCGGTACACGTTTGCTGTTGGTGGGCGGATTCTTTTTGTGCATCATGAATGAGTGTGGTGGTACTCGATATGAAGGGCTCACCTCTATTGTTAGAAAGAAAAGAAGCCAGATGTTGCGTCGACCTAGAACAGAGAGTCTGACGTTTCCTGAACGCCGTGATCAGTCACCCCTTACACCAGTTTCAGATAGTGTTGGTAGGGTCTCTAGCGGTGAGAATACTGACGATGCTAATGTTGGAGGGAGAATCTACAAGTTTAATCACGGTATATCTAGAGATTCTTCTGCTAACAGATTCAAAGGTGATTATGCTTCTAAGAAGAACAAGGAGGATGCGGGATCTAGTGTGACATATAATAATGCACGTAAGGGAGCTGATACGGATCTCAGGAATGGTGCATCTCTTAGGCAGGTAGGGAACGCTGAGAACAATGGAGCTAACGATAGCAAGCTGAAAAAGGTAAAGCTGAAAGTTGGTGGCGTGACACGCACTATTCAAACCAAAAACAATTCTTATGGAGCATCTGGCAGTTCATCGTCTACTAAAAGTGCACGACCTTCTGATGCCTTTCGGCCACGACAGAATCTCACTCCTCAGGTTTTGCGCACGCTCAAATTGTTAATTATTTGGATTCTCTAAATCCACTCGAATCTTTAATAATGTTGTCAGATTTAATCTGGTAGAAAATTATGGTTGGTTTGGATAGGAGGCCACTTAAGAATTTGCCACATAATAGATTCCGTCTAGTATCCAAATTATGTGAAAAAGAGAACACATAAAGCAACATCTGAACTTGGTTATTTAGTTTCTCAGGGAATGAATAAAGAATGTGCCCGAGAAGCATTCTTGTTGGTTGCTGATTTAGAAATTCACTAATTTCCATTCCAAATAGTGAGCAAGAAAATTTAGTCATTGCAATTTATTTAAAGAGTGGGTTGCTCTAGTGGTAAGCACCCTCCACTTCCAACCAAGAGGTTGTGAGTTCGAGTCACCCCAAGAGCAAGGTGGGGAGTTCTTGGAGGGAGGGAGCCGTCTATCGGAAACAGCCTCTCTACCCCAGGGTAGGGGTAAGGTCTGCGTACATACTAACCTCCCTAGACCCCATTAGTGGGATTATACTGGGTTGTTGTTGTTGTTGCAATTTATTTAAAGATGCAAATTTTGATTATTCTTTTGTCCATTTTATTATGTGTATGGCTAGTAAATCTTTGGCATTTATGTAGAGATAGATTATCATTTAATGTTCCTAGTAATGCTGATCTTTCAATTGAACCATTCTCTCTGGATTTCAGGACAATTCAAGTGAAGACGGTCCTCCGGCAGATAAGAAAAGTGGGTCAAAAGGAATTTCCTGGAACGATTTCTCAGGAGGCACTTTTGGTACTAGCAAGGGCGATATGGGAAGGAATGCGTTAGAAAAACAAGGAGACAAGCCTCATCAAAATCGTAAGAGCAAGAAGATGCCAAAGAGGCTTGTTTTGGATGGCCTTGATGATGATGAGGATGACGAGATTCGGTATTTGGAGAAGCTTAAAACCTCGAAGGTTGCAGGATATAAGGGTTTGGGGGAAGAATCAACTAAGACTAGAAGTCTTTCCCGCGTTTTGAAGGTCGATAAGTATGAAATCTTGGACGATGTTGGAAGGTCAGGCAAAAAAGTTGAGAGAATATCAGATCGAAGTTCCGAGTACACTGATTATGAGGAGGATTCCCCTGAGACACCGGCTGAAACAAAAAGGGAAGCAAGTCTCACAACACGGCAACGAGCTCTTCTATCAAGCAGGGATACCTCTGCCACTTCTGCTAATCGGATTGAGTTTCCTAACGGCTTACCGCCGCCACCACCTCGAAGTGAGAAAATTTTGTATTTACTCATATCTTGTGATGTTATCCCTTTCCTCAATCACCTTTTCTGATTCACAAAATTTGTCTTGCCATCTCTGCTTTTTCAACAGAACAAAAGGAGAAGCTAACAGCAGTTGAGCAGCAACTGAAGAAAGCAGAGGCTGCTGAGAGACGTCGAATGCAAAACGAGAAGGCAGCTAGGGAATTAGAGGTTTGCCCTTGTTCTTTTTCTTTGCTTATGATGTGTTAAATTTTTTGAGATTTTACGATGCTGAAATGAGCATAACTTTTTCAATTTTGCAGGCTGAGGCAATTAGAAAAATACTAGGTCAAGATTCCAACAGGAAGAAGCGAGAAGAGAAAATCAAGAAGCAGCAAGAAGAGTTGGCACAGGTATCCCATGTGTTGCTAGGTTTCCAGTTTGTTATCGGTTATGAAGCTGACAATCAATTAATCGTTGTATGTGGCACAGGAGAAGGCTGCTAAAGAGAAGATGCTTGCGTCGAGCACTATCAGAACGGTTATGGGCCCCACTGGTACTGTCGTGACATTTCCTCAGGATATGGGTTTGCCAAGTATTTTTGACTCTAAGCCTTGCTGGTAAGGATTGTCACCCTTTCCCTTTCCCTTTCGTCCTCATTTTCCACCCTATGCGTTTTGTTACATCTGGAATCTGAATATTATTGATCCTTACTTTTTGTTATTAAGATTCATTTAAGTTACTTACAGTTTATGCTTTGTGGTTTTGTTGCTATACTCCAGTTATCCTCCCCCTCGCGAGAAATGTGCTGGTCCTTCCTGTGAGAACCCATACAAATACCGTGATTCGAAGTCAAACCTTCCTCTTTGCAGTCTTAAGTGCTACAAAGCAATTCATGAAAAAGGCTGTTAAAATTATTGTGACCTATGCAGGTATTCCTGCTTATTTATGTTTAACTTTGTAAGGATAATGGAGATATTCTTTTTTCTCTCAATCATATTATAGAAAATTATACAGGAATTTGGACTACCCCAGTGATTCAAAACATAGCTGGGAACAATTTTTTTTAAAGTTTTTGTCAGTGTGAATTTATCATGGGCATGCCCGAACCTCTTAATACATTTGCTGTTCTGTTTTTATTCATTTTTCCCTATTTTAAGTTCTTCTAGCTTTGGTTAACCTCTTGGCAGTTCAGTTAAGCATTTTTTTGGTGATGACTATCCTTTCTTACGTTATTCTAGTCGATTTTAGCCTTTCTATTTAGACGTTCTTGACCACTTCATATCCTGGCTGCTATGGTAAGTCTTATCAAGTTCAATTGGTTTATTGACTCCGTCTAGTTTTTAGGATACTTTTGATGCATTTTGAAAATGCTGCTCCATCCAATTGGTAAACTCAGATACATGGGTTGAACTCTGGTAATGCCCATACTTACAATCACTTGGATTTGGAGTTTAACTAGCATGTCAAGTGAAACTGAGATCAAAGCTTGAAAATCTACATTTAGAAGTGGATCATGTAGTTTAAGGTAGATCCGAAAATAGTTGCTATGTCAATCAACAATCACAGTGGTGTTACATGAGCTTGATAGTTCTGAACATACAACTAAAGCAGCTAGCAACACTGGAGCCATAAAGTGGTAGCAACACTCTGCCTTTTGTTTTAATGGTATGATGCACAAAAAAGACTTACCTTGATCATTGCTATTGATAATAGTTGAGAATGGTATTGTGGCCAATGTTGCTCACGTATTGATTTGCTCGACAAAATCTCAATCTGCACTCGTGCTTGCTTTAGTTTCATTATTGGTCAGAGATAAGAGCTCTTCTGATCCTGTTTTATCTCAATCAAACTCTACAACTACTCTTTTCTGCCAATTGGAAATTCTCATCGAGATTATTATGCAAAAAAAAAAACTTGTCTTTCCTTGGTATTTTGTGCTGCCAATTAGGTGGGGACATGATTCGAACCTGTAATCTTCAGGTCATGACTCATGAGCATGTCTAGAACTATGATCTATTTGTAGATTAGAAATTCTGTAATTTCTGTGTAGTGTGTGTATGCACTTGTCAGACTGTAATAAATGATCACGACCTTCTAAACCATCTTCGTAACACACTGCAAGAAAACATTGAGAAATGAAGAAAAATCCACCTTCTCAAACATTTTCTTGGCTAAATTTCGAATTTTTTTGAAACATGGTTCCAACTTCCAACTAGGCATATAAAATGAGGCAAACAATAAGAACAAAAACACATAATGAATCAATAAGCATGGGATATGAGCCTCATCGAGTTCTGAGAATTGGTACCTCAGCTGATGATTTTGGTTCGAGCAATCTTGAAATGTCTTTTCCTCTCAGGTGTCCGGTTCACGCATTAGAGCCTCACTATTCTGGATTCACATCGAGGAAAGTGCATGGATAGCCATTGTTTTGGCTGCTATTTAAGTTTCAATCAGAGTTTGTAAATTATTTAGAGCTTAGCCAGTCACATAAAGGGCAGCTCTGCGTACACTCTACCCTCCCCATACCTCACTTGTGGATGTTGTTATTGTTGTTATTAGCCCGTCACATAAAAAGGGCAGCTCGCTTCTTTTCTTTCTCGCCTCTTCTATTGCTTCTCTTTTTCTCTGTCTTCTTCTTCTTCAACATCCCTTAATTCTTTTCCCACTATATATAACACTTACTACCAAAGAACTTATTCACGATCACTAGTAATTCAAAAATTGACTCGACTCCATCAATATACACCTTCAACAATGAAAGTTCTTGCTCTCTCTCATCGCAAAGACCCAAAACTCATTCGAACTCCTCCTCTTCCAATCACAACGAATGGTTGGAAATGTTTGCTTTAATTATTCGGTAGAATAAACATAAATAAGTTTAGAATTTGATCTACACAGTTCGAACTAACATAGTGTCCTAAAGTTTTTAATCTGTAAAGTTGAACTTCAAGACATAGTGTTGCTATAGTTTAAACTTGAAAAACTGAACTTAAAGACATAATGTCCTGAAGCTTTGAACTAAAAAAATTGAACTTCAGGAACTAAAAAACTGAACTTCATGACATTCGTTTGAAAAACTGAAACATCTTCCTACTTTCTTAAATTGTGGCTAAACACTAAATAATTTACAGGTGTTGGATAAAACTTAAACATCAGTCCTATAAGTGGCTACCATGTGACATTTCTATATTCACATCGCATAAGAACTATTAAAGGAGAAAATGCTTCCTGCCAGAATTCTGAAACCTCTTAAAGGTTAATCTTGAAATGTTCGTGTACTCTGATTACAGTCACCAATTACTCATAAATTTTGTGTTTTATTTTTTTCTTCTCTAGGGGTTTAAAAGTTTTGTTGCAGAAACTAAATTCGAATTCACAACAATTCCACATTGAAAATAAAACGCTCCCTGACAAAGACAATTTCGTATTCGGGTCACACAATTGTTTTCACCATCTAATCTGTCACAAATGTATAAACAACACGAAACTAGAGTTATCCATTAGTTTTCACTTTTTCCACTATCCTCATAAGTATGCAAAAGAGCAAGTAGGGCACTATTTATAAAAGAAAGTACATCGCTTATTGTACATGCGACCTTCGGTAAAAAAAAAAAATTGTGCAAATTTTCTTTTTAAAAAAAAAGGAAAAACCATGAAATAAAGTAGGCTGCTGGTTTACTTAACACATACAGTTATAAGCTTTGTTCAAATTTTTTTTTCAAAAGAAGAAAAAACATAAAAGGAAGTAGGTCGCGGTTTTACAAGCGACCTACAGTTAGAAAATTTCCTCATTCTTTTATTGGTAACAACAACAATAACAAGCCGAGTAGTTTCCCACAAGTGAGGTCTGGGGAGGGTAAGATGTATGTAACCTTACCCCTACCCCGGAAGGGCAGAGAGACTGTTTTCGATAGACCCTCGGCTTGAGAACGACTGAAAATAAAAAGGTAATTGCAACAAATAGGGATAATAGCAAGATAAAATAAGATCAAATTCAAGAATGCAGTGAAACTCTAGGTAATAATAGCAATCTATGAATAAAAAGATATCATACTAACACTAATGCTAGCGAACTGAGTAAGACAAAGAGAAAACGCTCGACTACCTACAAACCTTCTACCCTAATCTTTGACCTCCACACCCTCCTGTCTAGGGCCATGTCCTCAGTCGGCTCCAGCTGTGCCAGGCTTCTATACTTCTCCTCTTAATATGCCCAAACCATCTCAACCTCACCTCCCGCATCTTATCCTCCACAGGGGTCACTCTCACCTTTTCCCCCAATAACTTCATTCCTAATCTTATCGAACCGGGTATGCCCACACATCCACCTTAACATCCTCAACTCAGTTACTTTTAGCTTTTGGGTATGAGAGTTCTTGACCGGCCAACACTCTACTCCATACAATATAGTCGGTCTAGCTACAACCTTGTAGAACTTACCTTTAAGTCTCAGCGGCACATTCTTATCACACAAGACATCGGAAGCGAGCCTCCACTTCATCCATCCTGCTCCGATACGATGCGTGACTTCTTCATCAATCTTCCCATTACATTGTATTATAGATCCAAGATACTTGAAACTACCTCTCTTGGGGATGATTTACGTATCAAGCCTCACCTCCATATCCTCTTCTTGAATAACGTTGCTGAACTTGCATTCCAAGTGTTCCGTCTTGGTCCTACTCAACTTGAAACCCTTAGACTATAGGGTCTGCCTCCAAAACTCTAGCTTCTCTTTAACACCACCCCATGTCTCGTCAATTAAGACTATGTCATCAGCAAATAATATACACCATGGCACCTCACCTTGAATATGTCTCGTCAATGCATCCATCGCCAAGGAAAATAGAAATGGGCTAAGAGTTGATCCCTGGTGCAATCCCATCACAATCAAAAAGTGTTCCGAGTCTCCTCTTGCTGTCCTAACCCGAGTCTTAGCTTCATCATACATGTCCTTAATCACCCTAATGTAGGCTACTGGGACCCCTTTAGCCTCCAAGCATCGCCAGATCACCTCTATCAGGACTTTGTCATATGCTTTCTCTAGGTCAATGAACACCATGTGCAAATCCTTCTTCATCTCCCTATACCGCTCCACCAATCTCCTCACAAGGTGAATGACTTCCATAGTTAAACGCCCGATATGAAACCGAACTGGTTCTCAGAAATAGACACACTGGTCCTCACCCCCACTTCAACCACTCTCTCCCAAACTTTCATCGTATGACTAAGTAGCTTAATCCCCCTATAATTATTACAACTTTGGATACCTCCCTTGGTTTTATACAGAGAAATCATCGTACTCCACCTCCATTCATCGGATATCTTCTTCGCCCTAAAAATGACGTTGAACAGCCTAGTGAGCCACTCCAAATTTGCCCTACCCGCATTCTTCCAAAATTTCACAGGAATTTCATCTGGCCCGGTAGCTCTACCCATGCGCATCTTACGCATATCCCTCTCGAACTCCTCTATTCTTATGCGCCTACAATACCCAAAATCCTGGCGTATCTCGGAGTGCTCCAAGTTGCCAAACACAATGTCCTTATCACCCTCTTCGTTCAAGAGTTTATGGAAATATGTCTGCCGTCTTCGTCTAATATGAGCCTCTTCCATCAAAACTCTACTGTCCTCATCTTTGATACACTTAACTTGATCTAGATCACGAGCCTTCCTCTATCTCACCTTGGCTAGCCTGTATAGCTTTTTTTCCTTGACTTTGGCCCCAAGCTCTTCATACGAACGCCCAAACGCCGCAGTCTTTGCCACAGAAACCGCTAACTTCGCCTCCTTCTTAGCCCTCCTATACCCCTCCCTGTTCATCCTATTCATCTCCTCGTCCATGCTCTCTATAAGCTTCAAGGACGTCGTTTTCTTGGCTTTCACTTTCTCTTATACCTCCTCACTCCATCACCAATCACCTTTGTGGCCGCCAGAGAAACCCTTCGAGACCTCTAACACTTCTCTCGCAACTACTCTACTACACTCCGCTGTCGTGTGGTCCACTTATAGATCGCGTCCCCACTGCTTCTCCAGACTCCCATAGCCACCTCCCCATCTCCTGCACTTTGTCATTAGTCAAAGCACCCCACCTGATCCTGGATTGACCATACACAACCCTCTTCTTTCTCTTCCTCACGATCTCTAAGTCCATCACCAATAACCTATGCCGAGACGTGAGATTCTCGCTTGGTATAACCTTGTAATCTATGCACAAACTCCTATCGCACTTCCGGAGGAGTAGATAACCAATTTGAGTCTTGGCCAACGAACTCTGGAATGTGACCAAGTGCTCCTCCTTGTTCGGAAAATACGAGTTAGCAATCACCAAATAAAAGGCTTTATCACAGTCCAACAACGAAGTACCTCCTCCGTTCCTAACTCCAAAGTCAAAGCCGCCATGCACACCGTCATAACCCCCAGAGGTCGCCACAATGTGACCATTGAAGTCACCTCCTATTTTTAACTATAGATATAAAAAGCAAACTGAAGGGGAGCCTTGGTGTAACTGATAAAGTTGCTGCCATATGACCAGGAGGTCACGAGTTCGAGGCGCGAAAATAGCCTCTTGCAGAAATATAGGGTAGGACTATGTACAATAAACCTTTGTGGTCCGGCCCTTCCGGACCACAAGGGTCTCGGGAGCTTAATGCACTAGGTTGCCTTTATATAAGAAGCAAACTATGAGAACGAAAGGACAATAATATGAATCTCATCGAGTTTTTAGAATTGGTACTTAAGCTGAATTACCAAATAAAAAAAAATTAACCTTTGTTGAAGGAACCTTGGAGTAACAGTAAAATTGTATATGTATAATATATCGGTCATCAGTTCAAGCTTTGGAATCAGCTCCTAATTATTTACAAGAACGAACGATTATATAACTTAAATTTATTTTTTAATTGGGGTGCAAATGCAGTCTTTGGTAGAGTTTCCATCCGTGTGGAGCCTATTTGCATGTTTTCATCATGTTGCGAATGCGAAGTCCTTTAAAATGGTTGTTCTTTTATAATATTCTAGCTAGCTTCCATTTTAAGGCCAAATTCAAATCTTTGAATTAAAGCCCACATATAATGCCATCACGTTGGATTTGGTGAGATTTGTCGTTGTCACGATCACTTCTAATTAAGAATTTCACTCCAAAAAAGGAATAATTGAAGTCCAATTAATTATCCAACAACAAAGCGACCTTTTATAGCACGTAGTTCTAGTTACATCAACTTAGACATGAGAAAATTAGAATATTAAGTAGTTTGAATTTATGTTCGTGTTTGATTGGATTCTAGTTTCTAGATATTGGTTAATGCAACTAAAATACGCATAATGGTTAAATTGCAAGGATGATATAATTTATATATATATTATCCTTTTTTGTTTTTCATCTGGTGTCCAATATCTCTATTGGGGTCCGACTAAATCCGAATTCGCGCAAGAAAGTCCCACATTAGGGGTAAAACACTCCATAACAAAGGCGATTTTATACCTTAGGCTCGAATCCGAGACCTCTGGTTAAGGATATATGAAAGAGTACTTAACACTCTACTACAACCTTTGTTAGTATATAATTCATATTATCACTCTATACTACTAGCAACGTAGATAACAGATCAATTCTTCCTGAATATTTGGCACTTGCTGATGCTTCCTTTCACTATGTATATTTGCATCTATATTCTATATGTAAAGAGGTGTTGAATACGTACTATACTTTGAATGAAAATAGAAAAAGGTTCTTCCTCTTGGGCATAAAAACCTACTATGCCTAAGTTGAATTTTATACTTAAGTGAGTGTTAGAAAATTAAATTCTCTTGTATACCTTTAAATAATTTTTTTGGTAACTCATCACTATGCTAAGAGGTAAACTTATAGTAGAATATAAATTATATACACGGATAATATTAAGTTTTTACTGAATTTTAATCTATTATAGTAGGTAACTGTCTTATTTCTCTAGGTTACTAATTCCAACTTTATAGCCGATTACCTGTTGTTGTCTTTTAGGTGATCTAATAGGGTAAATTTTTTCAAATTTAAATTAGAAAAAAAAAACAATTAGTATAAAATATCTTTCGTGTACGGCGGCCACCAATTGGTGGAAATATGTATGAATAAATTAAAGTACATTATTGGATAAGTCCATAAAAGGATATATACACCAAACTCGTTAGAGAAGATAGTCGTGGCAACCACTTTAATTTATAGTCTTTTTACTTATTCTTCTTCTACTAACTTGCATAATTCGTTTCTTCAAAATTTTGATCACTTATATACTCCTCATTCCTTTACGTACTTGTCAAAGAGAAAGCAGTTCTTTGCTTGTTAATTAAAGTTAAATGGGATTAAGTTCAGAAATATGCTACCAAGAAGAGAAGAAAACCATTTCATTCTTCGACTATGTTGCCAATATGTTAAAAGAATCATTTCAATGCCTTACCATTATCCTCCTCAGCCTTCTCCTCCCTCTCTCTTTTATTGTCCTCGCCAGGCTCTCAGTCGCTCGCTATCTCATTACCACCTCAGCTGAGTACTACATACGACCTGATTCTCTTCTCGTCAAAATCTTCCTCTACGCGAATCCCAATATTCTGCACGTACTAGTTCCACTTGTCGCCGTTTCAGCTCTCATCCACGGGTTAACAGGTCGAACCATATTGTTCATTAAACAATCCGCGGATCACATGACTTCAAAACCTTGTCTGTATACCGCTTGGTTTTTTCTTTTCGTGCTTCAAATATTTGTGTGCATAGGCGTAGAAGGTAGCATAGCTATTGGAATAGGTGGTAGTTCAAGTTTTAGTCATCACGAAAGATTATGTTTATTGAGTAGAGTTATATTCTTTTTCGGGTTGCATGAAACGACGTCGTTTTGGTCCAAGAAAGTGGTGAAGCCGGTAGTGGACGACACCGTTTTCGGGGTCGAAACGGCGGATGATAGGGTGGTTGAGAAGGTGGCAATGGCAATGAGTTTTGGTGTGTTGTGGTGGTGGAAATTGAGGGATGAAGTTGAGTCTTTAGTTGTTGTGGCTGAGGTGAAAAGGGAGTTGATAGGTAGTGTTGATTTGGTTGATTTTGTTGGTTGGTGCTTGTATTATATGACTCTGGCAATTGGTATGGTTAAGATTGTGAAGGGTCTTATTTGGGTTTGTTTTGTTTTGTTTTGTGGGAATGTGGTTGACTCTTCGGACAATGCCGGCTATTCTACAAGAAATGATGAAAAGGTCTGAGAATTCATCTGATCTTTTCTTTGTCTCTATACAGTTGTAATCTGGATTGTTAAAGAGGGAGTAGATTATTGTTTTTGTTTGGTCAATGAGGGGGACATGTATGTATTTTTTTAGTAAAACAAATGCAAATACTAGACGGTGTAACGCTGTCGACTTGTGAAGGAGAAAGATAATTTTGATCTTTTGTTTCAGAAGGAAATAAATGGCTCACAAGAAATTGAAAGAACCATATCATATTAAAAAAGCAATCAATTTTATTAAAATAGTAGAAAGGAAAACAATAAAAGAATTAAATTTGTACTTCTTTCTTTGTCTATCTAGTTCAAGAAGGGGTGCTTGATTGATTGATTCTACATTTCTATATAACTCATTCAACTTAATTACAGTTATTCAAGCCCTTCTAATTTGATGGAACCTAAGTGATGTGAAAGGGGGAAACGGAACAAATCTCTGCTCTTAAACTTTAAAGCCATTACTGAACGACAGTTATACACAAAAGATCCGACGAGACTAATTAAGCTTTCAGAAAAGACAGCCTAGTGCACGAAGCATCCCGTATTCACACAGGGCCGCACCCAAGGTGTATGATGTTAGGCAGCATACTCTGATGCAAGCAAAGCATCACTGGCTGATTCCACGGCTTGAACTCGTAACCTATAGGTCACACGAAGACAACTTTACCGTGGCTCCAAAGCCACCTTCATTAATTAAACTTTCAGTAATGTAAAATCTAAAGAAGGGTTATTACATTAAGAAGCATAAATTGGATGATGGAAAGTTACTCTTCTTTCAAAAATTGTTCAGTTTGCAATCAAAATAGTACTCGCATATTATAATCCAAGAGTGAATTATCAAAAGATACCATGATTAGTTTCAAATGCACAAAACTTAAAGACTACTAACCTCTTCAATTTTCAGGATGGCCAACAATCTTCATGTTTTTTTATGTTGTGTGTTTCTTTTCTATTTCCTTAAGACAAGTAAGCCAGAGAAAGTCCTATGATTATCAGGTTTTTGTCCTGTGCCAAGTCATAACTAAAATGACATAATAATTTACCTCCTTTTTTTCCATTACTTTGACCAAAAAGACATCAATTCCGAAGCTCAATTGCTCTAGACACTGTATCACTTCTGTTCCTTACTGAGACAGACATTTGGCCTGCAGACTTTCCTTTTTGTTTCTCTAATGCCATTTCCTTCTAACCATGGCAATATGCTTTCAACAATATTTCATTGTCCCAATCGTCTTCTCCAAATGCATAAAATTCCTTAATCAATCAAACTCGTTAAGGCCTATGATGAGCTACCTCAGTCAAGGTTGCTTTTAGAGATAAAAACAATACCAGAGACTATCTTTCATCTGGACTCTTTGCTTGTCCCAGGCATGAAAACATCATCCTGGCATCGGTCTTCTAAACTTTCACCATGAACAAGTTATTTTTATTTCCGAGGACAAAAACTTCACTTTCAAAAACCCGAGTAAATTCCTTTCTACATCTTCCAGCAGTAAAATACAGTTTGCTATAAGCCTGACATCACCAAGACTATAAATCTGATCAAGACTACTTCTTCAGGTTAGCAGTTAGCAATATAATAGCGGAAAAGATCGTACAGTTCTAGGATCATGGATCAAGTCTCAATCCCCGCCATTGATTTCAGTGTATTCCAGGCTGGTCACAATCATCTTCAAGAGTGTGTGAGAGATGAATTGGTCAACAACGGAGTAATAGATCCTTTGTTTGAATTGGATAGTGAGGATCTTGACTCTCTTTACTCTGTGTTTGACCTGAAATATCAAGAGAATACATCAGACAAACATGTTCAACTATCGGAAGATCAGCAACAGAACATCTCAGGTTATTGCACTCAAAGTGATGACTCTTCTTCCAACACGGACTTTCCCCTGCAGCCTGTCCAAATTCAGTCCACCTTTGAAGCATCTAATAGGATTCAGCCTCAAGTGCCAAGGCTTGGCAATTTCCATGGAGAGAAAACAAATCCCATTTCTTCGGCATCGTTGGAGCTGTTGAACAATTGTGGGAGATTGTTCAAGAAATCAAGCGAGGAAAATTTGAGCAATGTACACATCAACGAGGCTCATGTAGGTAACATCCCTAAGTTGTCAACAGAAGAAATCTTGCGAGTTGCTGGAGAAAGATATATCCAGTACTCCACCCAAAGAGTAGATGGTCTTTCTATGTTTATACATCCTTATGCTTCTGCACTTTCGGGCCTTTCCATAGAGCAAACGAGGGACATGGAACTCGTTCACCTCCTTCTAGCTGCTGCAGAAGAAGTGGATCAGCAGCAATTTCATCTGGCTAGCCAATCCATTGCACGTTGCCTGTGGAAGGCATCCGTCACAGGTAATGTTGAGCTGTGTGTGATCATTTCGTTTAAAAGATTAAGTTATTAGAGAAGGTACACTTTTATTTACTTAAGTATTATGTCTTCAACACGCCTCCTCATGTGCGGGTCTGATTCTTTTTCATGGGCCAAGTACATGAGAATTTTTTTTACAATGGGTGGCCGCGAGACTTGAACCCAAGACTTGCTCTGAACCATGTTGAACTGAGAAAGTACACTTTTATTTACTCAATTATATATTCAACAGGTAATCCAATCCAGAGGCTTTGTTTCTATTTTGGTGAAGCTTTACAAGAAAGGATTGATCGAGAAACAGGAAGGTCCCCAAGTTTTGAACGAAAATTAAGGGTTTTAAGCACTCTGGCATTAGGTACCACACCTGAAGCCTTAACCTGCCACACAGAAATTCCATTCAGCCAAGTAATGCAGTTCGCAGGAGTTCAAGCAATAATTGAAAATGTTAAAGGTGCAACCAAGATCCATTTGGTTGATTTTAATATCAGAACTGGAATTCAGTGTACAGGCTTGATGCAAGCTCTTGCAGAACAATGTGACCGTCCAATTGAGCTTCTGAAAATAACTGCCATTGGACACCAAGAAAAAGAGAAAATCGAAGAAACAGGCAAGAGATTACAAAATTTTGCCAATTCCTTGAATCTGCCCTTTTCATTCGATATAGTCTTTATGTCTGACATGAAAGATCTTAGGGCAGAATCAGTAAACGTTAAAGCAGATGAAACTGTGGCTGTCTATTGTAACACTGTACTAAGGACAATGATCTGCAGGCCAGAGTATATGGATAACACGATCCGAGTAATCAGAGGACTCAGACCATCTGTAGTTGCTGTCTGTGAGGTGGAAGCAAACCATAACTCACCTTCATTTTTGAACCGTTTTGTGGAGGCACTTTTCTTTTATGGTGTGCTTTTTGATTGCTTTGAGGACTGCATGGATAGAGACAATTTGGTTAGAAAGAGGATTGAGGTATTTCATATTGGTGAAGGTATCCGGAATATGGTTGCAGCTGAGGGTGCAGAAAGGTTCACACGGAATATGAAGCTTGATGTATGGAGAGCATACTTTGCAAGGTTTGGAATGGTTGAAATGGAACTCAGTGAGTCATCTTGGTATCAAGCAAATCTGATTCTCAAGCAGTTTTCCCAAGGCAGTTCCTGCAATGTTCAAAATGATGGGAAGGCCCTCCTTGTAGGATGGAAAGGAACAGCCATTGAATCTGTTTCTATTTGGAAGTTCTTGTAAAGACCACTAAAAAGGGTAGCTTAGAGTCATTGTAGCTAGGCAGAAAATGCAAGTAGCACATATCGAGGATAAAACGAGAAATAGCCGCTTGAGATGGTTAGGTTATGTCCTGTGTCGATCTCGTGCATTAGTCAGTAGGTGTTCAATAGTGACGAGTAAAAGTGACAAAACATGACGAGGTAGACCTAAAATCACATGGAAGGAAATTGTCCCTAAAGACTTACAATCTCTTGGAATCCATGTAGACCTAGCGAAAAATAGGGCACAATGGAAGAAAAAGATCAACATAGATAACACCAATTAATTGGGAATATGTTTTGATCAATTAGTACGTTTTGTTTAGGTCCTATGTTTTCAAAAATTCTTTTAGTCCTGCTGAAGATTTATATGAGAAAAAAATAGAGAACTTTTTTATTTTTTGTTTATTTCGTATAATATTGATATGAGATGAGCTTAAATGGAGTGATATGGTGAGTGATGATTTACATAGTTGACCCCAACTTGCTTGCGATTGAGATGTAGTTGTTGTTGTTATGTTACTTTAGCTGGCATCATCTTGGGCATCTCCATGACTCTTCAAACAGCTATCGATTTGCCATGCAACCCAAATCTACCATGGGCAGAATGCTTTTTTTGTTTCTCAACTTCTTTTTAATCAAAGTGAAAGAATCAGTTAGTGAACATCATAACCGTCACATGAAAACAAAGAGTCCAAGATAGATGCCATTCAGCCTTGCAATATTTTGTTACAGACAGCTTCTAGGGCGACCTTCTTAATTTCATGAGCAGGTTCTTGTCTACATTTACTATAAAATGCTGGTATTCTGATAATTCCTTCATGTTCTCTAACAGTAATTTGAGAAACCCCTCAAGTATACTCAGTAATAACATACTCATTTCTTGCTTAACTAATGACTACCTGACAAAAATAAAGCACGTCCACTAGTAAGTGATGAATTTCTTATTCTCGAATGCCAATTCTTATTGACATCCATTGTCCTGCCAGTCCTTTCAACAAAATCCAGCTATATTTCATCACCTCATTAACAGAGGTTAACATCCAACAGGTCAGTAGATCATATTATATTTGGTAGTTTGTGCATAGATTGTCACTAACAAATCGATGCTTAAAGTTTTGTACTCAAATTTTAACGTTCAACAGCTAGCCTGCAGACCTTTCTAATTATAAAAGATTGGACTGCATTCAGGCCTGAGCCTTATAGTAAATAGGACAAGCATTAATCAGATTAGGAGGCAAGTTATGATTAGCCGAAGCTCTGAGATTAGGTTAAGCAAAGGGCAAAAGGAGGCACGAAATAAATGAGAATAAACGAAGAAATGCTTAAAAGTACCAATTTTGTGCTGGTCCTACTTCCAGTGAAAGAAAAAATTTATCAAGGAAAATGTGACTTATAACAATATATCAATCAGTTTACAATCTTACATTAAGTAAAGCTAAGGCCGGGAGCTTTGAGTGCATTTTGCTCATCCATCACTCGCCTCACAACCTCAGAATCAACATACCTGCCCATACCTGCAAGGATATTCGAAAGAAGCACATAATCACCACCGTATTTGTTTTCCATCTCCATGATCTTCTGCATAACTCTTTCTCCCATATCTGCATTATCATGAAAACTACAAGCTCCCAATAGTGTTCTCCAAATCACAACATTAGACATAGCATTAGGTATCTCCAAAGCTATTTCTTCTGCTTCTACTAACCTACCTTCTCTGCCTAACATGTCTATCAAGCTGCCATAATGCTTAATGTCTGGTTGAATCCCAAACTCATCAACCATCTTCCTGAAAAACTCGAGCCCCTCATCCACTAAACTTCCATGACTGCAAGCATTGAGCATGCTCAAAAACGTTATGCGATTCGGTTCAACACCTGCATCCACCATCATCTGATAACTATCCGAAGCTTCTTTTGCCATCCCATGTATTGCATATCCTGATATTATCGACGTCCATGACACCAAATTCCTTCTTTCATCTATTATATCCTCAAAAACTCTCACAGCATCGTCTATGCTTCCACATTTAGCATAAGCATCTACAAGCGAATTCATAACACGGATATCAAAAGCATTAATACCACTTTTCTCCCCGTAAGCGTGAACCATTTGGCAACACTCTAGACACCTAACATTCCAAATAGCGGGGAAAATCGCCAAAAGACTCACTTCACTCGGTTTAATCCCCTCGACCACAACCATCTCGCGAAACAAAGTCAAAGCCTCATTAAACCGACCCATCCGCGTATACCCATCAATGAGACCCGTCCAAGAAATGACATTCTTCTCCGGCATTGCATCGAACACCGCCCGAGCAACCTTAACATCACCCCATTTAACAGAACCACTGATCAAAGCATTCCAAGTCACAGAATTTCTGACAGGCATTTTATCGAACACCTTCTTCGCTTCCCTAACTAACCCACATTCACCATACATATTAACCAAGGCAGTTTGCACATAAACATGCGATTCAAATCCATCCTTCAAGCTCAAACAATGAAGCTGTTTTCCAATACAAAACTGTTCTAAATTGGCAGATGCTTTGATCAAGAATAAATATGTAAAGCTATCAAAAAAGATAACTTTTTGATACTGGAATCGGAGTTTCTGGAAAAGAAAAAAGGCTTCTTGTGGTAAAATGCCAAGAGAGTAATGGCGAATTACAGAGTTCCACAAAGTTAATATGATGGGTATTGAACTTGGGTTAAAGGCGTTTTCGGCAGTCGTGAATATTAACTGAGTATGAATCTGTTGAATTGCTCTGCGGTAGTTCTGGTGTCTTTTAACGAGGTTAAGAAGATGATTAACATCTCTGCCCATTAATAGCAGCAAGTTTGCATTTTTTATTATGGCATGAAAAGAAAGAAAGCTTGTTCTTTGAGCCTTAACGGACTAAATTCCGTAGATAAATAATTGTTTAAAATTGGATAATAATTAAACTTATAATATGGTTCTAAGGACATGTGATTTCACCTAATACCAATTGATAAATGTGAGGATGAGTAATAGAAATTAACAATAAAGTAAAGCAAACCAGTGTTAGAATGAAACTCAGCCTTTGAGTTTGGACAATGTTGATGTAAGAACTATGGAAGTATAACAAGCTGAATAACAATGGTGAAAATAATAAAGAGAATTGTATTGCCTTTTGTGTCTGTCAAAATGTGTCCTACAAATGATTAAAACCCTTCTTTATATAGTAGAGGAGTTCCACTTATGATACAATTCTAATTACAGAAAGAAAACCCATGATTAGCTAATTAACCGTTTCTGATTCGACCAGTCACCGAGATTTATGCCATGATCCTCGGTTAGCCACGGATATCTTGTCTTTCTGTTATTATGTATCTTCGATCTTGCTCGATATCCGTCTCATCTGGCTTCGATCGCTACTAGCCTCGATCTCGACAGGTACCTCGGTTCTGAGCTCGGTACCTTATCCTCGTGATATGGCCTATTCCGTTACGAGACCGTCCTTCGATGCAAACTCCCGGTCTCG
The DNA here is from genome assembly GCF_000715075.1 of Nicotiana tabacum. Classification (NCBI taxonomy): domain Eukaryota; kingdom Viridiplantae; phylum Streptophyta; class Magnoliopsida; order Solanales; family Solanaceae; genus Nicotiana; species Nicotiana tabacum. Next base: position 2,189,235 of record NC_134096.1, read on the forward strand.
GTCAAACAGTAAAATCGGTGGGTCTGGTTTTAACCGTATACAAATAGTCCCCTCGTTTTTTTGGAGTGTAATGACAAGAAACGAATTGAGCCTTCGATTTTCTACCTCGACATGTCATGACATCATCCTTATGACGTAAGCGACGGAAGTGATTGAAACGTCCCATCTGTACAGTTACCAAGGCATTAAATGCGCGTCAGTCGATGGTCGCCCCCTATCTCCACCATTTCGAATTTTTACTTTCAGATTTCTAATCTCCAAAGCTTTTTATACCTTCTAACTTCTTCATCCGCAAATCTACGATTTTCACTGCTGCCATCTTCTCAAAACACCAAATCTTATCATCTCTATCTATTTTTAACTTCAAATCCATACAAAAATGGCAAAAACATCAAAAATTGTTCCTAAAAAAGAAAACGCTTCTTCATCGCGGCCGGCCGGCGACAAAACACCGGTGGAGCAACGACCTGAAGAGTGTGTTCTCACTTCTGATTTCAAGATCGATAAAGCCTCATCGATTCCTGGTCGATGCGAGCCAGTGTCGAGGTATATATGCTCGATAACCGAAAGGTACCTTAAGCAGGTAAAGAAAGACTGTAACTGGAAGGGCAAAGAAGTGGTGATCCCGACCCCGGAAGAAGACATTACTACCCATGTGGAAGGGTTTTTAAGTGTTTACACTTACCCTTTCATGTTGGGCCCCCTCGGCCCCGTTGTCATTGATTTTTGTCGTCAGTATCAAATAACCCTAGGCCAAATCCATCCTTCTTTTTGGCGAATTGTCATTCTGCTCCGATTCATCGTGAGAAAAGTCGAGGGGATGCCTTTCACCCTCGACCACTTCATCAGGTTATACAGCCCCCGCCTCTATCAAGGCGGATTGATAAAACTCCAACGCCGGGCCACCAAAGTGTTATTCTCGAGCATAGACGAGGACAAGGACCGAGGCTGGATGGGCCGGTTGGTTCGAGTTAGGACTTCCGACCTAATCCCGACCGAGAAGATACCATTTCCTTAGAAAATGGAATATGAAGCGTAAGTATAATCCCAATGTTAGTTCTTATTTATTGTTTTGCCCCTTTGCTTCTTCTCATCGATATCCCCTTCCGTGATGTAGCCGTTGCTTGGATGCCCGGTGCAATCCCTAATCTCAAGAGTTGGGTTCGGGACCTGGTCTCGACCTCTTCGTATGCCGAGCGCTCATGGCGCGATTTATCAAAGGGCCGATGGGAGGCCAAAACTCATGGTAAGCCCCTTTTCCATGTCTTTGATGGTTTTGTTAAGGCAATTCCCACTTAATACTTTCTTTCATATAGGCCTTGGCAAAGATGCTGTTATGAGGCCCCTATCTGGTGAGGAGGAGACTTCGATCCCGGCACCGAAATCGGTGAAGGACAAAAAGAGGAAAAAGACCTCACCCCCCGAGGATCCAGAACCTAAGAAGAAGGTGGCTCGCAAGCCAAGGAAGAACATCATCCTCCTGATCGAAGAGTCTGTTCGGCGTCTAAGGGAAGAGGACGAAGAAGAGGAAAAATATGACTCCGGACTGGTCACCTGAGCGAGAATGAGCACCGGGGCCCCAAACACCACTGAATCAGTGAAGGCTGCAGAGACTCTGTCTCGAGATGAGGGGGTCTCGGGAAAAGACTTGGGCGAAGTCCCCGAGTCATCGAGGATCGAAGATGCTTCCCACCACACTGAGCCAACGGTGGGTACGACAGTTGAGGCCCTTCGAGATGAGGAGAACGCCCCAAGTGATCCACTTGGGGCAATAGAAATTGGAGGCTCCCCGCTGCTCCCCTCGTTTTCTGAGGAGATGATTCAAGAGGCTCGGGCCTTGAAGACCCTCTCTATCGAAGGAGGCCTCAGCGCTTCACCGAGAAGCATTTTCTTGGTCTCGAGCCGAACTGAGTTGGTATGAGGCCGATATTCAAAGGCTTACCGAGGAGAGGAATGCCATCAATCTTCTCGGTAAGCAAAAAGAAGAACAAATCAAGGACCTATGAGCTGAATTGGCCACGACTCACAAAGATTAGACCGACCTGATCGAGCAGGTAATGAAAATTTTAAAAGCTCATGGGCTCGATTCAGGAAGGGTGGCTAACATTTCGATCTCACAGCTGCAGCAGAAGATTGAGAGGATCGAGCAGTTCCGCGAGGAGGTAGATATGATAAAGGCGGAGTCCTTGGGGTGGAAAGAAGGTATGGACCGCTTTACTGCAGAAAAAGAGACTGCTGGAGCCCAATTATCATCGATTGAAAGTCAGCTTCAAGGTATGAAGGAGAAAAGCTTGACTCAAGCAAGGAAAATAGAGGATCTTGAGGCTCGGTTGGCTTCTGAACTTGCCAAGGCCAAATCTGAAGCTGAAAAGGCAAAGGCCGAGGCAGATGCGATCGTGGCCGTCTACCGGGCCGATGCTGAAGCCGCTCAAGTCCAAGCGAGAGAGGCAACCGAGACCACCCAAACTCGAGCATATTGGATTGTCGAACTTGCCAGATGCCAATCTCGTAGGGAAACCCTCGAGAAAATCCACACTCGAGGTTTCGCTCTTACCAACGAGATAGTTAAGGCTAGAGAGCATGAAGCCGAAGCTGGAGCGCTGGCCACTTCCGATAACGATGATGATGATGGCAGCATAAGCGGGTCCGAGAATGGGGAGGACCTCGATGGAGAAGAAGCTGCCCCCGGAGAAGATCAGGACCCTTAGGATTTTTCACTTTTGGTATTTTGTATAGGATCCTGATCGAACCTTGTAAATATTCTCATATATATAAAGATCTCTTTCCTTTCCGACCTGTCTTTATTTCATTTATGCCTTGTGAAAATTTTGTTTTATTTATGCCTTATGAAAATTTTGTTCATAAGTTTGAGGCTTAGGCAATTTTATCGAAACCGAGCTAGTATAGTTTTTATAATCGAGTGAGTACTTGATCGAACTCGGAGTAGGGTGACCTTTAGGTTTTAATTGAGTGAGGATGATTTCTTAAAAATAAACTGGCCCTTTAGGCTCTTAAATTAGGCCGATAGCAAAAAGAATGACTTTCTCCCCCTTTTCGGCTTGAACAATTTATTGTTTAATCATATAAATTCTATTGTGCCTTAGCATGAAATAAAGGATTTGCTCGAGAGTTCGAACGGTTTCGTACCCATTAGGATTTTCAAGGGTCGATATTATAGAGACCCTTTGTTTCGTAATGCCTTAGCATAAAATAAAGAATTTGTTCGAGAGTTCGAACGACTTTGTACCTATTAGAAATTTAGCCGAGGGTAGCCTTTGTAACCGGTTTGTGAAAATATTAGAAGGCCTGTTTAATAACGAAAATCGGACGTTTCCGAACCGTGTTAATTTGGCCGTAGCCTTTAACTTAGGATTCGCCTTTTGGGTTTGTTCCCCTGTTATACTTCGAACTTATTCGAAGTATCAGTCCCCGAGTGGGGTGGCCGTGGCCTATAAAATCGAGGATTGCCTTTTTAAGGTCTTACGATTTCGAGGTTTAGTAATTCGATCCTGTCGATTTTTTGGACGGCAGTCCCCGAGTATCGGGTAAATTATTTGAACTTCAGTTGTGCTCGGCCCTTAAGCCAGTTTCCACAATAAATCATAAATATGAAATTATAAAATATAAATTTTTCTAAAGCATTGAACATTTGGTAAGGAAAAATACTTCTTTCAATAGATTATACATGCGTACGTGTTTTTCCATTAGGGTTCGAGTAATCTACATGGACACAGTTCATTTGACCGTTTGGTCCTCTACAAAATTTACCTTTTGAGACCCCGTCGACACGAAGTATTTTCCTTGTAACTATTTGAAGGTGATGCCCCCCCAGTATTCGAGGTTGATTGTAAAGGAGCCTCAGATACTGTCGAATTGCTCTAAGTTAGCACGAAGAATGGTTGCCTCGTTAAAAACCTCGCCGGAAAACCCATTTGGGACAAAAACCGGTCTAAGGGAAAAAGAGTGCAACGCGTGCTTTCAGACCTAAGGACTCCGCGTTTGAAGAATTCTTTGTTGTCTTCGATTAAACACCTATAAATGGTTAGTATAAAATATAAATGAAAATGGAGAAGGTCGTACCTTAGCAGTAATATCGTTTGAGGAGTGATATGTTCCAATTGTTTGGTAATTGTTCGCCGTTCACCATGCCAAGTTTGAAGGATCCTTTTCCAATGATATCGAGGACCTGGTATGGTCCCTCCCAGTTCGGGCCAAGTTTTCCTTCGTTTGGTTCTCGCGTATTGAGGGTGACTTTACTAAGAACCAAGACCCCGATTTTGAAGTGCCGAAGATTGTCTCTTCGATTGTAGTACCTTTCGATCCGTTGTTTCTGTGCGGCCATTCGAACAAGGGGGCTTCTCATTTTCATCTAGCAATTCGAGGCTTGTATTCATAGCCTCGTGATTTGACTCTTCCGTTGCATATCAAAACCTGACGCTGGATTCCCCGACTTCAACCGGAATCAGAGCTTCAGTACCATATACTAAATAAAACGGTGTTGCCCCCGTACTAGATTTTAACGTTGTTCGATACACCCAAAGGACTTCGGGCAATATTTCTCTCCATTTTCCCTTAGCGCCGTTCAATCTTTTCTTTAAACTTTGAATGATGGTTTTGTTTGTCGATTCGGCATGTCCGTTCCCACTAGGATGATACGGCGTCGATAGGATCCTCTTTATTTTGTGATCTTCGAAATTTTTTATTAATTTGCTACCGACGAATTACTTTCCATTGTCGCATACGATCTCGACAGGTATCCCGAATCGGCATATAATGTGATCCTAGATGAAGTCTATGACTTCTTTCTCTCTAATTTTCTAGAAAGCCTGTGCTTCAACCCACTTAGAGAAATAGTCAGTCATAAACAAAATAAATTTAGTTTTAACTGGGGCGATGGAAGAGGGCCGGTGATATCCATTCCCCACTTCATGAATGGCCATAGGGATAACACTGAGTGGAGTTGTTCTCCGGGTTGATGGATCATCGGTGCATACCTTTGACATTTGTCACACTTAAGAACAAACTCTTTTGTATCCTTTTCCATATCGGCCCAATAGTATCCTGCTCTGATGGCTTTATGAACCAATGATTCGGCACCAGAATGATTTCCGTAGGTGCCCTCGTGGATTTATCATAGGACGTAGTCGGTATTTCCTGGTCCCAAAAATATCGCCAATGGTCCATCGAACATCCTTCTATATAGTATTCCATCTTCGACCAATGTGAATCGTGCAGCCTTCGTACATAGAGTCCTCGATTTTTTAGGATCCGATGGAAGCTTCCCGTTCTTTAGGTACTTGATATATTTGTTCCTCCAATCCTAGGTCAGACTTGTGGAGTTTATTTCGGCGTGGCCTTTTTCAATTACTGACCATGAAAGTTGTACGACAGTTCCCGAGTTAATCTCGCCGTCTTCGACTGATGACCCCAAATTTGCAAGGGCATCAGCCTCGCTGTTTTGTTTTCAAGGTACATGCTGTAAGGTCCATTCTTTAAACTGATGTAGAGTCACCTGTAATTTGTCCAAGTACCTTTGCATTCGATCTTCTCGGATTTGGCTTCGATGACTTCTGCTCCCAAACCTTTAGCTAGCTCAAGACCTGCAATCATGGCCTCATACTCGGCCTCATTGTTAGTTAACTTGGAAGTTTTGATAGCTTGTCTAATTGTATTACCCGTGGGCGGCTTCAAAACAATGCTCAGCCCGAACCCCTTCACGTTCGAAGTGCCGTATGTGAAGAGGGTCCACACCCCCGATGACGTACCTGATTTTAATAACAGTTCCTTTTCGACTTCAGGTACGAGGGTGGGCATAAAGTCAGCCACGAAGTCCGCTAAGATTTGAGACTTGATGGCCGTTCGGGGTCGATACTCGATATCATACCCACTGATCTCGATGGTCCATTTGGCCAATCGGCCCAAAAGTTCGGGTTTATGCAAAATATTGCGAAAGGGATAAGTAGTCACCACACAGATCGGGTGACACTGAAAATATGGTTTTAATTTCCTAGAAGCGCTTATTAAGGCAAGTGCTAATTTTTCTAAGTGTGGGTACCGGGTCGCGACCTTACCTAGAGTTCGACTAACATAATAAACAGGAAATTGTGTATCTTGCTCTTCTCGAACTAGGACCCCACTTACCGTGATTTTTGAAACTGCTAAATACAAGTATAGTTGCTTGTCCTCTTTCGGAGTATGAAGCAGTGGCGGGCTCGAGAGATACCGCTTTAGTTCTTCCAATGCTTGGTGGAATTCCGGGGTCCATGCAAAATTGTTGTTCTTTTTGAGCAGTGCGAAGAACCTGTGACTTCTATCTGAAGACCTCGCGATGAATCGGCCTAGGGCGGCTATGCGCCATGTTAATCTTTGTACGACCTTAACATTATCCACAATTGTGATGTCTTCGATCGCCTTGATCTTATCAAGGTTGATTTCGATACCCCGATTTGATACCATAAAGCCGAGAAACTTGCCTGAGCCAACCCCGAATGCACATTTCTCTAGGTTGAGTTTCATGTTGTATTTCCTTAGTATATCTAAGGTCTACTATAAATGTATCAAATGGTCCTCTGCTCGCAGGGACTTAACTAGCATATCGTCAATATAAACTTCCATTGACTTACCTATTTGTTCTTCGAACATTCAATTTACTAAGCGCTGATAGGTGGCACCAGCATTTTTTAGTCCAAACGGTATTACATTATAACAATAGGTGACGTACTTAGTGATGAACGAAGTCTTTTCGTGATCCTCCGAGTTCATTTGTATTTGATTGTCCCCGGAGTAGGCATTGAGGAAACTAAGGATCTCGTGGCCGGCCGTGGCATCGATCATGCGATTGATATTCGGCAGAGGAAAAGAGTCTTTAGGACATGCTTTGTTTAAATCTTTATAGTCTACGCACATCCTAAGTTTATTCCCCTTTTTAAGGACTATGACTACGTTTACTAACCATTCGGGATATTTTACTTCCCGAATGGACCCTATTTTGAGAAGTTTGGTTGCCTCGTCCTTGATGAATGCATGTTTTACCTCGGACGGGGGTCCTCTCTTTTGTTTTATCGGGCGAAACTTCGGGTTCAAGCTCAGTCGATGTGTAGTGATTTCCAAAGGAATCCCTATCATATCTAAATGGGACCAAGAAAAACAATCCATATTATCGATAAGAAATTTAATGAGTTTTTCCATGAGTTTAGGGGTTAACCCCGTACCCAGGTATACCTTTCGATCGGGTAGATGCTCGATCAGTACGACCTGCTCCAACTCCTCGACCGTCGATTTGGTGGCGTCGGAATCCTCGGGGATTATGAAGGATCGAGGGATCCAATAATCATCGTCCTCGTCTGTTGCCTACTTCTCCGATTGAGTCGAGGCTGGTAGCTGTGATTGCTATTTAGCTCCTTGTTTTCCTTTGGACTCCGATCCTTTTGTTGACGAAAGTGCCAATACCGGTATTACTTCATCAACCGCGAACATCTCTTTGGCAGCATGTTGTTCCCCATACACCATTTTTACTCCATCCTGTGTTGAGAACTTCAGCATTTAGTGAAGGGTTGAGGGGACCACCCTCATATTGTGAATCCAAGGTCTTCCGAGCAGTGCGTTGTATCTCATATCGCCTTCGATCACATGGAACTTTGTTTCTTGAATAATTCCGGCTATATTTACTAGTAGGATGATTTCAGCTTTAGTTGTTTTGCTTGCCATGTTAAAGCCATTGAGAATCTGAGTTGCGGGTACGATCTGATCTTGTAGGCCGAGCTGCTCCACGACCCTTGATCGAATAATATTGGCCGAACTTTCTGGATCAATTAAAACATGTTTAACCTGATTTTTATTCATAAGGATAGAGATTACTAAAGCGTCATTGTGGGGTTGTGAAATCCCTTCTGCTTCCTCGTCATTGAATGATAAAGCACTTTCTGGTACATAGTCTCGAGTTCGTTTTTCTCTGGTGATTGATACTCTAGTGCGTTTGAACATGGGCCATTGTGGAATATCGACCCCACCAACGATCATGTGAATCACGTGCTGTGGTTCTTCCTGCTCGTTCTTCCTATTTGCGTCTCTTTCTCTGAAATGGTTTTTAGCTCGGTCGCTCAAGAATTCTCGAAGGTGACCCTCATTGGATAGATGTGCCACCTTCTCCCTTAGTTGTCTGCAGTCTTCGGTTTTATGACCATGTGTACCATGGTATTTGCATGTTTGATTGGGGTTCCTTTGGGATGGATCGGTTTATAGGGGTCTGGGCCATCTAGTATCTTTGATTCTCCCAATGGCTGACACAATACCTGACGCGTCGATGCTGAAGTTGTATTCTGACAATCGTGGGATTGGCATGTTTATCGAAGCCACTTTTTCTCATGATCCCTCGAGAGCTCTGTCTTCGATCGTTCCTTCAATCATTTCGGATAGGATTGCATCCAGGGCCGTTGTTTCTACGATCTGCGTTGTATGGTAGATACCGATCTCTGCTCGACCGGGGTTCTCTATTGATATCCCCTTTGAGTTCTGCCGACGGGCCTGTTTGGATAAGCGGAATCGGAAGGGGTCCCCAATTGATCATCCTCGACCCTGATCTTCGACTGGTACCGATTATGTACATCGACCCAGGTTACCGCTAGATATTCAATTAAATTCTGTTTTAGTTGTCGTGATACCACCGAACTTCGTTCATTCAAACCTTGAGTAAAGGCCTGAACAGCCCAATCGTCTGTGACCGGTGGTAGTTCTATGCGTTCCATCTGAAAACGAGATACGAATTCCCTAAACTTTTCGTTGTCTTTTTGTTTTATCTTGAAGAAGTCCGATTTTCTAGTTGCGACCTTTATTGCTCTGGCATGTGCCTTTACAAAGGAGTCTGCTAGCATGGCGAAGGAATCGATGGAATTAGGCGGCAAATTGTGGTACCATATCATTGCTCCTTTCAACAAGGTTTCTCCAAATTTCTTCAGTAGAACAGATTCGATCTCATCGTCTTCTAAGTCATTTCCCTTTATTGCACGTGTATAAGAAGTGACATGCTCATTAGGGCTAGTGGTCCCGTTGTACTTAGGAATTTCTGGCATTCGGAATTTCTTCGGAATGGGTTTCGGTGCCGCACTCGGAGGGAAAGGCTTCTGTACAAATTTCTTTGAATCCATAACTTTTAAAATCGGTGGCGCCCCCGGTATTTGGTCTAACCGGGAGTTATATGTCTCTACTTTATTGGCATTTGCCTCAATTTTCTTTTCTCTCGATTCAATCCTGAGGTCCTCGAACATTTTCATAATGGCGGCGTCAGTCCCCGATTTGTTGGCATTCGACCTTTCCGGCACAGGCTCGATCCTTTGAACGACTTCTGGTTCGATCCTACTCGGTGTTCGGTGTTGATTTTATAGTTGTTCCATAGCGGCCTGTTGAGCCTGTAACATTTCGAATATCAATTTGAGGCTAACTCCACCATCTTCTCCGCCCTGTGTACCTCGACCACCTGATCAAACTTCCCTGTGTATACTACCTTAGGGCTCAACGCCCAAATTGCATTTAGGGCGACATGTTAACTGACGTCGACGGGATTTGCAATTGGTGCTCCCTAGAGGTCGGCCTGAGGCACCTCAATTCCTGTGGCGGCTATGTTGTCATTTCCCCGTGAAATCCAAGGCTGTTGTCACCATGTGTAGGTGCTACTTGTGAGTTTGACATGTTTGTCCTGAAAATAAAGATTCATACGAGAACAAGTGTAAAGCAGTGTGTGTTATTGAAATTAGTATTGAGCAATCACTATTATCCTAAGCCCCGCGGTGGGTGCCAAACTGTTTACTCTTAAAATTGGATAATAATTAAACTTATAATATGGTTCTAAGGACATGTGATTTCACCTAATACCAATTGATAAATGTGAGGATGAGTAATAGAAATTAACAATAAAGTAAAGCAAACCAGTGTTAGAATGAAACTCAGCCCTTGAGTTTGGACACTCTTGAACTGGTTGATGCAAGAACTATGGAAGTATAATAAGCTGAATAACAATGGTGAGAACAATAAAGAGAATTTTATTGCTTTTTGTGTTTGTCAAAACGTGTCCTACAAATGATTAGAACCCTTCTTTATATAGTAGAGGAGTTCCACTTATGGTACAATTCTAATTACAGAAAGTAAATCCATGATTAGCTAATTAACCATTTCTGATTCAACCAGTCACCGAGATTTACGCCATGATCCTCGGTCAACCACGAATATCTTGCCTTTCTGTTATTATGCTATCTTCGATCTTGCTCGATGTCCGCCTCATTTGGTTTCGATCTCTACTAGCCTCGATCTCGACAGGTACCTCGGTTCTGAGCTCGGTACCTTATCCTCGTGATATGGCCTATTCCGTTACGAGACCATCTTTCGATGCAAACTCCCGGTCTCGGTCAAATAGTAAAATCGGGTGGGCCTGGTTTTAACCGTATATAATAATAACAGAAAACCAGCCCTCTCGACATGTTTTTTAAGTATAAACTACTAATAGTTATGTGTTATGCATATTTAGACAGTTACGTAACATTTTCCTAATGTGATTTATAAACATTTGTAGTCACATTAGCGAATATTTACTGAATGAGATTTGTAAGTCTGATTTGTATGAAATTTAGAATTCACATTTGTCGAATGATATTATAAGTCAATTTCTTGAATGCGATTTAATGACTTATAGTCACATTCAGTGCTTGCGATTTATAAGTTTCATTTAGAGAAGTCGCATTTATTGATTCGATTTATAAATTGCGATTTATAAGTTGCACTTACTGATTGCGAATTATGTGTCATTTATTGATTGCGAATTATAAATCATTAAATAAAATAGCAATTATTGATTACGATTTATAGGTCGCGTTTACTTTTTGCTATTATAAATTGATTGTTATGACTGCACTTTATAAGTCGCACTTAGTAATTGCGATTTTTAAGTTGGCTTATTTATTGGTCGCATTTAGTGATTTCGATTTACCAGTCGCATTTAGTGATTTTGATTATATGTTGCATTTAGCAAGTCCCAATTTGATTACCATTTATAATTAGCATTGGCAAAAGCATTTTTTGCCAAATTCGATGTAAATTAGTATAGCGAATGCGATTTATCGGTTTCATTTGTGTTTACCCGAAAAACAGATTGAGTTGAATTTATATGTAGTTCTAAAGATACGTGGTATAACTAGGCACAAATCGGAAAAATTAGTAGAAATATGTTGAATATTGACTGTAAAAAATTAATGAAATACAAACCAAATTGTGTAGAGAATGATTTATAAACAAGCAATATGAATCAATGTCCAAAGTCCAAAAAAGATAATCTCTGTTATATTTCTGTGTAAAATCAATAATCTTTAAGATTCGAGAATGTATTGATGTCTCAATGTTCAGTGTCTCCCCCTTTACATAAATGACAACCACTCTTCAGATAGTGGAAGAATCCTACTTTGGATATAATTAAAAATACATAGTGGAGATCCCATGATAGATTAATCAATTAGCTTTTCCTTAATTTCTGCCGAGATTCTCTCCCTTAGTGCGGCTATAACGGCTTTGTTGTCTCTTAGCTCGATCTTGGTCGGTCTTGGTAGTGGCCGGTCTCTAGATCTCGAGCTCGATATTAACTCCACTTCATATTATAGCTCAATATTGACCCGAGCTCGATATTGACTCGAGCCCGTTATTGATCGGTCTGGGTCTTGAGCTTGATAACCCGACTTCTCATCGTATCCCGATATTATAATGATGACCTTCGGTCCATTATATTTCAATCTTGACTAATTATACAAAGGGTAAACTCGATTTTGACCATATACAGATATTTCCCTCATTTCTCGGAAAGAATGTGGCGAGAAACGATATGATTTTTCAACTTCTGACTAGATATCGAGCCCGATTATGACGTATGTGACAAATGTTCCATCGGTCCAGTTACCAAGATATTAAACATTTGTCAGTTGTTGGTCGGTCACTACCGGTTCTGAACATTATCAGGCCTATAAATATTCAAACTTTTATTCACATCCAAACTTTTTACTCAAAAGTTTTTCCTCTACTCTTGTATCTTCTTCAAAAATCCTTCTGCTCTATATACTTTACATCACAAACAAACCCAACTCTCTTTTCCTTTATTCATTAATGGCGAAAACCTCCAAAACGGTGCCACAGAAAGAGGTCGTTTCTTCATCGCGGCCTACCGGCAGCGAGGATGGGGCGGAGCCCCGCCCCGAAGAGTTTGTTCCAGTAGGGTTCTCGACTATCATTGATTTCAAAGTCGAAAAACCCTCTTCGGTACCGGGCCGATGTGAGTCGGTCTCGAGGTACCAATGTTCAATCACCGAGAATATTTTCGAAAAAGTAAAAAAAGCATGCAACTGGGGCGACAAGCACGTGGTAGTTCTATCACCTGAAGAATGAATTACTACCCACGTGGAAGGGTTCTTAAGTGTTTATACTTACTCTTTTATGTTGGGTCCATTAGATCCCCTCATTTTGGAGAATAGTGATTCTTTTCCGATTCTTCTCAAACAAAATCAAGGGGTGTCTTTTCATCCTCGATCACCTTATGCGCCTTTATAGTCCCCGACTTTATCGAGGAGGGCTGATCAAGTTAGCTCTCCGAGCCACTAAAGCGCCATTCTAAAGTATAGATGAAACTCGTGATCGAGGTTGGATGGACCGGTTTGTTCGAATCAAAACCTCGGACCTGATTTCTGCCGCTGACATGTCATTTCCTGAGAAATGGAATATAAGCCTTGAGTATTTACTTCCTTTAGAGCATTTTAATATGGGGCCGCCTTTCATTTTCTTGATCCACTCTTTCTTTTCTGTTACAATTGTGGCTCAGATGTCGGAATCGATCCCGGACCTTAACCAATGGGTTGAAGGTCTCGGGCTGCAGAGACTGTATTCTGAGCGTGCTTGGATGGAACTATCAAAGGGTCGATGGGAGTCTCGTAGTCATGGTAAGTCTCTTTCTCAGTTTGTTTGTAGCTCGATTTTCTTCACTTTCTTACCCTCATTTCTTCCTTTGTAGTATTCGGGAAAGATGTTGTTATGAGGCCCCCATCTGGTAATGAAGAGGTCCCTACCCCGAAGCAGGTTGAAGAGAGGAAAAGAAAAGATGCACCGAGTTCCCCGGTCTTGGACAAGAAAAACCTGGTGAAGAGAACTCGCAAACCCAAGGGGAGCTCCGATATCATGCCTTTGGACTCGATCCGCCGATTAAGGGATGAGCCCGAGTTAGCCTGTGTACGGGCAAATATTGTGATATAACAATCCTCTGAATTGACAGAGGTTAACAAGGGAGTTCTGGCCGTGATTCCCGAACAAGGGAAAACTGAGAATATTCGATCTCAAGCTGAGATAGTCGAGGGAGAGATCGAGGGCAGGACATCTCGGGCAGAAGATATCTCAAGGGATGAGCTCAAGATAGTAGATATTACTAGATCCCCTCATATATCAGATGCTATGATCCGTGAGGCCAGCATGTTGGAAGGTCGATCCTACGAGGGCTTTCAGGAGCCGACTGATATCCATAGTTTTCTGGATGGGATCGAGTAATTTGCCTCGGAGGAGGTTATCGGGTTTGATAGATCACTGACACCAAAGAAAGCATCATGGTTGGGCTCTGCCGGGTCTTCATCAGTTTTGAAATTGGTGGACCGATTCCCGGCCCCGAGTGTTGATCCCGATCGTAGGCGGAGGGTAGTGCTCTCCGTCCCGGAAGATACCCGAATTTTTTCTCCCCCATGAGGGTTGCTAGTTACCTTCGGTCCTTGGTGACCGAAGAGGATCAATCAGTGATGAATGCGGTAGGACCCGCCTGCCTTTTCAACGAGGCCCATCATGCTCTGTATTGGGTAACTTCGATGGAATCTTTATTGTTTCTCTTATATTTAGATATGTAGTTAATTCTATCATTTTTCCTATGTTTGTAGGCTTCGGTGCTGCATCACGAGGCCTTCCTGCGAATCCGAGAGGAGCATGAGGCTGAGGTTCAGAACCTCACTAAGAAGAGTGACTCTTACAAGCTTCTTAGTGAGAAACTTCGAGCAGATTTGACAGCAGCTCGGGAAGAGCACGAGGAGATGACTGAGCACGTATTCTGAATTTTCCATGATAGTGAAGGTGAATTGTACATAACCACTTATGATCTGATTCTGCAGGTTCGGCAGAGGATCGAGCAGATCGAACGGCTCAACTCACAGGTAGATCGGCTACTGGCCGAGGTGGAAGAATTTAAAAAGAATATGGATATCCTTGCCTCGAAAAAGGAAGCCGTTCAAGCTCAGCTGGTGTTGTTTGAGGCCCAACTTCAATCTGCGAAAGAAAATGACTCGGGGCTAATCGAGAGGATGAAGGAGCTTCAACATCGGTTAGATTTGGCTATTTCTGATAAAGAAAACTTGGCTGATGAACTTGAAGAGGCCAGATCTGAGGTGATCGAGGCCAATAAAAGAGCTGATGCTAAAGTGGCCCAGTTCAAGATCGATGTTGAGGTCAATCAAGCCAAAGCCAAGAGCATGGTTGAGCACGCTAAATGGCAGGCTCGGAGAGAAGCTCTCGAGGAGGTCAGTACTCAGGGCTTCGATGTTGGAGCTGAGATTGAAATTGCCAAGGTAGAGGAAAACAAGGCTCGAAGGCTGGCCTTCCCTGAGGAATACTCCGATAGCTCGAGCGAATCTGAAGGTGGGTAAGATGCCGAGGACGAGGCCTCCGATGAAGACCAAGCCATTTAGAATCTTTGGTAGTTGCTGTTATTTATTTTGAGGCTGCTTTCGGCCTTTGTAAAGAACTTCATTCGGGTCGAGTTGCCTTTGTAAAAGATTTGTATATAAAACCTTTTCCCTTTTATGGCTTCCAAATATTTTGCCTTTTTGTTAATTTATACAAAGGTCAAAAGTGCCTTAGCATTGAATAATTATTCGAAGGTCCAAGGTTGAGATAGTAAAGGCCGGTAATAAGTATTGTACTTGACCGTTTCTTATAGGCAGTCCCCGAGTGAATGTCCAAATTCGAACTGAGGTGGCCCCTAGGCTCGATGGATAGATGTCAAATGAAATGATTTTCTCAAACTTGAAACAGAGTAGCCTTTTTAAGCTTGATACGTAGTCCCCGATTCAGGGAAATAGTTCGAACTCGAATCAATGTGGCTCTTGGGCTTAATGGTCGAGTGAGAATGATTTTTCCAACTCGAATTGAAAAACAGACCTTAGGCTTTATGGTCGAGTGAGTGTTCACTTCGAACTCGAAGTAAGAACAGCCCTTAGGCTTAATGGTCGAGTGAGTGTTTGCTCGAACTTGAACTAATATAGCCCTCAGGCTTTATGGTCAAGTGAGTGTTTGTTCGAACTCGAACTAATGTAGCCCTTAGGCTTAATGGTTGAGTGAGTGTTTGCTCGAACTCAAACTAATGTAGCCCTTAGGCTTAATGGTCGAGTGAGTGTTTGCTCGAACTCGAAGTAAGAGCAGCCCTTAGGCTTTATGGTCGAGTGAGTGTTTGCTTGAACTCGAACTAATGTAGCCCTTAGGCTTAATGGTTGAGTGAGTGTTTGCTCGAACTCGAACTAATGTAGCCCTTAGACTTAATGGTCGAGTGATTGCTTGCTCGAATTCAAAATAATATAGCCCTTAGTCTTAATGGTTGAGTGAGTGTTTTCTCAAACTCGAAGTAAGAGCAGCCCTTAGGCTTTATGGTCGAGTAAGTGTTTGCTCGAACTCGAACTAATGTAGCCCTTAGTCTTAATGGTCAAGTGAGTGTTTGCTCAAACTCGAAGTAATGTAGCCCTTAGGCTTAATGGCCGAGTGAGTGTTTGTTCGAACTCGAACTAATGTAGCTCTTAGGCTTAATGGTCGAGTGAGTGTTTGCTTGAACTCAAAGTAAGAGCAGCCCTTAGGCTTTATGGTCGAGTGAGTGTTTGCTCGAACTCGAAGTAATGTAGCCCTTAGGCTTAATGGTCGAATGAGTGTTTGCTCGAACTCGAATTAATGTAGCCCTTAGGCTTAATGGTCGAGTGAGTGTTTGCTCGAACTCGAAGTAATGTAGACCTTAGGCTTAATGGTCGAGTGAGTGTTTGCTCAAACTCGAAGTAAAGTATCCCTTAGGCTTAATGGTCGAGTGAGTGTTTGCTCGAACTCGAACTAATGTAGCCCTTAGGATTACTGATCGAGTGAGTATTTGCTCGAACTCGAAGTAAGAATAGCCCTTAGACTTTATGGTCGAGTGAGTGTTTGCTCAAACGCGAACTAATATAGCCCTTAGGCTTAATGGTCGAGTGAGTGTTTGCTCGAACTCGAAGTAATGTAGCCCTTAGGTTTAATGGCCGAGTGAGTGTTTGCTCGAACTCGAAGTAATGTAGCCCTTAGGCTTAATGGTTGAGTGAGTGTTTGCTCGAACTCGAACTAATGTAGCCCTTAGGCTTAATGGTTGAGTGGGTATTTGCTCGAACTCGAAGTAAGAATAACCCTTAGGCTTATGTGGAGCTTGATCTCGTTGATTTTTCGGTTGGCAGTCCCCAATTTATGGGGTAATTTTTCAAGTACGGTCATGGTTGACCCTTAAGCCTGTTTTCATAATAGATCACGAAATAGAAGAATCTTTCTGAGATATGAGATATCGGTAAAGAAGAAATTTCTTTTTATAAGTCATTATACATGTGTTCATGTTTTGTACCAGGGCTCAAGCAAACTACACGGGCATGATTCGTTTTGACCATTTGGCCCTTACAAATTTCCCTATCGAAGCCCTGTTGCCATGAAGTAACTTTCTTGGATCGAACTTGATATATTCGAGGGTAATGTCCTCCAGTATTCGAGGTTGATTGTAAAAAAGTCTCAGATACTGTTGAATTGTTCTAAGTTAACATGATGAATGGTTGCCTCATTAAAAACCTTGCCGAAAAAACCATTTGGGACAAAACCGGTCTAAGGGAAAAAGAGTGCAACGCATGCTTTCAGACCTAAAGGCTTCGAGTTGAATAATCCATCCTTGTTTATGGTCGAATATCTGCCAGGGTTAATTTTTGAAATACAAATGTACATGGGAGGGTCGTACCTTAGCAGTAGTATTGTTTTAGGTGTGACACGTTCCAATTGCTTGGTAGTTGTTTGCCGTTTATCACTCCGATTTTGTATGATCCTTTTCCGATGATTTTGAGAACCTGATATGGCCCTTCCCAGTTCGGACCCAGTTTCCCTTCATTCGTATTTTGGGTGTTAAGAGTGACTTTCCTTAGTACAAAGTCCCCGATTTTGAAATGTCGAAGATTAGTTCTTTGATTGTAGTATCTTTCGATCCGCTATTTTTTGGCGGCCAAACGGATTCTAGGCTCGTGTTCATGGTCCCGTTAATCGACTCCTTTGTAGCATATCGAAACCTGATGCTAGTTCTCCAACCTCAACCAGGATCAAAGCTTCGACGCCATAAACCAACGAGAATAGCGTTGCTCCGGTACTTGATTTCGATGTTGTGCGATATGCCCATAGGACCTCGGGTAGTATTTCTCTTCATTTTCCTTTGGCGTCGGTCAATCTCTTCTTAAGATTTTGGATGATGGTTTTGTTGGTCGATTCGGCTTGTCCGTTCCCGCTGGGATAGTACGGTGTTGATAGGATCCTTTTGATCTTATGATCCTCGAGAAATTTAGTAACTTTGCTGCCGATGAATTATTTTCCATTATCAGCATCCCGAATCGACATATGATGTGGTCCCAAATAAAGTCTATCACTTCTTTTTCTCTGGCTTTCTCGAAAGCATGTGCTTCAACCCATTTAGAGAAATAATCAGTCATAAACAAAATAAACTGAGCTTTACCTGGGGTCGATGGGAGGGGACCGACGATGTCCATTCCCCATTTCATGAAAGGCCATGGAGATAGGACCGAGTGGAGCAGCTCCCCGAGTTGATGAATCATGGGCTCATGTCTTTGGCATTCGCATTTTCGAACGAACTCCCTCGCATCTTTGCCTATATCGGTCCAATAATACCCTGCTCTGATTGCTTTGTGGACCAGCGAATCAGCACCAGAATGGTTTCCATAAGTGCCTTCGTGAATTTCCCGTAGGATGTAATCGGTATCTCCCGGTCCCAAATATATTGCCAACGGTCCATCGAACGTCCTTCTATACAGCGTTCCGTCCTCGGACATGGCGAATCGTGTTGCCTTTATGCCCAAAGCTCTCGATTCCTTTGGATCAGATGGAAGCTTCCCGTTCTTGAAGTACTCTATATATTTGTTTCTCCAATCCCATGCTAAACTTGTGGAGTTTATCTCGGCGTGACCTTGTTCGACCACCGATCTTATGAGTTGTACGACAGTCCCCGAGTTCTGTTCGTCATCTTCGACCGATGAACCTAAGTTCGCAAGAGCGTCAGCCTCACTATTCTATTCTCGGGTTGCAAAGTCCATTCTTTAAATTGATGAAGAGTCACCTGTAATTTGTCCACTTACCTTTGCATTCGATTTTCTCGGACTTCAAAAGTCCCGTTAACTTGGTTTACCACGTGGAGGGAATCACACTTAGCTTCTACGATCTCCGCTCCCAAGCTCTTAGCTAGCTCGAGACCTGCAATCATGGCCTCATACTTGGCCTCAATGTTAGTCAATTTTGTAGTTCTGATAGATTGTCTAACTACATTACGTGTGGGTGATTTTAGTACAATGCCTAATCCGGACCCCTTCACATTTGAGGCACCGTCCGTGAAAGGGTCCAGACTCCCGAAGAGGTACCCAATTTTATCAGTAGCTCTTTTTCAATCTCGGGTATGAGGACCGGTGAAAAGTCAGCCACAAAATCAGCCAATATTTGAGATTTGATAGCGGTTCGAGGTCGATACTCGATATCGTATCCACCAATTTCTATGGCACATTTGGCCAATCCACCCGAAAGCTCGGGTTTGTGCAAAATATTTCGAAGAGGATAAGTTGTTACAACATGTATCGGATGACATTGGAAATATGGTTTTAGTTTCCTAGAGGCGCTTATTAAAGCGAGCACTAATTTTTCTAAGTGGGGCTATCTAGTATCGACCTCGCCTAAGGTCCGACTGACATAGTAAATAGGGAATTGCGTACCTCGTTCTTCTCGAACCAGGACTCCACTTACCGCTATCTCAGAGACAGCTAAGTACAAGTAAATATGTTCATCCACTTTCGGGGCATGAAGCAAAGGTGGGCTCGATAAATACCGCTTTAGTTCTTCCAAAGCCTGTTGGCATTTCGGAGTCCATGAAAAGTTTCTTTCTTCTTAAGTAGTGAGAAAAATCAGTGGCTCCTATCTGAGGATCTCGAAATGAATCGTCTCAGGGCGGCTATCCTCCCCTTCAACCTTTGCACGGCCTTCACATTATCTACTACCGTGATGTCCTCGATAGCTTTAATTTTATCGGGGTTGATCTCGATTCCTCGGTTGGACACCATGAAACCAAAAAACTTGCCCGAGCTAACCCTAAATGCATATTGTTCGGGGTTGAGTTTCATATTGTACTCCCTCAGTATGTCGAAAGTTTCCTGCAAGTGCTTTATATAGTCCTCTGCTCGTAGGGACTTAACTAACATGTCATCAATATAAACTTCCATTGATTTTTCTATTTGCTTTTCGAACATTCGGTTTACTAGGCGTTGATAAGTTGCACCAGCATTTTTTAGACCGAATGGCATCACGTTATAACAGTAGATACCGTACTTAGTGATAAACGAGGTCTTTTCCTGATCCTCCGGGTCCATCTGTATCTGGTTGTACCCGGAGTAGGCGTCGAGAAAACTGAGAGTCTCGTGGCCGGCCGTGGCATCGATCATACGATCGATATTAGGAAAAGGAAAAGAATCCTTGGGGCATGCTTTATTCAGGTCTTTATAATCTATACGCATTCTAAGTTTGTTTCCCTTATTATGGACTATTACCACATTAGCTAGCCATTCGGGATATTTTACTTCTCGAATGGATCCTATTTTAAGAAGTTTGGTGACCTTGTCCTTGATGAAGGCATGTTTGACCTCAGACTAGGGCCTTCTTTTTTGCTTGACCAGATGGAATTTCGGGTCCAAGCTCAGTTTATGAGTGGTTATTTTCGGTGGGACCCCTGTCATGTCAAGGTGGGACCAAGAGAAACAATTCATGTTAGCTATAAGAAATTGAATAAGCTTTTTCCTGAGCTCGGGATCTAACCTCGTGCCTAGGTATACTTTTCGCTTGGGAAAATGTTCGATTAGCATTATCTGCTCTAGCTCTTCGATCGTTGATTTGGTAGCATCAGAATTATCGGGGACCATGAAAGATCGAGGGATCCTACAATAAGCACCTTCGCCAGTCTCCTATTTCTCAAGTTGGGTCGAGACTGACGTTTGTGATTGCTATTTGGTATCCCATTTTTCCTTCGAATCTGATTCCTTTGTCGATGATAATGATGATATCGGAATCACTTCGTCGACGACAAACATTTCTTTGCGGTCGGTTGCTCCACGTAGACCATTTTGATTCCCTCCGATGTTGGAAATTTCAGAACCTGGTGAATGGTCGAGGGCACTACTCTCATGCTGTGGATCCATGGCCTCCCGAACAGGGCGTTATATCGCATATCGCCCTCGATTACGTGGAACTTCGTTTCCTGGATGGTCCCGTCCATGTTTACTGGCAAGAATATCTCGCCCTTAGTAGTTTCACATGCCATATTAAATCCATTCAGTACTAG
This sequence comes from Nicotiana tabacum, assembly GCF_000715075.1. Lineage (NCBI taxonomy): Eukaryota > Viridiplantae > Streptophyta > Magnoliopsida > Solanales > Solanaceae > Nicotiana > Nicotiana tabacum. Next base: position 2,209,924 of record NC_134096.1, read on the forward strand.
GGTAGCGGGTACGACCTGGTCATGTAGACCGAGTTGCTCTACGACCCTTGATCGAATGATGTTAGCCGAACTACCTGGATCAATTAACACACGTTTAACTTGAGTTTTATTCATAAGTACAGATATTACCAGTGCATCGTTATGAGGTTGCATGATTCCTTCCGCGTCTTCGTCACTAAAGGACAAGGTTCCTTTAGGCGTGTAATCCTAAGTCTGAGATCGCTTTTCTCTTATAATAGACATCTTAGTGCGTTTAAGCACCGGTCCCTGGGGGACGTCGATCCCTTTGATGATCATGTGGATGATGTGTTGTGGCTCTTCTTGTTCGTTTTGTCTATTGAAATCTCTATTTTTGAAATGGTTTTTGGCCCGGTCACTTAAATATTCTCGAAGGTGCCCTTCATTGAATAAACGGGCTACCTCTTCTATTGATTGCCTGCAGTCTTCGGTTTTGTGTCCATGGGTGACATGATATTTGCATATTTGATTGGGATTCCTCTGGGCTAGATCAGACTGCAGATGTCGAGGCCACATAGTATCTTTCATGTGTCCAATAGCCGACACGATGGTGGATGCATCGATGTTGAAGTTATATTCTGATAACCGTGGTGCTTTTTTAGGTCCGATATGCATGTTGAACCCATTCTTGTTCATCAGCCCTCGAGACCCTTGGCCTTGACCACTTCTCCTTTCGCCTCGTACGGAGTTATGTGTAGGTTCACTACCCCTACGATCTCCGTTATACGGTCGATATCGGTCCTTGTTCGACCTTGGTTCTTGGTCGACGTCTCTTTTAATAGCGGACCGAGAACCCAATTGATCATCTTCAACTCTAATCTTCGATTGATATCGATTATGCACATCAGCCCAGGTAACAGCCGGGTACTCGAACAAATTCTGCTTCAACTGTCGTGAAGCCATCGAGCTTCGTTCGTTCAGTCCTTGAGTGAAAGCTTGTACAACCCAATTATTTGTGACCAGTGGTAGATCCATTCATTCCATTTGAAAACGAGATACGAACTCTCTTAGCATCTCGTTATCCTTTTTCTTTACCTTGAAAAGGTTTGACTTCCTGGTCTCGACCTTTATGGCTCCGGCGTGTGCTTTTACGAAAGAATCTGCAATCATAGCAAAATAACTGATAGAGTTAGGCGGTAAATTATGATACCATATCATTGCCCCCTTTGACATGGTTTCCCCGAACTTCTTCAATAGTACGGATTCGATCTTGTCGTCTTCTAGATCGTTCCCTTTAATGGCACATATGTAATAGGTGACATGTTCATTGGGGTCGGTCGTTCCATTATATTTGGGAATTTCGGGAATGCAAAACTTCTTGGGGATCGGTTTAGGAGCCGCACTCGGGGGGAAAGGCTTTTGTATGAATTTTTTGGAATCCAAGCCCTACAATACCGGCGGTGCCCCAGGGATCTGATCAACCCTGAAGTTATACGTTTCTACTTTTTTGTCGTTTGCTTCAATCCTCTTTTCTCCTGACTCAATTCGTTTTGTCAGTTCCTCCAACATCTTGATAATTTCGGGATTAGTCCCTGATTCTTGTTCATTTGATCTCACTACAACTGGCCCCGTTTCGAGGGTGATTTCTCGGGATGGACCGGGCTTGGCCCTGCTCGGTGCCTGGGTTTGGCTCTGCAACTGAGCTATTACTACTTGTTGAGCTTGTAACATTTCAAAGATCATACGCAGGCTGATCTCGTCTTCTCCAATATTTTGGGTATTTCGAACTGCAGGTCGAGTTCCACCATGGGTGTTGTTTTCGGGGACGGAATGTTGATTAGCCTCGATGGCCACATGTGAATTGATGTTGATTGGATCTACATCCCGAGTTCCAACGGGATCGACGAGCGGCCTTTCATCCTCGGTCGTCAGGTTGTTGTTCTCATCTTGAAGGCCAGCTTCGTTGTCAATAGGTAGGGCCATTGATTGGGAGTTCGTTGTTTTTAACCTGAAATCAAAGACACTTCCAAGAGCAAGTGTAAAATGGTGTGTTTTGCAGAGATTCGTACCAAATAACCACTATTATCCTTATCCCCACGGTGAGCGCCAAACTATTTACCCGAAAAACGGATAGAGTTGAATTTATACATAGTTCTAAAGATATGTGGTATAACTTGGCACAAATCGGAAAAATAAGTAGAAATATGTCGAATATTGACTGTAAAAAAGGAATTAAATACAAACCAAATTGTGTAGAGAATGATTTATAAACAAGCAAGATGAATCAATGTCCAAAGTCCAAAAAAGATAATCTCTGCTATATTTCTGTGTAAAATCAATAATCTTTGAGATTTGAGGATGTATTGATGTCTCAATGTTCAATGTACCCTCTTTATAGAAATGATAACCACTCTTCATATAGTGGAAGAATCCTACTTTGGATATAATTAAAAATACATAGTGGGGAACCCATGATAGATTAATCAATTAGCTTTTCCTTGATTTCTGCCGAGATTCTCTCCCTTAGTGCGACTATAACAGCTTTGTTGTATCTTAGCTCGATCTTGGTAGTGGTCGGTCTCTGGATCTCGAGCTCGATATTAACTCCACTTCATCTTATAGCTCGATATTGACCTGAGCTCGATATTGACTCGAGCCCGGTATTGATCGGTCTGGGTCTTGAGCTCGATAACCCGGCTTCTCATCGTATCCCAATATTATAATGACGATCTTCGGTCCATTATGTTTCAATCTTGACTAATTATACGAAGGGCAAACTCGGTTTTGACCGTACACAATTTGCCTGCATTGTCGAAAGACGATTTATAAGTCGCATTTGCAGTCACTGTTTAGTTTTTTCCCATTTTGGACTTGCGTATTAGTTTATATATAAATTTTAGCTCTTCTAGGTAATGAACAATTAGAGTGACATTAACTCCTCTGATGGCAACCCCGATATAAATGATGATTCTTACCCGTTTGACCATATAATTTGGTTAAATTGTTTGAAATTTTGTGGTGCTTCAGTTGATGACTAAGAGAATACTTATAAATTGGGATGATTAACTGGATAGATTTAGAATGTTTATCCTCTTTCATTTATCAATAAGAAATTTTATTGATCATGCAATGTTTCTGGTCAATTAAGAAGAACAAAACCAAAAGGTGAGAATTTAAATTCATAAATTCTGGTCAATTAAATTCTGGTCGTGAAAGTATTTCCCCCTCTCTCCCCGACTTCTCTTTCTCTTTTTGACTGATACCCAACGGTCATCTTTTGATCGGGCATCTTACAGCGCCGGCACCGGCGACCACCCAATCCACCAGGTAAGTTTTTCAACCATCTCTCCCCTCTCCCTCTCTCTCTTCTACCACTTCTCTCTCTCTCTCTCTCTCTCTCTCTCTCTCTCTCTCTCTCTCTATCTTCTCTCCTCCCTACTTCCCCAACCCTAACAATAGTCGTCGGGCAACTGCTGCTCTGCCGGCAATCATTCCGGCGATTACTGTCCTCTCTCTTTCTCTTCTCTCTTTTTTATTTCTCTTCTCTCCTCTACAAACCCTAGACCTCTCCCCCTTCCTCTCTGCTTTCCCCATTTTATTTCCTCTTCTTGCTGCCTCTTTGGGTCTGGTCAGCGGCTGCCTTTGCCGGTGCTTGCTCCGGCGTCGTGAAAGTGGGCAGCCAAGGCTTCCAGAAAGTGGGTCACCAGGTACAGTGGTGACAACACCCCCTCCCCCCGTTTTGGTGTTCTTATTTCTTTTAAAATCTTCAGGTGGATAGTCGCGGCGTTCGGGCAAGCAACACGGGTCATCTCCGATTGGCATTAACAAGGGACGATGGGAATTTGGAAGGGAGCGCGATACATTGATCCAGGTTCTGTTCTCGGGAGTTGGTACCTCCCGATCTCTTGTTTCACTTCCCCTTATGGTAGCTTATTGTTGTCTTATTAGTTGATAGTAGTCTAGGCATGATTTTAGCGGGCATGTAGTACAACCTGTTTCCTTTGCGTTTGATCGTCGCTTGTTCTGGCTGTGGTCTGTGATGGTAGAATTAGGTCATGTCCTCGAGAGGGGAGGGAGGCGGGGCAGGGGATAGGGGTGAGGCAGGGAGAGGAGGGTAAGGGGGAAAGGGTGCCTATAGGTTGAGAATTGGGTCGTGGAACATAGGGACGTTAACGGGTAAGTCTATCGAGTTGGCGAAAATTCTCCAGAAGAGAAAGGTCAATATATCATGTGTTCAGGAGACTAAGTGAGTAGGATCGAAGGCGAAGAATGCAGATGGGTTTAAACTGTGGTACTCTGGACGCTCAAAGGGTAAGAACATAGTGGGTATTTTGGTGGATAGGGATCTTAGGGAGTCGGTGGTTGAGGTTAGGCGGGTGAGTGACAGATTAATGGTTATTAAGTTAGTGGTTGGATGGCTCACTCTTAATGTCATTAGCGCCTACGCTCCCCAAGCGGGCTTGGATGAAGAGGTTAAGAGGTGTTTCTGGGAGGGTTTGGATGAAGTGGTGCGTGGTATTCCACCCACGGAGAAGTTATTTATAGGAGGGGATTTCAACGGGCATATCGGGGCGTTTGTTAGTAGTTATGGCGAGGTTCATGGCGGATTTGGCTTTGGGGTTAGGAACGGAGGTGGAACTTCTCTATTGGATTTCGCTAAGGCTTTTGAGTTGGTGATTGTGAACTCTAGGTTTCCGAAGAGGGAGGAGCATTTGGTTGCTTTTCAGAGTATGGTGAGTAAGACTCAGATTGATTATTTTCTCCTAAGGAGGTATGATATAGGGTTGTGCAAGGATTGCAAGGTTATCCTGAGTGAGTCACTCACGACCCAACATAGGCTCTTGGTGGTGGACGTCGGCATACCGATATGGAGGAAGAGGAAGGTGGTTCGGGGTCATCTGAGGATTAGGTGGGGTGCCTTGACGAAGGAGAAATCTCACGAGCTGGGGAGGAGGTTGTTGGCTATGGGGGCCTGGAGAAGTAGTGGGGAAGCAAGCGGTATGTGGACGATGACGGCGAACAGTATTAGGGAGGTGGCAAGAGAGGTGCTAGGGGTCTCGAAGGGTTACTCGGGCGGGCACAGGGGTGACTGGTGGTGGAACGCCGAGGTCCAGGGTAAGGTGGAGGGAAAGAAAGCGGCGTATCGGCGGTTAGTGGAGAGTACGGACGAGGAGGAGAGGCAGATAAACATAGTAAGCTATAAGGAAGCTAAGAAGGTGGCGAAGTTAGCGGTCACAGAAGTGAAGAATGCAGCATTTGGTCGCATGTACGAAGAACTTGGGGACAAAGGCGGAGACAAGAAGTTGTTCCGGCTGGCCAAAGCGAGAGAGAAAATGACTCGTGATCTAGACCAAGTGAGGTGCATCAAGGACGAGGAAGGCCGAGTGTTAATGGAAGACTTGCAGATTAAGCGGAGGTGGCAGACGTACTTCCATAAACTGCTGAATGACGAAGGGGACCGAGACATTGTGCTAAGAGAATTGGAGCACTCCGAGTGTCATCGAGATTTCAGCTACTGTAGGCGCATTAGAGTTGAGGAGGTTGTCGGAGCTATGCGTAAAATGAGCAGGGGCAGAGCGACAGGGCAGACGAAATTCCAGTAGAATTTTAGAGGTATGTGGGTAGAGCAGGATTGGAGTGGCTAACTGGGCTGTTTAATGTTATTTTCAAGACGAAGGAGATGCCAGAGGAATGGAGGTAGAGTACGATGATTCCGCTATACAAGAACAAAGGCGATATCCAGAACTATAATAACTATATGGGCATCAAGCTACTGAGTCATACCATGAAAGTGTGGGAGGAGGTAGTGGAAGCGAGGGTGAGGAGGCTGGTGTCGATATCCGATAACCAGTTTGGGTTCATGCCTGGTCGTTCCACTACAGAAGCGATCCATCTTATTCGGAGGTTGGTGGAACTGTACAGGGATAGGAGGAAGGATTTGCACATGGTGTTTATTCACCTAGAAAAAGCTTATGACAAGGTACCTAGGGAAGTTCTTTGGATATGCCTGGAGGTGAAATGTGTTCCGGTGGCCTATATTAGGGTGATTAAGGATATGTATGATGGAGCTAAGACTCGGGTTAGGACAGTGGGGGTGACTCGGAGCATTTCCCGGTTATTATGGGGCTACACCAAGGATCTGCGCTCAGCCCGTTCTTATTTGCTCTGGCGATGGACGCACTGATACACCATATTCAAGGGGAGGTGACACGGTGTATGTTATTCGCTGATGATATAGTTCTGATTGATGAGACGCGAGGCGGTGTTAATGAGAGGTTGGAGGTTTGGAGACCGACCCTTGAGTCTAAAGGATTCAAGCTGAGCAGGACTAAGACTGAATACGTGGAGTTCAAGTTCCGCGGTGTGCCGGGTGAAGCGGACATGGACGTGAGGCTTGACTCTCAAGTCATCCCAAAGAAAGGGAACTTCAAGTACCTGGGGTCGATTATTCAGGAGGGTAGGGATATTTACGGGGCTATTACGCACCGTATAGGAGTGGGGTGGATGAAATGGAGGCTAGCGTATGGTGTCCTGTGTGACAGGAAGGTGCCTCCGGAACTTAAAGGAAAGTTCTATATAGCGATGGTTAGGCCGACCATGATTTTGGGGCAGAGTGTTGGCTAGTCAAAACTTTTCATACCCAGAAGATGAAAGTTGCATAGATGAGGATGCTGAGATGGATGTGCGGACGCACTAAGCTAGATAAGATTAGAAATGAAGATATTTGGGTGAAGGTGGGCGTGGCTCCCATGAAAGACAAGATGATGGAAGCTAGGCTTAGATGGTTCAGGCACGTGGGGAGGAGAAGCTTGGATGCACCAGTAAGGAGGTGTGAACGGCTGGCCTTGACGGGTATGAGAAGAGGTAGAGGGAGACCTAAGAAATATTGGGGAGAGGTGATCAGGCAGGACATGATGCGGACGCAGATTTCCGAGGACATGGCCCTTGATATGAATTTATGGAGGTCGAGCATTAGGGTTGTAGGTTAGGAGATAGGAGGCTAGTATGTTAGTGTTTTGTTTTAGGCTGCTAGTGGCTCCAGTTGTGTTCTTAATACTTCATTAGGGTCGTAAGTTAGGCTGTAGTATGTTTAGTGGCCTTTTGTGTACATATTATTCCCTTGCGTCTGTAGTACTGTGCCTTTGTTACTACTTAATGTTACTACTTTGCTCTCTATTTTCTGGTTATTGTGTTGCTGGTGTTATCTTTCTGGATTCCGTTGCTGTTACTGATACACTGTCTCTTTCCTTCTTGTGCCGAGGGTCTACCGAAAACAGCCTCTCTCTACTTCGGAACCTCCTGAGTAGGAGTAAGATCTGCGTACACATTACCCTCCCCAGACCCCACTTGTGGGATCTCACTAGGTTGTTGTTGTTGTTGTATACCAAGCTTAACATTTTAAGTATTTATGGACATCCGGCCCCTATTAACGGACATGTGTCAACAATGTCAGCATTACAATATATCTACTCGTGTTATTTATGTGGTGATTAATAATAAAGATATAGTTATGCTTTGATTAACGATGATGAGTTATACATGAAATACTTATGCTAAGGCATTTAATCTTAGATAGTTTAATTCATGCATTACTAATACACGTATTCTTATTAAATAATACATATATAAATTAATGTAATATTTTATACCACAAATCAAATAGTAATAAATTAGTTGTATAGCAATTATTATTTTCCTTGTGCGATCACCGAAACAAGAATGTGTTAGGGATTTATGTTGGTATTAATAATCTATATATACAAACCAAACGACTTCTAAAGATACATTTAAAATCGTATCCAAGCAAATATTATTACATAAACTGGTAAGGAGGGAATAGACAAGAGTTATACGTAACAATAACAAACTCAGTATATTTTTACTAGTGGGGTTTGGGGAGGGTTGTGAGTATACAGACCTTACTCCTACAGTAACGTAGAGAGGTTGTTTCCAGTAGATCATCGGCACGAAAATAGAGCAGAGCAACAAGCAGTAACGAGAACAAAATTAAAAAAAGAAAAAAAAAACGAAACGAAAGGAATAACATGTACAATATAAGAATACAAGAGTGATGTTACAACATTTATACGTAATTGATGATATTTTTCATACGGCCAATACAAAGATATTTCTAAGTACTATATCTCTGCCAGTCACTCTCATGACATGTATGCCAGCCATTGGCCAAAATATGATAAGAAACGTGTGCTCATTAATGCATTACTCATCTCATCCTCCCCCAATATATTGTTACATCCCATCTCATAGCCTAAAAAGATCATTTCCCAATACACCAAAAAATCTTTTGCAACAATGGCCTCAATAGCTGGTGTTAGTATCACAACCCCAAGAATTTTCGCCAAAACATGTGATTCCTCTAAGGTTCAAGCCTTGAAATTTCCATGCCTGAACAAACCATGGAAAAATTCATCATCAGTCCAATTTGGACATGGAAAATTGTATCTTAAGACCATAGGTGCAACACCAGATAATAAGCTTTCTGATTTAGTAGCTGATAGTGTTAAAGAAGCTGAAGAAGCTTGTGCTGAGAACCCGGTTAGCGGAGAGTGCGCGGCGGCTTGGGATGTGGTAGAAGAGGCGAGCGCAGCAGCGAGCCATGCTAGGGACAAGAAGAAGGAGTCTTCTGACCCTTTGGAGAATTACTGCAAGGATAATCCTGAAACTGATGAGTGCCGTACTTATGACAATTGATTTAATTACTAAGTCATGTTATATTTGTTGTTATTCTCAAACATAATACCTATATGGTAATTTGATACTCTTGTTGTTATCCTCATGAATATTCTTGAATGCTAAAGAGTCCTGTTTAAGTAGAGCTCATACTACACTTTTCTTGAATTTGCTATCACTAAGGATGTTATATATCATCTAACTACCAAGTTTATCGCCAATCTATCGCTAAATAGGATTAGCTACAAAATTAGCTATAGATTTGTCCATCGCCTCGGTCTACGTATATATTACCTATCTCAGATCCTACTTTGTGAGATTATATTGTTGTATAGATTTTATCGCCAATTCCTTTTTTTAGTAGTAGTAAATAGTCTCCGATATATTTTCATGATTGTCCTCTTCTTGCAAATGAGTTAACTTTTCCAACTCTCAAACTAAACATTCCATAAATTGAATTTGTTGTAAAATTTACTCCTCATTAGTTTGATTCAAGTAACCAAAGGTTGCTCACAATTAGTTAATCAAAACTTGCAGACCAGATCCGCTTATGATTAACGTTAATCTTTAAAGATTTGTCACACCAAATCTAAATTTATGGCTAATCTTGGAGTTATTTTCCCCCACGTTCAATAGTAGGATTTTACAAAATATCGATGATTCGTTATGGCCAAAATTTCATACTTGAGTTCGTGAGCTATGAAATAGTACATCAAATCAAATAAATTCCATGACCACCTGAATTCTTGATCATCTCTTGTTCTACTTTTGAACTAAAAGCAAACAAAGAATTCGTTTAGGGCCTGTTTGGATGGTCGTTACGCATGGTTTCATAATGTAAAATATCATATTGTATAGTATCGTATTATATTGTATTGTACTGTATTAATAAATATAATGTTTGGATTAAGGCTGACAAGTGGGCCGGTCCAGGCCCGGGACCGCGGACCAAATGAGCTAAACGGGCCAAACGCGTTAGGACCGGTTTTAGTGGGTCTGGGCCGGTCTCGCGGGCCGGTCCTATATTTTGGGCCCGTCAGGGATCGGGACCGGATCGGTCCCTTAGCGGGCCAAATGGTCCCAACGGTCAAATTTTAAAAAAAATTAAAATATAGTCGTTGGGCTATCAAAAATAGTTATTGGCTATTTATAAAATAGTCATTTACCCTCCCCTCCCCCAACTTTGTTTTAACCCCAAACTTTTTATAATTACACTTTTTTCCTATTTTCAACTATAAATGCCCCCTCATTTTTTTATTTTTCTTACAAAATCATCAATCTATCACAATCTCTCTAATTTTCTTCTATAATTGCTACTATTGCTTACTTTATTGTTACTAAGTAACAATAATATTATTGTTACTACTTTATAATATATATTATACATTTAGTATATATACTATACTATATATACATCTTATATAAGCTATATAAGAGTATATATATACTTTTTAGTAGTAACATGAAAGGACCAAAGTATGGTACTTTTTAGCTGGTATAAATATGGGATGATGGAAGATCAAGTTTAGCTCAACTAAGATTACAGTTTCAACTAATTTACCACTCTTAGATATATTAACCTCTTTATCGGCTAGCTACACCAGTAGCATAACTAAATATAATGTCTCTTAAAATTATATTTAGCTATGCTACTGGTATAGCTAGCCGATAAAGAGGATAATATATCTAAGAGTGGAAATTAGTTGAAACTGTAATCTGAGTTGAGCTAAAACTTAATCTTCCATCATCCCATATTTATATCAGCTAAAAGTATCATACTTTGGTCCTTTCATATTACTACTAAAAAGTGTATATATATATATATATATATATAAGATGTATATATAGTATAGTATATATATATATATATATATATATATATTAAATATATAATATAGTATAGTATAATATATATATTAAATGTATAATATATATATATATATATATATATATATATACTGAGTGTATAGTATATAAGCTATATAATATGTATATACAGTATAGTGTATATATATATATATATAAGCTATATTCGATATTAAATATTGAATATTAAAATTTAGGATGTTAAATAAAATTTAGGTCACAATTCTACAATAAAATTTACAAAACATTGCCTTAGATATTTTTTTTAACATCCTTTTGTCTCTAATATTTATTTAATTTAATTTTTTTTTAATCTGTTGGACCCACTTAGCCCATTTAGCCCGCGGGCCAGGACCGTTTAGCCCGGGATTAAATAGTCCCGGACCAGTCCCTACAAAAAGACCGTTTAGCCCGGGACCGTTTGGCCAGTTTAATTTGGGACCGGCCCAGGACCGGAACCGTTTGGACCGGGCCACTTGCCACCCTTAATTTGGATAGATTGTATCGTTTATCATGGTTTAATAACATATTTATTGTTACCACGCAAAAACTCCCGATTTTTCATGGTTATATGACAATGAAGTTACAACGAGTTTACAACACCATACAACATAATTTTAAGAACAATGGAAACAAACATGGTATCAATGAAAATAATACAATAATGAACCACGGGAAATAACCATACAAACAGGGGGTTAGGAACTGTTTGCACTACAGCATTGACATCCCAAAGATCAACACATTGAGCAACTGTTACCCGATGGCTTTCTGAGATTACTCGGAAGGGCGACGTAAGGCTAAGTAACCAGTAAGGCTAAGTAACCAATGTCCGTAAGGTTACTATCCGCCAACCGGAGTCCCCTCCGTACGCTAGACAAGACTGTCAGTGTCATATGGAAAAACCGATGTCAAAAACAATTGAGAGAACAGAAAAAAGAATGCATATATAAACGAGGGGACTAAATAATATATAAACGAGGGGACTAAAAGAATGCATATATAAACAATTGACATCATACTGCAAACTGCTAGTTCATAAAACAACTAAATAATGAGGTACCAATATTAGCCAAAGGTAACCTGACTAGTAAGAAACCAAAGCTACATTGTCCATAAGAAAAAGAAATACCAAGGACATTTAATATGGATTTCTCTATTTCATACTCGGTAAATCTTCAGACCAGAATCTCAAAACAGCAACATATCAGAAGAAGCATCGATAGGTTGAATAGGGCAAGGCAGCTGCCATGGCTCAAGCAAAGTGTCGGGAATTTCAGGGAGGTCAACAGGAAATCCAGTAGCATCAGCCCAAAATTGAGTGAGCGAGTTCAGTGAATTCAAACGTTCAGTCAATTCAGCAATCTGAGCCCTCAACACATTGTTCTCTGCATCGATGGCACAATAATTTCTTTCAACAGAATCAATCCTCTCGCGGCAGATACTGTTCTGGTTCTGTAGCTGTGTTGTTTCGCTCATCAATTCTCCCAATCGCTGCTGCTTCCTCATCCGTGACCTACGAGCAGACTCACGGTTGGATTCCATTCTCTTCCTTTTCCTTTCATCAAACTTTGCATACCGCTGGTCTGCATCAGAACCAGAACTCACCGCTTGCTGAGTAGAAGCCATGTCGATTTGATTGACAATCAATATGTGAAACAACGGGAAACTTTGTATCCTCTTTTTTTATTAGATCGGCAAAATTTGGTAGTGTAGCTACAATAATCCTAAAATTAAATTGGACCGGGACAATGATGAATACGGCTAGCTCATGAAATTACGTAGAACCAGTAAAGAAAGACTACTGAGAAAGAGTGCAGAATACGAATTCTACGCATCTGGATAGCGTATGTCATGAATAATTTTGGAACTAAGAATCAAACATGGAAATTGTTTAAGAAATCCCAATCAATCTCTGGGAATCAAACAAGGCGTGTGAATAGATCCAAATCCAACGAGCGGGTGAAGGTATTAACAAAAAAATCTGCAATCGCACACAACAAACAAGATCGTTAAAAGGGGCCAAAAACTAGATCAAAAGGCAAAACAAATTCATTCATAAGAAGAACCCAAATAAACAAACTAAGTTTCACCCGAATTAATTGAGGTCGGCTTTATGAATCATCAGCTCTATTAAACTATTCTAGACTATCTTTATGTTGATGATTAACCTACCTAAAAGATTACTTTGGATATAAGACATTCCAATACAAAGGAAAGGTAAAAGTACTAAAGTTCACATCTTTTCTTAATTATTGTTTAAAAAGTTCTAATCTTTCAATCCTAACAAGAACCCAAATCAATAAACTAACCCTAACCCAAATTAATTGAGGTTCATCCTTACATTTATCAGCTCTATAAAACTATTTTAGACACCTTAATTTTGATAACTAACCTACCTAAGATAATTACTTTGGATATGAGTAATTCTGTTAAAGTTCAAATCTTTTCTAATTTTTGGTTAAAAAGTTTAGATCTTTCAATCAATATATATACTAATAAGTATTCATTATTGGGATTCGGAATAAAATCCATCTGCTTTTTTGTCTCTATTATTTTAGATTAATTATCCATCTTCTCTTTATCTGTACAAGAGTTATAAGGATAGAAAAAGAAACTGAAATCAAAGAAAGACACAGATATACAAAAAGGGATGCAGAGTAAATCTTAACAGAAATCGGAATTAAAACAAACAAATAGAAGAACTAAAAGCCGACAATAAAAATAATAAACAACAAAAAACAATAAATGAAAATACTGAAGATAAAGAAACCGAAAAGGGGGAAAAAAAAGAAGGTAAAGGAGAATAGGCATACCTTTGCAAAGGAGTAGAACAAAAGGGTCGAAAGAATGTTATGTAGGGTGAGAAGAGGGTTTTATATAGGGGAAGTGGAAGAAGCGTTTTGCGAAAATTAAGGATAACTTTTGATTATTTTAAGGAAAGTTGTGTCATCGGTGTCATGTGGTTGGCTGCAGTGTGATGACAGCTAAACTGAGTTTAAAGTCTGAGGTAAGTTTCCTCTGCCTTTCCTTATTTGTTGCTAAATTCAAAATATTTCCAAATGGTACATCTTTTATTATCTAATCCACGTTTTTATTGTGCATGTAATAATCTATTTTATTTTTACCTTTTCTTCTGATGTTTGGTATCGTGCTAGAACTAATCTACAAATTTAAGATTTATAATTAAAGATAAAAGGATTATATTTATCCCCTCGCAATTCTTGGTGGTGCTTGCAATATCTTCATTATTTAAGTCTTAAAGATCTTACCCGACATTATTATAGAAAATAAATTATCAAATTTCTTTGTTAATCCTTTGATGATATGGTTTTAATATGAAAGAGTTTCAAATACCTTTGTATACAATAAATTTGCATCAAGAAAATAATCGAGATCGAAAAATATTACAATAATAGTAATATTTAATTTCAAATAATATGAGTGTACAATCTCTATGAATCCTCTGATTCTTCTTTTCAATAGTAAATAAATTTAAGGGCATTTGAACTTGATCTTGAATATATAGTTGTTGCCACGAACGATGATCTTGAATTCAACTAGCACGAACTTTGATTTGAACTCGTACTTCTTGAATCTTGATTTGTTCTTCGTTCTTGAGCTTGAACTTGATTGCTTAAACTTGAACTTGTGGAGGAATTTGCAGCGTTTGATCCACGAGCGTCTAGTCCCTTTTCTAGGTTATAAAGACCCATATTTATAGTTGTGGAAGGGAAGAGTTATGATAAGAACAAACTCTTTCTGACAAATCAAATTGTGTGACAAGGCCCCATTTGATTGGCCAGAACATGTCACTTACACACGTGGCGCGGTTTCATTGGCCTTTTAATTTGGCTTGGCATGCTTTGTCATTTTGACATGTGGCTCGATCCTATTGGCTATTTCGTTTGACTTGGCGTGCCACATCATTTGACGCGTGGCACCAAACTGGGTGTCACGGCCCCTAATTCCCTCCGTAGGATATCGTGATGGCACCTAGTCTCTAAGACTAGGTAAGCCTATCAATGCGGAATAATAATAAATATCTGAAATAAATAAACTACAATTCAAACAATTTCAACTCCCAAAAATCGGTAGAAATAAATCACAAGCTTCTAAGAATTTATTCCCAATGTCTCTATATGTCAAGGTCTAAATAAAATATAAGGAAGCAACATAAAATGATAGAAGGGAACTCCGGAGTCTGCGGACGCTGGCAGATATACCTCAAAATCTCCGTGCGCAGGTAACTCACTGACGTCTAGGCTGATAAAATATACCTGGATCTGCACAAAAGGATGTGCAGAAGCATAGTATGAGTACACCACAACGGCACCCCGTAAGTGTCAAGCTTAACCTCGGTAGAGTAGTGACGAGGTCAGGTGAGGCCCTACTGGAATATAATAATGGCATGGTAAAATGTTTATCAATATAGTAAAATAAAATGACATTGTAAATGAATCAAATAGTATGTCACATTTAATGACACCAAATAATTGCAAATAATATCTCGTGAAATCAAAACAGAATTTCCTTCAACTTAATGAAAATCACAATAATTAATCGAAGGCAACTATGGCCATAAATCAATATCAACAAGGGCACTACCGAGGTACCGCCTCATAGTCCCAAAATATAAATAATTTCACAATATCTCATTTTCTTATATCACTGCGGGAGCCTTCAGGATTTATTTAAAGAAAATATTTTTTCCGAAATAGCATCCCGCATTTTAGCCACCCTTATCACACCGCATGACTTCTAGTAGTCACCCCTACTAGCCACGCGTATCAAGCCACCCTTATCTCACCGCATGCGTTTCAATACCCATACCTTATACCACCGCATATGTATCAATATAACAATATATCACAATTTGCACCTCAAGTGCCCAATATTTCAATTTTCCAAAAAACAAACAACAACAATATTTTCCAATAATAAAGAACTCACGGCTCATGCCAGAATAATCCAAAAAAAGAAATCTTACGAAAATATTCAAGAATAAATAATTCAGGAAAATAATATTTCAAAATTTAATACGTTGCTTCAATATCAAATTTAAAAATATCAAATACTTCATATTAATAATATTTAATTTTAAAAAAATCAACCTTCAAATAATGTACAGTATAAAATAAACCAGGTTTCAATTAAATGGGTAAAACAATTAGCACGAAAAAGGCAAACAAATTTAAAATATATATCACAGATCAATGATGAAGAATATAACAAGATAAAATAATTTAATAAATGCGCAACAATGATCTACACAATTTAAAAATATAATCTTTCACATTTGGCCCGTGTACACACTCGTCACCTTGTGTACATGACTTTCAACACATTTCAATAATCACATTAATATCAATTCTAGGGAAACTTTTCCCCACACAAGGTTAGACAAGTCACTTACCTCGACTTGCTCCAATTTAATCAAGTATTATGCTTTTTTCTCGATTTTTCGACTCCGATCGACTCGTATCTAGTCATAATTAATTCGATACAGTCAACAAAAATTATAGAAATCAATTTCATAAGAAAATATTACATTTTTTTCAATAAAAATTTGAAATTAGCTCAAAATTTGCCCGTGGGGCCCACATCTCGGAATCCGACGAAAGTTACGAAATATGAACGTCCATTCAACCACGAGTCTAACCATACCAAAATGACTAAATTCCAATAACGATTCGACCATCAAATCCACAAATCTATCCAAGAGGGTTTTCAAATTTTTTCAACTTAAATCACCAATTAAATGTTAAAAACAGTGATGGATTCGGGTAATCTAACCAAGATTGAGTTAAGAACACTTACCCCAATATTTTTCCTTGAAGATATTTTAAAAATCGCCTTTGCTCAAGCTCCAAATTGTTAAAAATGGCGAATGGGACGAAGTCCCCCTGTTTTTTTTTTTTATAACTTACGGATCTGTCCAGGCTGACCTCGATCGTGGAGTCCGATCTTGGACCTCAATCATGGGAGTCCAATTAAGGGAGTCCGACCATGGTCCTCGACCCTGGGGCTCGATCACAACCATCAATCCTGACTATCGATCATGGCTTCGATCTTTATGGCATTCGATCACTGGCCTTGGTCATAGCCCTCGATCCTGGGCCTTCGATCAGTGGCCTTCGATCACTGACCTTCGAGCTTGCCTTCGATCATGGATCTCGAGCCTGCCTTCGATCCTCGGTTCGATTTCATAGCAGAAGAAAATTTGCAGCAACTTTTGCAGCAGCTGTTTAAGTCCCATTTTTTATCCGTTAACCATCTGAAACTCACCCGAGGCCCTCAGGACCTCAACCCAATACACCAACAAGTCCTAAAATATCACACGAACTTATTTGAAACCTCAAATCACATCAAACAATGCTAAAATAACGAATCACACATAGATTCAAGCCTAATGAACTTTGAAATTTTCAATTTCTACAAACAAAATCGGAACCTATCAAATCAAGTCCGATTGATCTCAAATTTTGCACGCAAGTCATAAATGACATAACGGAGCTATAAAAATTTTCAGAATCGGATTTCGACCCCGATATCAAAAAGTCAACCTCTCGGTCAAACTTCCCAAAAATTTAACTTTCGGCATTTCAAGCCTAATTCTACTACGGATTTCCAAATAAAATTCTGATCGCGCTCCTAAGTCTAAAATCATCATACGGAGCTGTTGGAATCATCAAAATTCTTTTCCGGGGTCATTTGCACATAATTTGACATCCGGTCCCTATTTGAACTTAAACTTTAAATTTTTCATCAAAATTCCATATCTCGGGCTAAGGACCTCGGAATTTGATTCCAGGCATACGCCCAAGTCCCAATTCATGATACGGACCTACCGGAACTGTCAAAATACTGATCCGAGTTCGTTTGCTCAAAATATTGACCAAAGTCAACTCAGTTGTGTTTTAAACATCTAATTCACATTTTAATCCATTTTCACATGAAAACTTCCCGTTTTTTTACGGACTGCATACGCAAGTCGAGTAATGGTAAATAGTGCTTAGATCACATAATTAATCATTAAATTTAAAGATAATATTTTGGGTCATCACATTCTCCACCTCTAAAACAAACGTCTGTCCTCGAACGGAGTTAGAAAAAGTACCTGAGCTGGTAAATAAGTGTGGATAACAGCTGCGTATATCATGCTCGACCTCCCAAGTCGCCTCCTCGACTGGATGACCCCTCCACTGAACCTTCACGGAAGCAATGTTCTTTGACCTCAGCTTTCGAACATGTCTATCTAAAAGAGCCACTGGTTCCTCAACATAAGATTGATCCTTGTCCAACTGAACCGAACTAAAGTCTAACACATGAGACGGATCGCAGTGATATTTCCGAAGCATAGAAACATGGAATACCGGATGAACCGCAGAAAAACTAGGTGGTAGTGCAAGTCTGTAATCCACATCTCCAACTCTCTAAAAATCTCAAAAGGCCCAATATACTTAGGGCTCAACTTGGCCTTCTTCCCGAACCTCATCACACCCTTCATAGGCGAAACCCGGAGCAATACCCGCTCACCAACCATGAATGTAACATCGCGAACCTTCCGATCCACATAACTCTTCTGTCTATATTGGGATGTACGAAGTCGATCCTGAATCATCTTAACCTTTTCCAGGGCATCCTGAAACAAGTCTGTACCCAAAAGTCTAGCCTCGCCTGGTTCAAACCAACCCACTGGAGACCGGCACCGCCTACCATACAAGGCCTCATACGGAGCCATCTGAATGCTTGACTGGTAACTGTTATTGTAAGCAAACTCCGTAAGTGGTAAGAACTGATCCCAATCACCCCCAAAATCTATCACACACGCCCGAAGCATATCCTCCAGTATCTGAATAGTGCGTTCGGACTGCCCGTCCGTCTGAGGGTGAAATGTTATACTCAACTCTACTCGAGTACCCAACTCACGCTGTACTGCCCTCCAAAACTATGAGGTAAACTGTGTACCCCGGTCAGAGATGATAGATACCGGTACCCCGTGAAGTCTGACAATCTCGCGAATATATGCCTGATCCAACTGCTCTGAAGAGTAAGTAGTAATCACATAAATGAAATGAGCTGATTTGGTCAGCATATCCACAATCACCGAAACTGCATCACACTTCCGCTGAGTCTGTGGGAGCCCAACAATGAAATCCATAGTGATCCACTCCCATTTCCATTCTGGAATCTCTAACTTCTGAAGTAATCCACCCGATCGCTGATGCTCATATTTCACCTTATGACAATTTAGACACCGAGATACATACCTCATTATGTCTTTATTCATACGCCACCACTAATAGTGTTGTCTTAAGTCTTGATACATCTTTGCATCACCCGGATGAATGGAGTACCGCAAACTGTGAGCCTCCTGGAGAATCAACTCACGCAATCCATCCACATTAGGCACACATAGCTTGCCCTGCATCCATAATACATCGTCATCTCCAATAGTGACTTCCTTGGCATCACTGTGCTGAACTGTATCCTTAAGGACAAGTAGATGGGGGTCATCATATTGGCATTCCCTGATACAATCATAAAGAGAAGACTGAGAAACCACACAAGCTAAAACTCGACTCGGCTCGGAAACATCCAATCTAACAAACTGGTTGGCCAAGGCTTGAACATCCAAGGACAAAGGTCTCTCTGCTACCGATAAATATGCTAAGCTTCCCAAACTCTCCGCCTTACGACAAGGCATCGGCCACCACATTGGCCTTCCCAGGATGATAGAGAATGATGGTATCATAATCATTAAGCAACTCCAACTACCTCCGCTGCCACAAGTTAAGATCCTTCTGTTTAAATAGATGTTGTAGACTCCAGTGATCGGTGTAGATCTCACAATGGACACCGTACAAATAATGCCGCCAAAATTTTAAGGCATGAACAATAGTTGCTAACTCCAGGTCATGTACATGATAATTCTTCTCATGCACCTTTAACTGTCTGGACGCGTAGGCAATCACCCTACCGTCTTGCATCAACACTGCGCCGAGACCAATACGCGGCGCGTGACAATACACAGTATAAGATCCTGTACCTGTAGGTAATACCAATACTGGGGCTGTAGTCAAAGCTGTCTTGAGCTTTTAGAAGCTCTCCTCACATTACTCGGTCCACCTGAACGGAGCACCCTTCTGGGTCAATTTGGTCATAGATGCAGCAATAGAAGAGAAACCCTTTACAAATCGGAAATAATACCCAGCCAAACCAAGGAAACTCCGGAATTTCGTAACTGAGGACGGTTTGGACCAACTCTGCACTGCTTCAATCTTCTTTGGATCTACCTTGATCCCCTCACACGAAACTACATGACCCAAAAATCCCACTGAATCAAGCCAGAATTCACACTTTGAAAATTTTGCATATAACTTCCTTTCTCTCAAAATCTGAAGCACAATCCTCAGGTGTTGTTCATGATCTTCCTGACTCCGGGAATACACCAGAATGTCGTCAATAAACACAATGACAAAGGAATAAAGATATGGTTGAAATACACTATTCATTAAGTGCATAAATGATGATGGGGCATTGGTCAGTCCAAAAGACATCACCAAGAACTCGTAATGACCGTACCGAGTCCTGAAAGCAGCCTTCGAAATATCTGGCTCCTGAATCTTCAACTGATGATAGCCTAAACGCAAGTCAATTTTAGAGAATACCCTGGCACCCTGAAGCTGATCAAATAACTCATCAATACGTGGCAATGGATACCTGTTCTTCACTGTAACCTTGTTCAACTGGCGATAATCAATACACATCCGCATAGAACCATCCTTCTTCTTTACAAATAAGACAGGAGCACCCCACGGCGATACACTAGGCCGAATGAAACCCTTATCAAGCAATTCATGTAACTGTTCTTTTAATTCTTTCAACTCTGCTGGGGCCATACGGTATGGTGGAATAGAAATGGGTTGAGTACCCGGTAATAGATCAATACCAAAATCAATATCCCTGTTGGGTGGCATACCCGGAAGATCTGTTGGAAATACATAAGGAAAATCCCTTCTGCCCCAACTCCGGCCTCTTGTGGCTCCAACAGGGGGCGCGAGTGTTTGATCATCAGATCCAGTTGTGCGTGTCCTCACCATCTGTGAGAGAATACAAAGACAATTGTTTAAAATTTTGAAGTCAACAAATACGCACGATAAGGAATCAAAGAAGTGAATATTTTCTAACATTTCCATAGCCTCTCGAAGATAAGTACAGACGTCTCCGTACCGATCCGCAAGACTCTACTAAACCTGCTTGTGACTCATAACACCTATGAACCTAGGGCTCTGATACCAATTTGTCACGACCCCAAATTCCCTCAGTAGGATGTCGTGATGACACCTAGTCATTAACACTAGATAAGCCTATCAATGCGGAATAATAATAAATATATGAAATATATAAACTACAATTCAAACAATTTCAACTCCCAAAATCCGATAGAAATAAATTACAAGTTTCTAAGAATTTATTCTCAATGTCTCTATATGTCAAGGTCTAAATAAAATATAAGGAAGCAACATAAAATGATAGAAGGGGACTCCGGAGTCTGCGGACGCTGGCAGATATACCTCGAAGTCTCCGTGTGCAGGTAACTCACTGACGTCTAGGCGGGTAAAATGTACCTGGATCTGCACAAAAAGATGTGCAGAAACGTAGTATGAGTACACCACAGCGGTACCCAGTAAGTGCCAAGCCTAACCTCGGTAGAGTAGTGACGAGGTCAGGTGAGGCCCTACTGGAATATAATAATGGCATGGTAAAATATTTATCAATATAGTAAAATAGAGTGACATTGGAAATGAATCAAATAGTATGTCACATTTAATGACACAAAATAATTGTAAATAATATTTCGTGGAATCAAAACAGAATTTTCTTCAACTTAATATAAATCACAACAATTAATCGAAGGCAACTATGGCCATAAATCAATATCAACAAGGGCACTACCGAGGTACCGCCTCGTAGTCCCAAATTATAAATAATTTCATAATATCTCATTTCCTTATATCACCGCGGGAGCCTTCACGATTTATTTATAGAAAATATTTTTTCCGAAATAGCATCCCGCGTTTAAGCCACCCTTATCTCACCGCATGTGTTTTAATACCCAGACCTTATACCACCGCATGCGTATCAATATCACAATATATCATAATTTGTACCTTAAGTGCCAAATATTTCATTTTTCCATAAAACAATCAACAACAATATTTTTCAATAATAAAGAGCTCACGGCTCATGCCAGCATAATCCTAAAAAAAAAATCTTACGAAAATATTCAAGAATAAATAATTCAGGAAAATAATATTTCAAAATTTTAATACGTTGCTTCAATATTAAATTTAAAAATATCAAATACTTCATATTAATAATATTTAATTTAAAGAAAATCAACCTTCAAATAATGTACAGTATAAAAGAAACCAAGTTTCAATTAAACAGGTAAAACAATTAGCAGAAAAAGGTCAAACAAATTTAAAATTTAAATTATATATCACAAATCAATGATGAAGAATATAACAAGATAAAATAATTTAATAAATGTGCAACAATGATCTACATAATTTAAAAATATAATCTTTCATATTTAGCCCGTGTACACACTCGTCACCTCGTGTACACGACTTTCAACACATTTCAATAATCACATTAATATCAATTCTAGGGAAAATTTCCCCCACACAAGGTTAGACAAGTCACTTACCTCGACTTGCTCCAATTTAATCAAGTATTATATTTTTTTTCTCGATTTTTCTACTCCTATCGACTCGTATTTAGTCATAATTAATTTGATACAGTCAACAAAAATTATAGAAATCAATTTCATAAGAAAATATTATATTTTTTTTAAATAAAAATCCAAAATTAGCTCAAATTTTACCCGTGGGGCCCACATTTTGGAATCCGGAAAAAGTTACGAAATATGAACGCCCATTCAACCACGAGTCTAACCATACCAAAATGACTAAATTCCAATAACGATTCGACCCTCAAATCCACAAATTTATCCAAGAGGGTTTTCAAAATTTTTCCAACTTAAATCACCAATTAAATGTTAAAAACAGTGATGGATTCGGGTAATCTAACTATGATTGAGTTAAGAACACTTACTCCAATGTTTTTCCTTGAAGATATATCAAAGATCGCCTTTGCTCAAGCTCCAAGTTGTTAAAAATGGCTAATGGGACGAAGCCCCCATGTTTTTTTTATAACTTACAGATCTGTCCAGGCTGACCTCGATCGTGGAGTCCGATCCTGGACCTCGATCATGGGAGTCCGATCATGGGGAGTCCGATTAAGGGGAGTCCGATCATGGTACTCGACCCCAGGGCTCGATCACAGCCATCAATCCTGGCTATCGATCATGGCTTCGATCTTTATGGCCTTCGATCACTGGCCTTGGTCATAGCCCTCGATCCTGGGCCTTCGCTCAGTGGCTTTCGAGCTTGCCTTCGATCATGGATCTCGAGCCTACCTTCGATCCTTGGCTCGATTTCTGGGGGCTCGATTTCACAGCAGAAGAAAATTTGCAGCAGCTGTTTAAGTCCCATTTTGATCCGTTAACCATTCAAAACTCACCCGAGGCCCTCGGGACCTCAACCCAATACACCAACAAGTCCTAAAATATCATACGAACTTATTTGAAACCTCAAATTATATCAAACAATGCTAAAATCACGAATCACACATAGATTCAAGCCTAATGAACTTTGAAACTTTCAATTTCTACAAACAACACCGGAACCTATCAAATCAAGTCCGATTGACCTCAAATTTTGCACGCAAGTCATAAATGACATAATAGAGCTATGAAAATTTTCAGAATCGGATTTTGATCCCGATATAAAAAAGTCAACCCCTCGGTCAAACTTTCCAAAAATTTAACTTTCGACATTTCAAGCCTAAATCTACTACGGACTTCCAAATAAAATTTCGATCACGCTCCTAAGTCTAAAATCACCATACGGAGCTGTTGGAATCATCAAAATTCTATTCCGGGGTCATTTTCACTTAATTCGACATCCGGTCAGTATTTGAACTTAAACTTTAAATTTTTTATCAAAATTCCATATCTCGGGCTAGGGACCTCGGAATTTGATTCCGGGCATACGCTCAAGTCTCAATTCACGATACGGACCTACTGGAAATGTCAAAATACTGATCCGAGTCCGTTTGCTCAAAATATTGACCAAAGTCAACTCAATTGTGTTTTAAACATCTAATTCACATTTTAATCCATTTTTCACCTGAAAACTTTTCGCATTTTTTTTACGGACTGCACACGCAAGTCGAGTAATGGTAAATAGTGCTTAGATCATATAATTAATTATTAAATTTAAATATGATATTTTGGGTCATCACACTGGGCCCCTAGGAAGATGATATCTTGGGCTTAATGAAGTGGGCTCATCACTTTAGCTCAATTAAATGGGCTAGCCCAATGGATTAAGACTTATTTATTTAATCCATATTTATTGGACTTATATAATTAATTCAATTATATTAGCCATAATATTTATTTGGACCAATATATCTTGAATTTAAAATATAGTCCAAATTATTTTATGGATTTAGTTTAAATAAAATTTATATGCCTACCACGTTCTTTTTTAGTTTGGATTTGTAACAATAATTTCTCTTGTGATTTGCAATATTATAGTTTTTCCTTATTTTTATATTTTTGTAATAATTATTTTTTCTTATTTATCGATTATCACTAGTGTAAAAAATTGAAGTCTGTCTAATTTGTCCATCATTATCCCCGTGTCCTACATAATTAATTATTTAATTAATCAATTTTTTAAAGTAATAAATAATAACTAATTAACCTCTGCAATTTCTTGGCTTTTTCATGTCTTGATTGGTAATGGAAATTTAAAATAAGACTTTTTGTTGATTGACCTTTTGGTTTAAAAAATATTTTGTAACTTCAGGGGTGGTTCGATAAATTTGGGAGCCTAAAGCGCAAACTTTTACTATAGGCCTTATTTGAAGTTAATTTTTTAGCTTTTTGAGATGTAAAATTATTCAAAAAAAAAGTTATAATTATTTTTTTCTAATAAAAATATAGCAAAACCATTTAATCATTCTTGAGATAGGTTGATCTTATGTAATATTTTATTAATTATAATTTTAAAAATTTCTTATTGCTGAAACAATTGTTAGAGGAGTGTTAACAACTATTAGAGGAACTGAAACAACTATATAGATTGCTATATGAGCATTCGGAAATGTAACATTTTTTTTTTTTAAAAGATACCATATACACATACTAACTATTAGGACATTTTTTGCCCCTCCCCCCAATTATGGGGCCTAAACCACCAACTTTAGCTGCTTTGCCCATAAGCATGTAGCTTTTTATGATACTTAGATAAAATTGAGTATATTTATTTAATAAAAAATAGTTTAATAACTTGAATGCAATAAATTAAAAATTGAACGATAATCCTTGAAATTAATTTATTCGGGACAAGGTGCGCGTGACCCCTATTAAGGACAAGATGCAGGAAGCGAGACTTAGAAGATTTGGACATGTGAGGAGGAGAAGCACAAACGCCCCACTAAAGAGGTGTGAGAGGTTGACATTGGAGGGCCTAGGGAGAGGTAGAGATGGGCCGAAGAAGAATTGGGGAGATGTGATTAGGCAAGACATGATGCAACTACAACTGACCGAGGACACTAGGGGCGGATTTACCTAGGGTGAAGCGGTATCACGTGACACCGCTTCGTCAAATATTTTTAGCGAAGATGTATAAACATGATATGTGAACAATAAAACAATATAAAACTAAATGAATGACACCACTTGTTGAACACATTCCTCTAGTGCAGCGGGAGAGACCCTACATTTTATTAGGGAGGTGACTGTTTACCCGTAAAATGGTACAGTTGAATTTATACGTGGTTTATAGACAAGTGAATCAGTTTGATCCTAAAATAATAACTAAATTAGACAAAATGTAAGACTTAGTCTTGCAGTTGGGATAAAATAGCAGAAATCTTAGTCCCGGAAGCAGAGCTTCCGGAGGCAATATAAATAATATGAATAACCAAGAAAGCCAAATATTATTGAGCTTTTGATAGAATATAGTGTATGCTTCTCAGAAAATTCATGTTCTTTACGATGGCTCTAGGGCCTACCATTTATAGTTACGCCTAGGGAATAAGGTCCTAGGATCAAGCCCCTCTTAAATGATAATTATGAGGGTCAATACGGTAGGTAGTGAATGACATATTCTCTGTAACAGACCGTACACTTAATGCTATAGAATAATTTTCATTAAATACTACCGGGTGGCAGACATTTATTTCACCTTCATGAATATCATTCTCTCCGATAACAAACGAGATATGTCACAACCCAATTCCAATTTAAGCTGTGATGGCGCCTAACACCATTGTCAGGCAAGCCGACGCTAATCAAAATAGTGGTTTCCCGTTTAAATAATTTATTAAGTGGATACATTTCCTTAATTGTTGAAAAGATTTAGAACTTCGCAAATGGGACATAATCAAACGGGAATAACAAGTACTAATCAAAATCAAGTAAACAAATCCAAAATCATAAGTCTACTAGAGTACGTGCCAAGACTTGGTGTCACAAGTATGTGGGCAATCTAGTAGAATATACAAAAGAGTACTAGCTTACTGTCCGAAAGGAAATAGACAAAAAAAAATAGAGCATAAAAGAGACCCTAGCTGCTGCAGGAAGGCTCGGAAGGTAGCTCACCGTGAAGTCTCGAGATAGGGATCAAAACTACGCACCAGACTGGTAACCAGATGCACCTGTCTCAGATCCTGTACAATTAAGTACAGAAGTATAGCGTGAGTACATAAAACAACATGTACCCAATAAGTATCCCGCCTAACCTCGAAGAAGTAGTGACGAGGGGTCGACTTCGACACTTACTAGGGTCAATAACATGATAATATGAGATTCTAATTAAGCATGGTATATAACAATAAGACTTAGAAAAAGAATTTAACTGGTCAAGAAATAACCTATTTAAGAACTTAATCACTTGCTTCCTTTAAAACATATGATCCCACAGACAATGAATCCATATTAATTATGAAAGAAACTTTCAGTTCTACTGTCACACACAATACCACTGAGGACGTTCGGCCCGATCCAACATAAATATAAATTGTGCACTGCCGAGGGTCGAACGACGCGAACCATAGATGCATCTATTACCTCGCTAGTGAATCATACATGCGACGCGGTCAAACATAAATTTAAGGAATTAACCCGCTTGCGAATCATACATGCGACGCGGTTACACAAAGATCTCATAAATTATTATATAACTCTTCCATTCTTTTCAAAATATGACATTCAAATAAAAACCTTTAAGATCCCATTATTCTTCCTCAATTCCCATTCCTTTTGAAACATTTAATAAACAAACTCCATTCCACCTTTCTCAAGGCAAACAATATACATAAAGCAATAACAATATCAATAAGGCATGGTGTAAGCCTACGACTACCTGGACATAACAGGAATAGTAGCTACGTACGGACTCTCATTTATAATTCCACCATCTAGGTGATTTTCCAACCTAAATTGCAAGATTCCTAAAATTCATCATCGGGCCCACATGCTCGGATTCCAGCAATTTTTAAAGAAGGTTGTTACCCATGACCTAAGGAACATAAATATATGATTATCACTAAGTTTCATTGTAAACTTCGTGGTAAAAATCTCATTATTGTCAAACCCTAGGTTTTTCATCTAACCCATGATTTCTACTAATTTTCATGTTAAAATCTACCCAAAATATATGTATTGAACTCACGGTAAGTAGAAATTAGTTACCTCCAAAAGCTAGGTGGAAATCCCTCCCAAGAAGCTCCAATAAATGCCCAAAGAGTGAGAGAAAATGAGTAAAAATGGCTTAAGTCCCGTATTAATTGAACCTCACTGCCCCAACAATTTTCGCACCTGCGGTGCATAGGCCGCACATGCGGACCAGGTGTCCGCTTCTGCGGAGTTGGTTGGGCCGGCTGGGGTCGCATCTGCGGACAAGCTCCCGCTTCTACGGTCCCACTTATGTGTAGAAGAAGCCGCATCTGTGGAATTGGCTGGGCCGGCTGGGGTCGCATCTGCGGACGCTGGTCTCGCACCTGCGGCTGGCCAACCATATGTACGGCTATGACAGAATTGGGGATCTTCAACTTTTGCTTCAGCTCTCGAAATGGTCCGAGCCTCGTCTGATCGACACTCGGGGCCCTCGGGCCCCGTTCGAACATATCTACAAGTTTGGAATCACAAAAAGGACTCGCTCGAACTCAAGGAATGCCCGAAACAACATTAAAACCAAGAATCACACTCTAAAACTAATTGAATCAAACTTAAGAACTTCAAGTTCTTCAATTTATTTCCAATGCGCCGAAACGTACTTATACTACTCGGAATGACACCAAATTTTGCGTGCAAGCCTTAAATGACGCTACGGAACTATTTCCGATCTCAGAATTCCGTTTGGACCTCGATATCACCAAAATCCGCTCCAAACCAAATTTTAAAGAACTTCTAAACCTTCAAGAACCGGCTTTCACTATTAGGAACCAAAATGCTCCCAGGTCATCCAAAACCGAATTCGAACATACGCCTAAGTCCGAAATCACCATACGAACCTATTGGAACCGTCAAATCCCGAGTTCGAGGTCATATGCTCAAAATGTACACCGAAGTCAAACTTGGCCTTTCAAGCCAACCTTAAGGAACCAAGTGTTCCGATTTTAACCCAAACTCATCCAAATCTCGAACCAACCATCATCGCAAGTCATAAATCAGTAAAAACATGTACAAGAAGTCTTATTTAGGGGAACGGGGTTTTAGAAAGTAAAACGACTGGTTGGGTCATTACATTCTCCACCTCTTAAACAAACGTTCGTCCTCGAACGGGTTTAGATTCATACCTGAAGTGATGAATAAGTGCGGATATCTTCTCTGCATGTCCTTCTCGGACTCCCAGGTCGCCTCCTTGGCTGGTTGGCCCCTCCACTGAACCCTTACCACGAAAATCCTCTTGGATCTTAACTGGCGATCCTATCTAACAACAATAGCAACTGGCTCCTCTTCATAACCCAAACTCTCATCTAACTGAATAGTGTTGAAATATAACACATGTGGCAAGTCGGCATGATATCTCTGGAGCATAGACACGTGAAAAACTGGATGAACCCCTGATAGGCTGGGAGGTAAAGCAAGCTTATAAGAAACCTCCCCAACTCTCCTCAAGACCTCAAATGGGCGTATAAACCTTGGGCTCAACTTGCCTTTCTTTCCGAATCTCATAATACCCTTCATCGGCGGGACCTTCAAGAGAACCTTCTCGCCGACCATAAATGATACATCGCGCGCCTTCTAATCAGCGTAATTTTATGTCTGGACTGTGCTGTGCAAAGTCGCTCCTGAATCAACTTTACCTTTACCAAGGCATCCTTTACCAAATCAGTATCATATAACTTAGCCTCGTCGGGCTCAAACCACTCGATGGGAGAACGCATCGCTGACCATATAAGGCCTCAAATGGAGCTATCTCGATGCTAGACTGGTAACTGTTGTTGTAAGCAAACACGGCCAAAGGCAAGAACTGATCCCACTGTCCCCCAAAGTCAATCATACATGATCTTAGCATGTCCTCCAATATCTGATTTGTCCGCTATGACTGTCCATCGGTCTGAGGATGAAACGCAGTGCTGAGCTCTACACAGGTACCCAACTCACTCTATATGGCTCTCTAGAAATGCGAAGTGAACTGAGGGCCTCTATCTGATATGATGGAAACAGGCACACCGTGCAACCGAACTGTCTCTCTAATATAAATCTGGGCTAGCTTTTTTGAAGTATATGTAGTCATAACCGGAATGAAGTGTGCCGACTTGGTCAAGCTATCGACAATGACCCAAACTGCATCAAACTTCCGTAAGGTCCGCGGTAACCCAACCATGAAGTCCATGGTAATGCGCTCCCATTTCCACTCAGGTATAGTCATTTGCTAAAGTAAGCCATCTGGCCTCTAGTGTTCATACTTGACCTGCTGGCAATTCAGACACCTTCATCCGCCGCCACAAATAGTGTTGTCTTAGGTCACGATACATATTTCGTAGCACCTGGATGAATAGAATACCGAGAACTATGTGCCTCCTCTAGAATCCTCTCTCTCAAGCCATCGACATTAGGAACACATAGATGACCCTGGAGTTGCAGAACACCATCATCGCCAATAGAAACCTCCATGGCACTACCCTGTAGTACCGTCTCTCTAAGAACTTCCAAATGTGGGTCATCAAACTGCCGAGCCTTGATCTGCCCCAATAGGGAAGACTAGGCAACAACAAATGCAAGAATTTAGCTGGCTCTGAAATATCCAACCTCACGAGTCTGTTAGCCAAGGACTAAATGTCCAAAGCTAGTGGCCTCTCCTCCGCTGAAATAAATGCCAAGATATCCATACTTTCTGCCTTCCTGCTTAAGGCATCCGCGACCATATTTGTCTTTCCTGGATGATAAAGAATGGTGATGTCATAATCCTCCAGTAACTCGATCCATCTACGCTGCCTAAAATTGAGGTCCCTTTGCTTGAAAAAATGTTGTAAGCTGTGATGATTAGTATAAACCTCACATGACACCCCATACAGATAATGCCTCCATATCTTAAGAGCATGAACAATCGCGGCTAACTCCAAATCGTGCACATGGTAATTCTTCTCATGAATCTTCAGCTGACGCGAAGCATATGCAATAACTCGCTCCTCCTGCATCAATACACAACCCAAGCCAACGCGTGAAATGTCGCAATATACCGCATACATCCCCAAACCGGAAGGCAACACTAGAACCGATGTTGTAGTCAAAGCTGTCTTGAGCTTCTAGAAGCTCGCCTCACAATCATCGGACCAACGGAACGGAGCACCCTTTTGGGTCAATTTCGTCAGAGGTGCTACAATGGATGAGAAACCCTGCACAAACCGGCGATAATAACCTGTAAACCCCAGGAAACTCCTGATCTCAGTCACCAAAGTGGGAGGAGGCCAACTCTGAACTGCCTCAATCTTCTTGGGATCCACCTTAATACCCTCTCCTGATACAACATGCCCCAAGAATGCCGCATACTCTAGACAAAACTCACACTTGGAGAACTTAGCATATAGCTCATGTTCTAGCAATGTCTGAAGCACCGCTCTCAAATACTGCTCGTGCTCCTCCATACTATGTGAGTAAATCAAGATGTCATCAATGAAAACAATAACAAAGGAATCAATATAAGGCCTAAACACTTTGTTCATCAAATCCATGAACGTCGCTGGGGAATTAGTCAAGCCGAAGGACATCACTAGAAACTCATAATGACCATATCTGGTACAGAAGGCAGTCTTCGGAATATCTGAGTCCCAAATCATCAACCGATGGTACCCTGACCTCAAGTCGATTTTGGAGAACACCCTAGCACCTGCAACTGGTCGAACAAATCATCGATACGCAGCAACGGGTACTTGTTCTTGATGGTAACCCTATTCAACTGGCGTTAATTAAAGCACATCCGCATAGTCACATCTTTCTTCTTCACAAATAACACGGGTGCACCCCAAGGTGATATACTTGGTCTCACAAACCCCTTTGCTAACAACTTCTCAAGCTGCTCCTTCAACTCATTCAACTCTTTCGGAGTTATACGGTACGGCGGAATAGATATAGGCTGGGTGCCTGGAGCCAAATCAATACGGAAATCAATATCACGATCTTGCGGCATGCCTGAAAGGTCAAAAGGAAACATATCGGCGAACTCCCGGACTACTGGTACTGAATCAACCGTCGGAGACTCTGCGGTGGTGTCTCGAACATAGGCTAAATAAGCCAAACAACCCTTCTCGACCATATGTCGAGCCTTCAGGAAAGAGATAACCCGACTAGATGTACTGACAGACGAACCCTTCCACTCTAGCCTGGGCAACTCCGGCATCGCTAAAGTAACAGTCTTGGCATGGAAATCAAGAATGGCGTGATATGGAGATAACTAGTGCATGTCTAGGATGACCTTAAAGTCGGTCATACCAAGTAACAGAAGGTCTGCCCTAGTCTCGTAACCACATAATGTGACCACACAGGATCGATATATCCGATCCACAATCACAGAATCGCCCACATGAGTGGACACATAAATAGGAGTACCCAAGAACTCATGAGGAACATCCAGGAAATGAGCAAACAGAGATGATACATATGAATAGGTAGATCCTGGATCAAAAAACACCAAAGCATCCCTACCACAGACAGAAATAATATATGTGATCATGACATCTGAGGCCACTGCATCTGGTCTGGCCGGAAAAACATAGAATCTATCTGGGGAGCCACCTGACTGGCCTCCGCCTGCCTGACCTCCACCTCTAGGATGACCTCTACCCACCTGCCCTCCGCCTCTGAGCTGCCGGACGGCTGGTGCAACTGTTAGAGCTGAAATCATGGGCTGATGACCCTGCTGTACTGCCTTGCCCCGAAGCCTGGGGTAGGATCTCTTCATGTGACCTAGATCTCCACACTTGTAACAACCTCTCGGTACCATAGATTGCTGCCCTGAAGCCTGACCCTGATGGCCTGAATACCCACTAGAAGAACCCTGAATGGCTGGTGGGCGGTATGAACTCTCTGGCATGGCACTGAAATAAGCACCAGAAGAACCCTAATGAACTATTGGGCGATAAGAACTCTGGCATATCACTAAAATAAAGTTACATTGGAGCACCCCAAGGAGGTGGTGGTGCTGAATATATGGGCCTACTAGGCTGACCCCTCCCGAACTGACCTCTACCCCTAGCCGGGGCGCCTCTAAACTCTCTAGAGAAACAGGCCCTCTTGTTCTGTTGCATCTGCTCTCTACCCCTCTGGTGGTAACCCTCAATCCTCCGAGCAATCTCCACTACTAGCTGATAACTAGTACCCATCTCAACCTCCTGGGCCATACTAGCCTGAATATTAGGGTGCAACCCCGCAACAAATCTCTGCACTCTCTCTGCGTCGGTAGGAAGTATCATAAGTGCATGGCGAGACAACTCAGAGAACCTCACCTCATAATCAGTCACCGACATCTGACCCTACTCGAGCTGCGCGAACTGACCTCGCAACTCTTCCCTTTGAGAGGGTGGAATATACCTATCCAAGAAAAGTTGTGTAAACTGGTTCCAAGTCATGAGAGGAGAACCCGCTGGTCTTCCCAGAAGATAAGACTGCCACCATCTACGGGCCCTACCTTCCAGTTGGAAAGTAGTGAAGTCCACCCCATGGAACTCCAATATCCTCATGTTGTGCAGTCTGTCCCTGCACCTGTCAATGAAGTCCTGAGGATTCTCGTTTCGCTCACCCCCAAATATCGGAGGGTGAAGCCTAGTCTATCTATCCAAAAGTTTCTGCAGCTCGCTGGCCGCAACTGATCTAGGATCAGGTGCAACTGTTGCTACTAGCTGGGCTCCGGCCATGGGTAGTGTACCCTAGGTCTGATATACTGCAGTTGCGAGCCCAGGAGCCTGAGCAATAGGGTTCTGTGCTCCCCCTCCTACCTGAGATGTGGCCGGGTCCGCTGGAAATAAACCAGCCTGAGTCATGGTGTCCATAAACCGCATCATATGGCCCATGACCTCCTGAAAGCCCGGTGGTGTCATGAAATCTACCGTGGCTGGCCCTACGTCAGGCACCTCGCCCTGCTCCTCAATAATGGGATCTTTCACTGGATCCGCTGGTGGTGCTACTAGGGCAGCTCTGGGATGCCCTCGTCCCCTACCTCGGACTGGTGCCCTCCCCCGGCCTCTACGGGAGTAGCTCCTCCCGGGTCTGGAACGTCTACCGATGCGTGCTCACCATATGTGAGAGAATAGAAGGAAGAAACTTAGTATACCATCAATTGCACGATAAGAGATGAATAAAGAGTAGTTTTTTAACACCCTATAGCCTCTCGAAGATAAGTACGGATGTCTCCGCACCGATCCGCAAGACTCTACTAGGCCTGCCCATGACTTGTGAGACCTACGTGAACCTAGTGCTCTGATACCAAATTGTCACGACCCAATTACAATTTAAACCGTGATGGCGCCCAACACCATTGTTAGGCAAGCCGACGCTAATCAAAATAGTGGTTTCTCGTTTAAATAATTTATTAAGTGGATACATTTACTTATTTGTCGAAAAGATTTAGAAATTTGCAAATAGGACATAATCAAATGGGAATAACAAGTACTAATCAAAATCAAGTAAACAAATCCAAAATCATAAGTCTACTAGAGTACGTGCCAAGACCTGGTGTCACAAGTATGTGGGCAATATAGTAGAATATACAAAAGAGTACTAGCCTACTGTCAGAAAGGAAATAGACAGAAAAATAGAGCATAAGAGAGACCCCAGCTGCTGCAGGAAGGCTCGGAAGGCAGCTCACCGTGAAGTCTCGAGATGGGGATCAAAACTGCGCACCATACTGGTAACCAGATGCACCTGTCTCAGATCCTGTACAATTAAGTACAGAAGTATAGCGTGAGTACATAAAACAACATGTACCAAGTAAGTTTCTCGCCTAACCACGAAGAAGAAGTGACGAGGGGTCGACTTCGACACTTGATAGGGTGAATAACATGATTATATGAGATTCTAATTAAGCATGGCATACAACAATAAAAGTTAGAACGAGAATTTAACTGGTCAAGAAATCACCCTATTTAAGAACTTAATCACTTGCTTCCTTTAAAACATATGATCCCACAGACAATGAATCCATATTAATTATGAAAGAAACTTTCAGTTCTACTGTCACATACAATACCACCGATGACGTTCGGCCTGATCCAATATAAATATAAATTGTGCAATGCCGAGGGCCGAACGACGCGAACCATAGATGCATCTATTTTTCCCACTCGTGAATCATATATGCGTGGTGCATAGGCCGCACCTATAGATCCGCTTTTGTGGACCGGGTGTCCGTTTCTGCGGAGTTGGCTGGGGTCGCATCTGCGGACGGGTTCCCGCTTTTGCGTAGAAGGAGCCGCATCTACGGAATTTACTGGGCCGACTGGGGTCGCATCTGCGGACACTGGTCTCGCACCTGCGTCCGGCCAACCGCAGGTGCGGTTATGACAGAACTGGCGAGCTTCAGCTTTTTCTTCAGCTCCCGAAATGATCCAAGCCTCGTCCAATCGACACTCGTGGCCCCCGGGCCCCGTCCGAACATACCTACAAGTTTGGAATCACAAAACGGACTCGCTCGAACTCACAGAATGCCCGAAACAACAATAAAACCAAGAATCACACCCTAAAACCAATTGAATCAAACTTATGAACTTCAAGTTCTTAAATTTACTTTCAATGCGTCGAAACATACTTATACTACTCGGAATGACACCAAATTTTGAGTGCAAGTCTTAAATAATGCTACGGAACTATTCCAGGTCTTGGAATTCTATTTGGACCTCGATATCACCGAAACTCGCTCCAAACCAAATTTTAAAGAACTTCTAAAACCTTCAAGAACCGGCTTTCACTATTAGGCGCCAAAACTCTCCCGGGTCATCCAAAACCCAATACGAACATACGTCTAAGTCCGGAATCACCATACGAACCTATTGGAACCATCAAATCCCGAGTTCGAGGTCGTTTACTCAAAATATTGACCAAAGTCAAACTTGGCCATTCAAGCCAACTTTAAGTAACCAAGTGTTCTGATTTCAACCCAAACTCTTCCAAATCCTGAACCAACCATCCCCGCAAGTCATAAATCAGCAAAACATGTATAGGAAGTATTATTTAGGGTAACAAGTTTCTAAAAAGTAAAATGACCGGTCGGGTCGTTACAAGATCGTTGCCTTCGGACCCGACTATCTTCTATCTTCGGCTCCATGTGTCGCTTTCTCGTGCGATCATTAAATATGAACGTATTTTATCCTATACAGATAGTCCCCCTACTTTTCGGTGGCATAAATTTATGTCACCAGGAAGTTGGTAGAGATACCTTTCTTGGCAGAAAATTCTATGACCCCCTCTTTAATGTTTTTGACTGTTGATTAGACACATGTCTCTCTGCATTTAATTCCCCAAATACGCGTTGTCCCACGATTCAGCACCACTTTTTCCGATTATCAAGGTAATTATGGCCATAATTTTAGCCGCCTATTCCTTTACTTATACGCATCAAACTTTTCCATTTACACTTCATAACTTTCCAAACTTTCTCAAACTCTCTTTACTCAACTCGAACTTGTCTTCAACTTTCTCTAATTTTCTTCTTCAGAAAAAAAAAACCCTTTTCTGTCTTATAATAACAATGGCCTCTTCTTCCAGAAACCTCAGTTCCTCAAAGAACAAAGTTAAAGTTGATGATGCTGCTCCTCCTACGGTGAGCACCATCATTCCAATGAGTCTTGTCACAGCTAAGGACTTTGAAGAGAAGTACCCTTCTGCTAATCCTCGCACGTAGGCTGTTGCCGTGCTTCCTTCTTCTATCCGTCCTTCCAACATTCCTGTTGTGAAGGAAAAATGTCATTCTCATGATTTAAACATCATCGCTCCTGACCTGGCGGAGCGGATACCTTGCCCAAGAAGGGTTTCACATATTTTTATACGTATCCCTTCACTTTGGGACCATTCTCTTTTAGCGGGGAACTTGACTCTGTTATTGTTGAGTTCTGCATCTGTTACCAGGTAATCCTAGCATAAGTAAGTCTTTCTGTGTGGAGGATAGTTGCTTGTCTTCGGCGTCTATTCCAGGAGACGAGAGAGGAGCCAACCCTGGCTCGATTAATGAACATTTATTCCCCCAAGATGTTTTGCGGGAGAATGATTAATTTTAGTAAACGTGGCCACAATGTTCTGCTAACCAGCATGGATGGTGATAACGACCGTGGGTGGAAGGAACAGTTCGTTGCACTCACCATCGGAGACATCATTTAGGCTATGATTCCATCCTTTTCGAAATTATGGAACCGTACTCGTAAGTTCACCGTTTGTTTTTTTTTCTATTAAGGATTGACCCATGATGTTACTGACCTTTATTCTTTCACTTATTTCAGCAACTTGGTGGGCACCACCTAGGGTTGAAGGCTTGGACCAGTGGGTCTAGAAAATTTTAGATGTCACTACCTCTGAGACTCGCATGTGGAAAGAACTTGCCCTTGGGTGGAAGGCCAAAAATCATGGTAAGTCAAACTCATCTTTTTTTTACCTTTTGTATAAAAAAGTTGATTAACTTTTTTCTCCTGTTGAATTCAGGTCTACCCAAGGCTCAGTTGTCGTCCCCGAGGAGGACATTTTGGCAAAACCTGTTGAAGCAGCGAGGCTGCTGGAAGAGGCTTTTACCCAAACAGGTGTCTCCGGGCCTGCTTCTGATGCAAGTGCTTCTTCTCGGAGTCCCCGGCTGGAGAACAAGCAACAAAAAGGAGACTTTCCTCCACGGCCGGGAAAAATAAGAAGGCAAAGAGTGTCGCGCCCTAGACGTCTTCGGATGTTGTGAAGATGAGTGTCGCGCCAGATCTGGCCATTGACACCGTGGTGATCAACGATGATGGAGAGGCTAGTGATGCGTGTGCTTCTCTACATTGAAGACGATGACCTTTATCAGCTCAACATAATGCTCAATCTGTTGAGTTAGTTACACCAACCAAGGATGATGCCTCGACACTCTAGGGGAATATTATATGGTGGAAAATGCTATCTCCCATTTTCGCGTCCCAGTCGTCGTGCCCGATACCATGAGGCTGAGTATCGGGTCCCTTCCGTCTTTGGCTGATGAGCAACCAACAGCCAACACTGCATTTTCCGCAGCCGCTTCTTAACCTACAATGCCATATGCTTCATCTCCTTCTTCACCAACTCTGCCTTCGCCACCAGTAACTGCTACATGATCTCCACCAGCTGTAATTGCCCGAGAGGATGATATCCCTCTTCACAGTCCCCAATTCATGGGAATTTAGGGCATAACTATTCCATCCCCTCTAAAGATCCCCAAAGGAGGAGGAGTGTCACCCTCTCGGTTTCTACCGGATGTCATCTGTTATCCCGGTCGGTGGAACTTGTTAATTATCTGTAGCCTTTGGCTTCAGAAAAAGATAGGAATAAAATACAAACTCTCTCGGGAGAGTATTTGTTGAACAATGCCATGCACAACCCAGCGGTCGTATAGTCTTTGTTTCCTCTGTTGTTTCTTCTATCTTTGTTATGGCAGAGTTTTGATTTTGCATTTTTGTTTTGCTCGCCAATTTCTTTGCTTATGAGGGCCTTCAAAGGTTGATTCTTGATAAGGAGGAACTTATCTCTGCGCGGGATCAACTTTTGCTCGAGCGAGACCATACTGTTGCTCGCCTCTCAGAAATGGAAAATTGAGTTGTTGAGGTCGTGGAATTGGAGTCTCGGTTGTAGCTAAGCGAGCAAGAAGTAGTGACCCCTAGCAAAAATGCTCTTTCGGAGGTTCTGCGGTCGCATAATTCCATGTGCGGTCTGCACTTTGCTTCAGCTTGAAAAGGTTGGAAATCTGTGGCCGCATATAATGAAGTGCGGTCGCACTGCCCTCTTTCTGCTGTCCGCACAACAATGTCTGCGGCCGCACTTTGTTCTTCTGCGGTCCGCACATGGAATTATGAGGCCGCGTAGCTTTTCTTCTGCGGCCGCACTTGTGTTGGACTGTAGGTGCAGGTTCTGTAAACTTTTGCTATGACCTAGCTTGTACGGCCGCACAATTCGTGTGCGGTCCATCTTGCAACATTCTCTGATGGAATTTCTTCACGACCTGTGGCCGCAGATGATATTCTGCGGTCCGCACTTTGAGCTTTTGTGCTTGGTTTTGTCCTTGAGTTCAAATTACTC
Source organism: Nicotiana tabacum (assembly GCF_000715075.1). Classification (NCBI taxonomy): domain Eukaryota; kingdom Viridiplantae; phylum Streptophyta; class Magnoliopsida; order Solanales; family Solanaceae; genus Nicotiana; species Nicotiana tabacum. The sequence continues at coordinate 2,248,307 of NC_134096.1, forward strand.
CTTATTGAGTTGAATTTTATCTCGGGAGCTCATCTTCCAATATTCCTGCAATTAAGTACATTTCATCAATTTTCGGGAATTCAATTAAGCACGTTTGGACTAAAACGAAAGCTAAAAGGCGCTAATAAGTAGTCAAAATCCCCACTTATCAATTCCCCCAAATTTAAGATTTTGCTTGTCCTCAAGCAAATAAAGTAGTTCCCTCCTCCACAAGTTAAGAGCCATTCCATCTAATCAAAGGTGAATCAATCACACATCAATTGGGACCAACAATTACCTACTACACTTATGAATTATCAACAAGGCAACAAGTTAAACTATTAAGGACGAATGGTTCTAATGTGACACTTGAGCATCAAGAGTTGAATTTATTCATCAAGGAAGCTAGCTCTTTCATGTAGATCATTGTGGATTCCAAACTCCTCCTCCTCCTCTACTCTCCGTTTGCCTATCTCACTTAAGAATATATCACTCAATTCAAAGATTTGTGAAAGGTTCATTCATCTCTCTCAAAAGAATGTCGCAAGTACGGCATTAAGTACCATAGGCTTGACCCTCATGTAAATTACCACTAATGTAATCCTACTCGGCTTGAAATCACGTAGGGCTTTTTCGGGACGCAGTGACGGCTTTTTGACTAATGTTGGATAAGCTATGATAGAACGGGTTCACCTTTCCTTAAGCACTCTATTTTATTTTATCGGCTCATGTTTTTGCCAACTCTTTGAGTCATTTTCTTTTCCTTAGGGGAACTAGAGAGACTTAACATCACTATTCCTTGGTCATGATATTCATTTTCTCCTTTTTTGCTTTTTCCATGCTTCACATCATTACTTTTCTTTGAATCCCTTCAACTTTTCGACTTAGTCACTTTATTTTTGCATTTTTCTTTTTGTTCTTTCTTTTTCTTGCCTTTCCTTTTCCTTATTTCTTTCCTCTTTTGTCTTGATACCTTTTTCAAACTCCTCGTCTCCCCCCCCCCCATACTTACATTTCAATTATTTCACAATAGTGTTGAGGAAAGCTCGGGTGCCAAGAGAGGGTCACAATAAGACGGGTAAAGGCTTGTAACGTGATTATCAAATGAGAAAGGTTTTAGGCTCAATTGGGTTGACTAGGGATAACAACATTGGTGGGCCATAAAAATTTCAAGTGGGTCAAGGAGAGCCTACAATCACTTCTCAAGCCAAGCAAAACTTAAAATTTTGCCTAGAAACACATTCGAGGCAAGTTCTAGACCATTTGCACGGGTACTTGGACTTGCAATAACAACATCTCACCTCTCACACAACTGGATTGTTAAAGAGGATAGAGTTGAGGACCCACAACGACCATATTCAAGATTGAAAATCACTATGGTTCGACTAAACCACTCGATGATTGCCTAAGTCAACACAAGAGTCAAAATGTCACTAACTAGAGCTATTTCTTTCTAACAACCTTGTTTTTAACCATAAGCATGTAGTTAAGTGTGTTGGTACCAAGTGAAGCATGTTTGACTCTTTGAGCATGACTCAATTAGGTCTTTTTATTCATTATTACTACTATTATTACCTAACTATCAACAACATACTCAATCCCTTAAGAAGATGTCACGCCATCCATCATTCGGAAGAGTCACCCGGTTCACATAAAAACCCACCTTTGGAAAGAACCGTGGCATTAAGAAAACCAAAGTCTTATTATCCACTAAAATATAAAAAGAATCTATTAAAGCAAAAAGAATCTACTACTTCAAAAGGCAAATAAAAAAGATGCTACCAAGTCGAAAAGAAGAAAAACATAAATATAAAGAAGTTAATAAAGCAAAAGGCTATTGAAAGCTAAATGAATATACATAAAGAGGGATAAGAGAGAATATATACATAACGAGAAGTAAGGAAAAAATAGTACTAAGTTAATTACATGCAAAATTTTCTCATAGTTATCAAAATACATCATTAGAATCATCAAAATGCCAAAGCAACTCCCCTCTCCCCCGAATAAAAATAAGCATTGTCCCCAATGCTTAACAAAATAAGTGTATAAGAAGGGTGAGAGTGAATAAAACTCCCTATGACTCTTTGGCCATCTCTGTGTCCCCAACAGTGGCACCGACCTCAGTCATCAATTGAATCTCATCATCCTCAAATTCGGGAGTAGCTGGGTTGGTGAATATCTGACGGACTGCCTCAACAGTGTCAGCAGCAAGATCTGGCTCCTCATACTGGCCAACTGTTGTGGTGGGCTCTGTGGGAACTGGGCCTGGGTGGTGTGGGTCTATCAACATGTCGAATGGAATATCTCCGGCTGCTGCAAGCTTGGTGACCTATCGCCGGAGCTTATCCACCGATTTCTTCAAAGCCTGTGACTTCCGCATCTTCTTTACTTCTTTGCCCAATTCTTCAATCACGGACCCATGTTGTACCAGAGTAGCCATGATAGTGTTCTGGTTGTCCAGGATCTTCTTCAATGTTTCTTCGACTGTGGGTGGAATCTGGGGTGCCGGAGAGGATGACTGTGGTGCAACCTGACTGGATATGTCACTTAGCTTTGCAGTAGCTGTCTGCATCCAGTTGTTGAGGCTCACCAGTTTTTGGGAGACTTGCAGCGCAGAGAGTGGATCAGATGGCATCGGTACTGGCTTCAAAGCCGACGAGGGAGGTACTGAGGCTGAAGGTGGAGGAATGACAGTTGTACTGTTAGAAGGCTCTGCTGAAGTGGATAGCATATCAGCTGTCTATGTACCCACCACCGATTTCTCATCAGACTTGCCTACGGTGGTAGTTGACTGACCCTTTCTCTTGGGGTTGTGTGCATCCATCAGAGAATACCAAGAGAAGGGCTTTTTTGCCCGAACCTTCGTGTCATAGTCTCTGGGCTCTACCTGTGCATCTGTAAGGTACTCAGTGATGGTGTTGGGATACGGGTATGAAGTATCATCCTGCCTGGCGACCACTGACATGTTGACCGACATCACGACACCCACATTGATCGGGTGCGCGGCCATAATAGAGGCGACTAGAACTGCCCGTGGAATAGGTAAGTTTGTCTTGTTCTGTTACGGATCTAGTTTGCTGCATATGAAGGTCTGCCATCCCTTCGCATAAAAAATTAGGGTGTTCCACTGAATAGGAACCCCTACAATGATCCATGGTGGTGGTGGCCCCGGGGCTGCAAGAAGCTCAACCAGCCAAGGGTGAGCTGCATCACCAATCGTCAGCTTCTCCAAGTACTACACTGGCTCCACATCCTCAAACCCCAATTAGGAGTTCAGTGTGATCTGGTCGAACCGCACCTTTAGATTTCTCACTTTTATAACTTTGTTCCCTTTCTTGATATATGCCACATTGGCATAGAACTCCCGGACCCGGTATTCCTTTACATCCACAACTGATTGGGTGAACCACATCCACCCTTTTCTCTCTCGGAACTGCCTCAACACTTCTGGATTGTACTTGTCAAGATCTTTGAGTTGGAATTTCCGATCAAGAGTGAGTGATCTCACCGGCCACTACTCACAGAAACTAGTGAAGGCAGCCAAACTCACAAATCGGTCCTCCCAGACCTCTTTCTTCTTCGACCCCTCAAGGGCGGCAACTGTGGTATCACTTTCTCTACCATCATCCGAAATATCATCCACAACAGCTGCTGGTGCTTCAAGGACATGTGTAGAAGAGGGATCTGTAGCTTGACTTGCACTCTCCGAACCCTCAGAAGCGCTACGTGATGAGGAAGGTTCGTCTCTAAGTTGGTACCTTCCCTGCGCCTACTGTGGGTGTGATTGAACCGCAGGTTGCTCTTGCACTGAGTCGCCCTCTAATGCTTCCTGAGATGGGGCATATGAACTAGATTCAGAGGGCTCGGCTATCTTCCTTAGCCTACTATGGCTTTCTTGCTGATTACCCTTTGGAGGGCGAGGGGTAAATTGCTTTTGCCTCTGCCTATGGAAGGCTCACCCCTCCCCTTTGACGTGTCACCACGACCTCGAGATCTGACCATTTTCTATAACAAGTAACAACAGAAGTTAGTTGTTATTCAATTGAACACAGAGAGTGATCACAGTGTAAAACCAGAGTGCAAGGTGGGGAAGTGCGTTCCGCAGAATTGCAAGTGTGGCCACAGACTAGGTTGTGCGGACCGCACAATTTGGAAGTGCGGCCGCAGTGATGAAATTGCGGTCCACATAATTTTGAGTGCATCCGCAAATCTGAAGTGCGGTCCGCATAATTTTTATTGAGGTCGCACATTGGATACTTCAAAATAACAACTCTCTAAAGACAGAGATTGGTCTGATCTGCGGCCGCACACATATTTCTGTGACCGCAGTGGAATTTTTGCGGTCCGCACAATTTCAAGTGCGGCCCGCACAATCATGCTTCACCAACTGTCCTAATCTCCACTTCTGCGGACCGCACAATTTCTTGTGCGGCCGCAGATTTCAAAATTAAATCGGGCAGACTTTCTAAAGGTTTCATGTTTTTGCACAAATTCGATATGGTAATAGTAATAAAATATGATAATCAAGATACTCATTCCCCAAATAATAATTAGGAGTTGACCCAACACAATTTATACCCCCACATATACATAAAATTGACCTTTAGTGACAAATGTCCTAAAATAACTAACAAATTGTAAATTAAACTAAGAAAATTGAAGAATCCTAGAAGTGATTTGAGCATACCAGATTTGAAGTAATGCAGATGAGTGATCACATATGTCAGGCTTGAGAACAACTACTTTAGCAAGAAATATCATTTTTTTTACGAATTTGAGCTTAGAGAGAGAAATAGTCGAACAATATCCCCACGAGCACTATTTATACTGAAGAGCCAAACTTATGGGACAAGAGATCGAGTGCGACCACAGAATTACTTCTGCGGTCCGCACTCTGCTACCTGGTATTTCAATTGCCTTTGATCTTCTGCGGTCACATATTTTGGTACGGACCGCAGATTTCGTTGTGCGGCCGCACTTTGGCTATTTCTCTGACAAACAAACTTCAGAGAGTTTGCATTTTTCATCTCAATTTGTGCGGTCCGCACAAGATTTGTTCGGTCACGGTTGCCTTCTGCTGTAGCATTCAAAATTGTGCGGTCCACACTTTTTCCATACTTAGCCAATTTTTCTGAGCACAGTTCCTTTAAAGCACACTCAGTCCTGCAACACACTTCAAATCTAGTTAGCACAAAATAACACCTATCAATAAAAGAAGAAAAGCAAAAATAAAAAGAAAACATGGGTTGCCTCCCAAGAAGCGACATGAGTTGCCTCCCAAGAAGTACCTGATTAAACGTCGCGACACGATGCAGATTACCATCACTTTAAATGAATAAGTGTTACCATGTGGCCATCATCAGCTTGTCCCAAATAATGCTTCACCCGGTGACCATTGACTCTGAATACCTCATCATTTTTGTGTTTCAAGTCCAATGCACCAAAAGGTGTCACACCCCCAATTTCAAAGGGACCCATGAAGTCAATACTCCACACATTAAAGATATCAATCTATAAAATGGTAGTAAGAGGCATTTCATTCTTCTTCAAGATTCCACCGGTTAGTTGGCATTCATCACATCTTTTCACCATATCACTTACATCTTTGTATAGAGTGGGCCAATAGAAACTGCAACTTAGCACTTTAGCCGTCGTTCTTGCTCCTCCATGGTGACCACCATAAGACGAAGAGTGACATGCTTCAAGAATAACATTTTGCTCTTAGTCCGGTACACATCTTCTAGTTACCCCATCCGTGCAAATCCGGAAGAAGTAAGGCTCGTCCCAATAATAGTCTTGACAATCCCGTTTGAGCTTCTTCCTTTGATTTGAAGAGAACTCATCCGGGATGATTCCACACACAAGGAAGTTTTCTAGATCGGCGAACCATGACACCTCCATCGTGGAAATAGCCAAGAGTTTCTCATCGGGGAAGGAGTCATTGATTTCAAGGCCATAATGCGACCTCCCCTCCTCCTCCAAACGAGACAAGTGGTCCGCCACTTGATTTTCACTTCCTTTTCGATCTTGGATGTCAATATCAAACTCTTGCAACAATAGAACCCATCTCATCAATCGAGCTTTTGAATCTTTCTTGCTCATAAGATAGCGAAGTGTCGCATGATCTGTATAAACAATAACCTTTGCATCTATCAAGTATAGGCGGAACTTATCAATAGCAAACACAATGGCAATGAGCTCTTTTTCGGTAACGGTGTAATTGACTTGGGCATCATTCATGGTCTTACTAGCATAGTAGACTGGATAATAATTCTTGTTGATACGTGTCACGACCCAAAATCCCACCACAAGCATCGTGATGGAACTTAATCTCTAAGACTAAGTAAGCCAATTTTAATTACAATTCAAGCTATTTTTTTAAAATAAACTAACAGCGAAAATAATTACAAATATAAAAACTTTCCCAAGACTGGTAATACTGAGTCACAAATTCTAACTGAATACATGCAATGATCCCAAGGATCGAATATGCAATATTGTTTGAGTAAGAGTTGACAGTACAATAAAATGGAAAGACTCCAAGTTACTGCGACGACCAAGCAGCTCTACCTTGAATCCTTGCGATCACACTTTAACTTTGTCCGAGTCCGATATCTCCAACACCCGGCTCTGCACAACAATATGCAGAAGTGTAGTATGAGTACACCACGGTCGGTACCCAGTAAGTATCAAGACTAACCTCAGTGAAGTAGAGACGAGGTACAGTCAAGACACTCACTAGTTTAATAACTTATGCAATATAGTATACAAAATAATAGGAAATAAATAACTATACAGGCAACACAATTCAACCAGTGATAAGCACAACAGGGCAACAAGAACACCATTAATATTGCTCAACAAATAATAATTATAAATACACCCAATTAAATCAAGTCCTTCAAATATAAATCTTTCGCCTATATGCTTCTCAAACAATACTCTTCAGAATATAACACCATTTAATAAATATATCTCGAATATACTCCCTTCAAATAAATACCTTTCAAATATAATTCTTGCAAATAAATCTTTTTCAAATATAATTCCTTCAATAAATATCTTTCAAATAAAATTCCTTCAAATATATATATCTTTCAAATAAAATTCTTTCAAATAAATATCTTTCGAATTAAAGTCACCCTGTGACACCTTATTTCAAAAATCATAAAGTATGGGTCTCAACCAAATTTCATATTCTATGGCACCAAATTACACGAAAAATTATCACGGCAACATAACAAAATCAATTCATATCACAATTTGCCCAATGGCTACAACCAATTCCAAAGATACAACAAATCAATTAATTTCAAAATAAATAGTCGAAGTCTCCACACAATGTGTATAAGACCTCAAAAACAATCAACATAGATTGAAATTACTCAACATATGGCAACACCTTTATTAATCCAGATTCTCAATAATTATATAAACACCCCTTCTTAAGCTCATTTAATTAATTATTTGCAGAGGAAAAATTCATAATGAGATTAAATTCCAATAAATATCAAACCAACAAACTCACGGAATTACATAAATATTCAAATAACAATCACATCAAATTGTCATATAAAAACAAATTCAACAAACAAGGATTTAGGCATGACAAATAGATGATTTAATAAATGCCAACGATTATCCAATTTACTACACAATAATGCCTAAGACTTTAACTCAATAAAATTCGCACATATAAGCCCGAGTATGTACTCGTCACCTCAGGTACACGGCTTTTCACATATCACAAATGGCACATAAGACTCGATGCCTAAGGGGTAGTTCCCCCACTCGAGATTAGGCAAGACACTTACCTTTTTGAAGTTATGCCGATATTCCAAAATCGCCTTCGTGCTTGAATAATCTACCCAAATTAATTCTATAACTTCATTAAAATTCATCGGAAACGATTCCGAATAATAATACGTCGACTTAAAATTTTATTCCAAAAAGTCAACAAAAGTCAACGTGGGACCCGCCTCTCGGAACCCGACATAATTTTTATGAAATCCGAACACCCATTCTGATACGAGTTCAACTATACCAATTTTATCAAATTCCAATAATAACTCGACCTCCAAATCTTAAATTTTCCTTTATGGAAGATTTTGCAAAAATCTTAATTTCTTTCATTTAAATCTGAAATAAATGATGAATATAACAATAGATTCATAAAATATAAAACACTTTAGGATAGAGAACACTTACCCAAGTCAAAGTCGTGAAGAACTCCTCCAAAATTGCCCCAAAACCGAGCTCCAAAATCCCAATCGAAAATGGCAAAATAACCAATTTTGGTCCTTAAAGTTTCTACCCAGAACCGCTTCTGCGGAAAGAATTTTGCATTTGCGCAATCGCAGAAGCGATGGCCTAAGGCGCATCTGCGGACCTTGCCACTTATACATTCCAGTGATCGCACCTGCGATATCGCAGGTGCACAAACCTGTCCGCTTTTGCGATGAGTTGCCAGCCTTCCCAATCTCGCTTCTGCGATGGTCGCACCTGCGCCCAGAGTTCCGCAAGAGCGATTCCAACAGTTGCTGCCATTTTCCAGCAGCTTTCTTCAAGTCCAAATTGCTCCATTAACTTTCTGAAATCCACCCTAGACCCTCGGGACCTCAACCAATTATACCAACACGTCCCAAAATACAATATGAACATAGTCGAGGCTTCAAACCACGTCAAACAATGCTGGAATTACGAATCGTGTATCGAATCGAATTATGAGTTTTCAAATCTTTCAACTTCTATATTTTATGCCGAAACGTATCAAATCAATTCTGATTGACCTCAAATTTTGCACACAAGTCATAAATGACATAACAGAACTATGAAAATTTTCAAAACTAGATTCCAACTCCGATATCAAAAATTCAACTCCCCGGTCAAACTTCCCAAAAATTCAACTTTCGTCATTTCAAGCAAAATTTTACTACGGACTTCCAAAAAATTTTACGGACACGCTCCTAAGTCCAAAATCACCATACAGAGCTATTGGAATCTTCAAAACTCCATTTTGGGGTCGTTTACACATAATTCATCATCCGGTCAATTATTTTAACTTAAACTTCCAAAACAAGAATTGTTCTTTTAATTAAATCCCGAATCATCCGAAAATCAAACTTGACCACCCTCGCAAGTCATAATACATATTTCAAAGCTGCTCGAGACCTTAAGCCACCGAACGGAATGTAAATTCTTAAAATGACAAGTCGGGTCGTTATATCCCCCCCTCTTAAAACATACGTTCGTCCTCGAACGTGCCAAGAATTATTCTGAGGACATTACATTTCTTAGTGTATTATTACACACATACTCGCGGTTGATGCTACGTCACCACAATTTAATGGGTCCGACAACACCATCTCAGTTGAGATTATTTCTTTTATCTTCATTTATAAACTTTAAAGCCAACTTCTAACACTCCAATTAATTTCAGAAGGCCTTATTATCACATCAACGCACAATATTAGTTTCAACAAGCTATATCAACTCGTGCCTACGCACACATCAACGTATGCCCAGAACCACATCTCTGGTCATAATAGTTGTTTATAATTAATTCCAGCATCCTCAATTAATCTCATGTCAACTAAAATCTCATTTCAAATTTTCGCAATACTCACAGCAACACGCGAGGCATAAAGACTTCATAATTATTTATCCGAATCAACGAGTCACATTTAACACTAACTGGGCACTCACCTTATAGGCTAAAACGCAATGTTTATAGCACGAATATGGATAAATATGCACATAAACATATAAAAGATTTATCAAATAAGCCTAACATGCCTGACTCCCCATTAATACTATAGTTCAAATTTAATTTCACAAAGGGAGAATTTAAACTCATAAATTTTTTACCACAAGGACCTCGTCCTTATATAACTTTCATCGTGACTTGTAGCCCAGTTTAAATATTTTACATCATATAAAAATGTGAGGATCTCGTCCTCAACTCCTAATCATAAGTATTTTGCACATCGTGCCAACTGAAATTTTTAATTTCCTTTCTTTCTTCTTTTCAATAAATGTCGTAAACAATTTTCTCAACACATAATGAACCCCTCATTCCAATAGGGCATAAAATTGAAATCAATTATTCCGAAATCACATCAAAACCCATTGTAGTGAGTAATAAAAATTACTTTTGGACTTATAGCTCTCAATGGTGTACAAAAATAAAAATGATAGACACGGACTAACATCATCAAATCTCCCAACAGGGATAAACATATAAGTGGGTCACAAAGTTACGAAGCTCGCCCATAAGCTGAGTATAATAGGAGGACTCGCCTCAATATTCAGAACCGAATCAAATTAAGGAAAAATATTCTTTTATAACAGATCAGGATCATACCTGTAACGACACCATCTGGTGTAGTGGCTTCAGCCACACCATAGTAAATATATCGACGGGTTGGGCCTCCCCCTCTAGGGCGCCCTTTACCCGCATGTTATCCACCTCTAACTGGTTGTGCACATGGAGTATTAACTGGAATAAAGCTTGTAGCTTGAGTGCTCTGATGAAATCCACCTCTCCCAAGTCTGGGACAATTTTTCTTGATGTGTCTCGTATTACCACACTCATAACAACCCCTTTGCGGGTTCGACTGCTCACACTGAGTCTGTGCCGGATAACTGGAATAACCATTATAGGAACCATGTGCCGGTGGTGCATTAAAAGAACTTACTGAAATACCCCGAATATTCTGAAATTATTTCCATGACCCCATTGATACTGAAATGTAGAATTATTAAGGACGCGAGAATACCGCAAGTCCCAGCATCATCCCATACAAATCTCAGCTCTTAATCATATACAAGTTTCAGAGAATGTTTCAATACCACATAAATACATCTCAGGCCAAAACTCATATAACACATGACCCCGCAATCTGATCGTTGATAGTGGACTCCTTTCACTTGGCGCGAAGCCATAGAACACAGTTCGATGATCCACAATACTAACTTTCACCGCTCGTACGACACCAGTCATAAGACACCTCAAGTTATTTATTTAGCGCATATCATTCTCGTGACAGTTAAACTCGCTTCCTCCAGTGCCTTGACTGCTATTATGTACCCTTCACTAAATGGAAATCCCATACGAACCACATAGTCTCTAATACTACCAACTATCTTCAAAACTACATCCACCTCGTGACACTACCACGATTGTGACAATTAGGCAACTAATTAAACCTTCTTAAGATCATACTTATCAAACAGATGTCAGAACCTGCTGCACCCTCAAGTGCACAACTGAATGATCTCTCAATACTTCGGCATCCTCGATCTGGACGATACGTGGTAACAATAGTTGAGCAACCATGGCTCCCTTATAACCCCTTTGTAGTATCACGAACCATTGACGCATAGTTGATACCGAGTGCGCAATTTCATGCACAAGTGGATGCAAAAGTATATAAGATATATGCTTCAAGCTGAATAAATACCGCACGATAAGGAATGGAAGTGAATTTTTTTCCTACTAGCTCTGTAGCCTCTTGAAGATAAGTACAGACGTCTCCGTACCGATCCGCAAGATTCTACTAAACTCGTTCGTGACTCATAAAACCTATGAACCTAGAGCTCTGATACCAACTTGTCATGACCCAAAATCCCACCACAGGCGTCGTGATGGCACTTAGTCTCTAAGACTAAGTAAGCCGATTTTAATTAGAATTCAAGCTAATTTTTTAAAAATAGAAACTAACAGTGAAAATAATTACAAATATAACAGCCTTCCCAAGACTGGTAATACTGAGTCACGAACTCTAACTGAACACATGCAATGATCTCAAGGATCGAATATACAATACTGTTCGAATAAGAGTTGACAGTACAATAAAATAAAAAAACTCCAAGGGACTGCGACGACCAAGCAGCTCTACCTTGAATTATTGCGATTACACTTTAACTTTGTCCGAGTCCGATATCTCTAACACCTGGCTCTGCACAAAAATGTGCAGAAGTGTAGTATGAGTATACCACGGTCGATACCCAGTAAGTATCAAGACTAACCTCAGTGGAGTAGAGACGAGGTACAGTCAAGACACTCACTAGTCTAATAACTTGTGCAATATAGTATACAAAATAATAGGAAACAAATAACAATAAGGGAAACACTAATCAACCATTGATATGCACAGCAGGGCAACAAGAACACCATTAATATTGCTCAACAAATAATAATTACAAATACACTCAATTAAATCAAGTCCTTCAAATATAAATCTTTCGCCTATATGCTTCTCAAATAATACTCTTCAGAATATAATACCATTTAATAAATATATCTCGAATATACTCCCTTCAAATAAATACCTTTTAAATATAATTCTTGCAAGTACATCTTTTTAAATATAATTCCTTCAATAAATATCTTTCAAATAAAATTCCTTCAAATATATATATCTTTCGAATAAAATTCTTTTAAATAAATATCTTTCGAATAAAAGTCACCGTGTGACACCTTATTTCAAAAATCATAAAGTACGGGTCTCAGCCCAATTTCATATTCCACGGCACCTCGTGCCAATTTCTCTATCACATCCGCACGGATAACTCACATGCCAAATATCATTATCATTTAACCACAGCACCTCGTGCCCACATTTCATATCACAACTGCACGGATAATTCACTTGCCAATATCCTCATTATTTACTCACGACACCTCGTGCCCACATATCATTTTATAATCCGCCTGGCAATAGCCACAGGCTCCCAATTTCAACATAAATCAGATTGTTATCAATTTACCAACAACAAGACAAATTTCACAAGGTATAAAAATAAACACAAGAAAGATCACAACATCACATGAAAATCACCAACACAATAACTCTACATCATCACATATCATCCCTGACAATAGCCACACTTATCTCTCATATAGCCATTCTTATCACTCCTATAATAGCCTCCCATATCCCTACGCCCTGACAATATCAATAGCCACCCTTATCGCTCTTATAGCCACCCTTATCTCTCCTATAGCCATCCTTATCATCCCGCCCAAACAATATCCCAACACACATAACAACAGTGAAATGCCACCCTTATACCCACATAATATCAACAGTGGAATGCCACCCTTATATCCTCAAAATAACAAATCACACAACACAACAATTTACACGGAAAATTATCACGATAACATAACAAAATCATTTCATATCACAATTTGTCCGGTGGACACAACCAATTCCAAAGATACAACAAATCAATTAATTTCAAAACAAATAGTCGAAGGCTCCACACAATGTGTATAAGACCTCAAAAACAATCAACATAGATAGAAATTACTCAGCATATGGCAATGCCTTCATTAATCTGCATTCTCAATAATTATATAAACACCTCTTCTTAAGCTCATTTAATTAATTATTTGCAGAGGAAAATCCATAATGAGATTAAATTCCAAGAAATATCAAACCAACAAACTTATAGAATTACATAAATATTCAAATAACAATCACATCAAATTGTCATATAAAAACAAATTCAACAAACAAGGATATAGGCATGACAAATAGATGATTTAATAAATGCCAACGATTATCCAATTTACTACACAATAATGCCTAAGACTCTAACCCAATAAAATTCGCACATATAAGCCCGAGTATGTACTCGTCACCTCAGGTACACGGCTTTTCACATTTCACAAATGGCACATAAGACTCGATGCCTAAGGGGTAGTTCCCCCACTCGAGGTTAGGCAAGAGACTTACCTTTTTGAAGTTATGCCGATATTCTAAAATTGCTTTCGTGCTTGAATTGACCTCTGGACCGCTCAAATCTACCCAAATTAATTGTATAACTTCATTAAATTTCATCAGAAACAATTTCGGATAATAATACGTCGACTTAAAAAATTATTCCAAAAAATCAACAAAAGTCAACGCGGGACCCGCCTCTCGGAACCTGATATAATTTTTATGAAATCCGAACACTCATTCCGATACGAGTTCAACCATACCAATTTTATCAAATTCCGATAACAACTCAACCTCCAAATCTTAAATTTTTATTTTTGGAATATTGTGTAAAAATCTTGAGTCCTTCCATTTAAATTCGAAATAAATGATGAATATAACCATAGATTCATGAAATATAAATACTTTAGGATAGAGAACACTTAACCAAGTCAAAGTCGTGAAGAACTCCTCCAAAATCGCCCAAAAACCGAGCTCCAAAATCCTAATCGAAAATGGCAAAATGACCAATTTTGGTCCTTAAAGTTTCTGCCGAGAACCACTTCTGCGGAAAGAATTTCGCATATGCGCAATCTCAGAAGCAATGGCCTAAGGTGCATCTGCTGACCTTGCCGCTTCTGCGTTCCAGTGATCGCACCTGCAACATCGCAGGTACGCAAACTTGTCTGCTTCTGCGATGATTTTCCAGCCTTCCCAATCTCGCTTCTGCGAGCTTTATCTCACTTCTGCGATGGTCGCACCTGCGCCCATAGTACCGCAGGTGCGATTCCAACAACTGCTGCCATTTTCCAGCATCTTTCTTCAAGTCCAAATTGCTCAGTTAATCTTTCAAAATCCACCTGAGGCCCTCGGGACCTTAATCGATTATACTAACACATCCCAAAATACAATGCGAATATAGTCAAGGCTTCAAACCACGTCAAACAATGCCGAAATTACGAATCGCGCATCGAATCTAATTATGAGTTTTTAAATCTTCCAACTTATATATTTTTTGCCGAAACGTATCAAATCAATTCTGATTGACCTCAAATTTTGCACACAAGTCATAAATGACATAACAGATCTATGAAAATTTTCAGAACTCGATTCCGACACTGATATAAAAAATTCAACCCTCCGGTCAAACTTTCCAAATATTCAACTTTCGTCATTTCAAGCAAAATTTCACTACGGACTTCCAAAAACATTTCTGGACACGCTTTTAAGTCCAAAATCATCATACGGAGCTATTGAAATCATCAATACTCCATTTTGGGGTCGTTTACACATAATTCACCATCCGGTCAATTATTTCAACTTAAGTTTCCAAAACAAGAATTGTTCTTTAAATTAAATTCTGAATCATCCGAAAACCAAACTTGACCACCCTCGTAAGTCATAATACACATTTCAAATCTTCTCGAGACCTTAATCCACCGAACGGAACGTAAATTCTTAAAACGACAAATCGGGTCGTTACAATACGTTACCCCAAAACTTCTCCAACCGCTACATCACTAGCATCGCACATGAGCTCAAAAGGAATACTTCAATTAGAAATGGTGATGATAGGAGTTGTTGTCAACTTGAACTTGAGAAATTCAAAGGCTCTCATGCAATTATCATTGAAGTGAAATTTAGCATCTTTCTCCAAAAGCTTGCACAAGGGGTTCACCACTTTGGAAAAATCCTTATGAAGCACCGGTAGAACCCAGCGTGACCCAAGAAACTTCTCACTCCTTTCACGGATGTTGGAGGTGGAAGTTTAGAAATCACCTATATTTTTGCCTTGCCGACCTCAATGCCCTTCTTTGAAATTTTGTGGCCAAATACAATGCCCTCCTCGACCATGAAATGGCATTTCTTCCAATTTAATACCAAGTCCGTTTCTTCACACCTTGCCAATACTTTATCCAAATTTTCCAAGCAATCACCAAAGGAATCCCAGACTACCGAAAAGTCATCCATGAAGACTTTAAGGTAGTCCTCTACCATATCTGTAAAGATCATCATCATACACCGTTGAAAAGTGGCTTGTGCATTGCACAAGCCAAATGGCATCCGCTTGAATGCGAAAGTGCCATAGGGACAAGTGAAAGTTGTTTTCTCTTGATTTTCCAGGTCAATAAGGATTTGATTGTAGCCCGAATATCCATCTAGAAAGAAATAGAACGCCCGGTCGGCCAACCTATCAAGCATTTGGTCAAGAAAGGGTAGTGGGAAATGGTCTTTCCTTGTGACTTTGTTTAGCTTCCGATAGTCCATACACACTCTCCACCCGGTCACCATTCTTGTTGGAATCAACTCGTTCTTATCATTGGTGACCACAATTATGCCTCCCTTCTTCGGAACACATTGCACCGGAGAAGTCCACGAACTGTCGAAAATAGGGTAGACTACCCCGGCATCCGACCATTTGATAATCTCCTTTTTGACCACGTCTTGCATGGCTTCATTGAGTCTCTTTTGATGTTCAATGGATGGCTTGGCATCGTCCTCCAAGTTAATCTTGTACATGCAAAATGCAGGGCTTATTCCCCGAATATCTGCCAAAGTCTACCCCATAGATTTTTTCCTCTTGTGGAGCACCGCCAATGTAGAGTCAACCTGCACGTTAGTCAAATAAGAGGAATGAATAACTGGTAAAATAGAACAAGGGCCAAGGAATTCATACCTGAGATGTGGAGGCAATGGCTTCAACTCCAAGATAGGAGGCTCTAATTGAAGGCTTTGTAGGAGGAGTTTTCCTATTCTCAAGATCTAAGGAAAGCTTCCGGGGTACATAGTTGTACGACCCCATTACTTGCAAAGAATTAACACATTTCACGAAGCCATCTATCTCGTCATCATCAAAATTTAGCAAGACGACCTCCAACATGTCACCCACATTAATCATGGCACTTGTATCATCAATAATCACATCAGTCACCAAGTCCACGAACGAACACAATTCATTGCTATTCGGTTGCCTCATAGATTTGCACACGCGGAACACTTCCTTATTATCACCCACCTGAAGAGTGAGGTCACTGGCTTCCACATCAACAAGAGCCTTCCTCGTAGCAAGGAAAGGTCTAAAAAGAATAATCGGGACCTCATAGTCCACTTCACAATCAAGAATAACAAGATTTGCCAGGAGAATGAACTTGTCAACTCGAACCAATACATCTTCAATCACCCCCAACGGTCTCTTCATTGTACGATCGGCCATTTGTAATCTCATAGATGTGGGTCTTGGTCGCCCAATTCCCAATGTCTTGAAAACCAAATAGGGCATCAAATTGATACTCGCCCCAAGATCAAAAAGAGCTTTTGCAAGCTTGGCACTTCCAATGGTACAAGGGATTGTGAAAGCACCGGGATTTTCAAACTTAGGAGATATCGAATGCACAATTGCACTCACATGGTGTGTGACTTTGATAGTTTCAAAATTCATCGACCGATTCTTTGTCACCAAGTCCTTCATAAATTTTGCATATCCGGGCATTTACTCCAAGGCTTTAACTAATGGAACATCTATCGAGAGACTCTTCATCATATCAATGAACTTTTTGAATTAATTCTCGCCATTTTTCTTGGCAAGCCTTTGAGGATAGGGAGGAGGTGGCTTAGGCAATGGTGCCTTAGCTTTTTGCACTACCGGTTCCGATATGTCAATCACATAATCCCTAGATGGGTTCACATCCTCTTGAGTCTCTTCCACCATGTCAATATCAATTTGCACTTCCTCATTTACATGCACAACATTGTTTGGGATCTCTTCTTCCTCTACCAGCTGCTCATCATCCACAAGTTGCCTTTGACTTGAGGTAGGTGTATTCCCACCTCTTCCACTTCTTGTAATAACGACCATGGAATGTCCCGTATTGTTCCCACCCTTCGGGTTCACCACCGTATCACTTGGTAGTGCCCCCTTAGGATGAGAATTTAAAGCTTGAGAGATTTGACCCATTTGCACTTCTAAGTTTCAGATTGACGTGTTGTGTGAAGCAAGTTGGGCATCGGAATCGGCATTCTTCTCCATCATTTGCTTGAACATGTTCTCAATACGACTCATTTCATTGTTAGAGGAACTAGGACCATGAGAAGGATAAGAAGGTGGGTTTCTCGGTTGTTGATTCATCGGGGGCCTTTGAAAACCCGACCGCCGATTTCCTTGGTTATTGTTCCACCCTCCTTGGTTGTTGCCTCCCCAATTGCCTTGATTGTTATTATTTTACCAATTCCTTTGGTTATTGTTTCCACTCCAATTGCCTTGATTGTTTCCACTATTTCAATTACCTTGATTGTTAGAATTCCAATTGCCTTGATTATTTGAAGGTCTCCATTATTGTTGACTAGGGCCTTGGAAGTTGTTTCTTTGCCCTTGAAAGTTGTTCACATATTGGACCTCTTCCTCTTGATCATTGTAAGAATCACCTTGATCAAATCCACTATCATCTTGCACAAGATTGTCCACTCTTTGTTGCACTTGTGGACTTTTTGTTCTTCTCTTGTTTACCATCATATTGACTCCCTCCATAGCATTGACTTGCCTCGGGTTTCATACTTGTTGAAGTTGGGCCTTTGCCAATTGGTTCATGATGGTTGTCAACTCGGTTATGACTTGCCCATGGTCATGTAACTCTTTATGAAGAAGAATCACATTTGGATCACCTTGTGGAACATTGGCTCTAGATTGCCACACCGATGAAGTATCCGCCATCTCATCCAAAATATCACACGCCTCCTCATAGGGCGTAGTCATGAAGTTCCCACCGGAAAGTTGGTTCACTACACATTGGTTGGTGGTATTGATTCCCCGATAGAAATTTTGTTGAATCATGTTCTCTGTCATATCATTGTTGGGGAACTCTTTTCCCATTGTTCTATACCTTTCCCATATCTCGTGCAGTGGTTCATTGGGCTCTTGATTGAATACTAGAACTTCATCCCGAAGAATAGCCATATGCCCGGGAGAGAAGTACTTTGAAATAAATTTTTCCGCTAGTTCATCCTAGTTATGAATGGAATGATTTGGCAAGCATTCCAACCAATCTAAAGCTTTTCCCCGTAGAGAGAAGGGAAAAAGCCTTAGCCTCAAAGCATCCTCGGAGACATTTATTTGTTTGATCCCCCAACACGTATCTACAAACCCCTTCAAATGTTTATATGCATTTTAACCTGGTGCACCGGTGAAGAACCCTCGTTGCTCGAGCAAAGTGAGCATCACGTTAGTTATTTGGAAGTTGCCCACCTTAATATAGAGAGGGACTATAGCACTTGCATACCCTTCATTCGGAAACACCTAGTGTGGAGCCGCTCGTGGTGGAGGTGGGATTGGAGCGGGTACATTGTCTTGAGGCGGTCGGCATCGTCTATTGACCTGAGTTTTAAGAGTGACCTTCATCCATTTGATCATCCTCAACATCCACATCCCCCACGGCTATGTTTTTGAGATCGTTGTTTGCCATGATTGCACCTATAACACTCACACGTTAGTAACAAGGAAGGAAAAGAAGATATCCCAAACACACACCTAACTATATAGCTAACACCATTTTTTAGCTCCCCGGCAACAGTGCCAAAAATTGGTCTCATCTAATTTCACTGCTCTCTTTGAGGTTATGAAAACGATCGATGCAATAGTAATACCCAACAAGAGTCGGGGTCGAACTCCGCAGGGAGCTATATGAATGAGTGTTAGTAGTATATATCTTAGTGCATGAGTTCGTATATCTAAATTTGCACTTCCGTAATATTTGGTTTTGTTTAAAAATCTAAACTAAACTACGATTACAATTAAAAGAATGAAACTAGGAAATTCTTTTTGTTGTTTTCCAAATGATATAAAAGGCCTAGGGCTATGACCTTCACCTAGGTGTTTGCCTAATGGGTTGTAAACTTTAAAGCTTGTTTTATTGTTCGGGGTGTATTATAGCTATCAACACTCAAGTACCCACTCAATACCTCTCGGTCAGAGAGTGATTTTACCCAATTTGGTTTTCTCAAGTCCAAATGGGTATTGAACAAAATAGTTGATAAGAAGCTCAAGTCGGGTTTTACTATATCTAGGTTCAACCCTTTAATTGGGCTTATCAATCTCTCGATTGACCCAATTTATTTCTAGCCAAGTTTTCCTAGACTATGTCTCTCTTTCTCAAGTAGAGACTAAGTCAAATAGGCATGAATTCATGTTTGCAACCATTAATTCTTCAAATAAAAACAAGAACATGGCTAAATAATAAACACCCAACCATAAACAAGCAATAAATCAAATAACCATTAAGTTTACACACTAGGGTTGAGTCACAACCCTAGTGAAAATTTAGCTACTCATGCTTAAACTAGAAGAAACAGGAGAAGAAATGATAATTAAACCCATATTGATAATTAAAATGATGAAATCAATATTCAAAAAACTCAAAATAGCAAAAACTACTAAAAAGAATAAAAGAAACCGTCTACTGTAGCAGCTGATGTCAAAAGTTGACCTAAAAAAGTGAAACTCTTCTATTTATACAAAGCTGGAATATAAAACTGCCCTTTCGGAGGTTCTGTGGTCACACAATTCCATGTGCGGTCCGCACTTTGCTTCAGCTTGAAAAGGTTGGAAATCTGCGGCCGCATAATAATGAAGTACGGCCGCACTGCCCTCTTTCTGCGGTCCGCACAATAATGTCTGTGGCCACACTTTGTTCTTCTACGGTCCGCACATGGAATTATGCGACCGCGTAGCTCTTCTTCTGTGGCCGCACAATAATTATGCGGTCCGCACTTGTGTTGGACTGGAGGTGCAAGTTCTCTGAACTTTTGCTCTGACCCAGCTTCTACGGCCACACAATTCATGTGCGGTTCACATCTTGCAACATTCTCTGATGGAATTGCTTCACGACCTATGGCCACAGATGATATTCTGTGGTCCGCACTTTGAGATTTAGTGCCTGGTTTTGTCCTTGAGTTCAGATTACTCCTTCTTGAGTTAGATTTCATCTCAGGGGCTCATTTTCCAATATTCCTATAATTAAGTACATTTCATCAGTTTTCGGGAACACAATTAAGCGATTTTGGACTAAAACGAAAGCTAAAAGGTGCTTACAAGTAGTCAAAATCTCCACTTATCACTTGGGCCAAATCGGTTGAAGTCCATAATGTTGTTCTTGCTGCATCCGATCGTGAGGCTGCATCGTAGAAAGATTGAATAATTTGGAGGTAGCCTTAAACTCCAAAGCTGAAGAAGTTACTGCTGCCGAGGAAACGTATGCCCAATTGGAGGAGAGGCATAAGAAGACCATAGAGCATAATAGTGTTTTCAACTCAACTGTCTGTGACCTTCATGTCAGCCTCTAGGCCACTAGATCTGCGCGAGATAACCTTTCTGCTGAGGTTGACCGACTTAAAGAAGAACTTCAGTTCCGAGCGACTTCCCTCATTGTTGAAAAAATATATTCTATGTATATCATGAGGGGAAAAACCTTGGAAGAGGCCAAAACGGGTGTCATTGACTTCGATGCCAAAATTGCTAAGGCCCGTAAGCTAGAGTCAACTTCCAAAAGGGTTCTTCCGGTCAGGATTGATGCTACCGACTCTTCTGGTTCTGGTTCCTAGTTCTCGAGAACTGAAGAAGAACCAGAATGTGATGATGCTGAAGGCCAAATTGGTGAAGGCCAAGATATTTAGCCGGCGACGGATCCTCCCACTTCTCCTGGGGGTGCAGATGCTTCTCTTCCTCCGGGTTTTGGAGATGCAGTAGCTTAGTTTTTGTTTTCTTTCCTTTCCCATATCATTGTACTTGTGCTATTTGGCACGTTTATTATAAATAAAAACATCTCCTCGTTTAAGTATCGTGCACGTTTTTTCTCTTTGCGTACTTTTCGTTTAAGTATTTGAGCAAGTTTTACTCTTTGCGTCCTTTTCGTTTAAGTGTTTGCGCAAGTTTTGCTCTTTGCGTCAAATTGTGCAAGGCTTCATGTGTATTTTTCCCCGAAAGCATTTTCGATTTGGGCATAGGTTCTTCCAAAATCAACCTTTTAATGTGAGGGTTTCATAAGAGAGGGCCCTCTTATGTTTACGGTGCTCTTGAAGAGGGAGTCTCATGTTCATTATGGCACTAGTATTTGAAGTACTAGTTTAACTTTCAAATGATAAAATTAATTCATCATTCAGACAAGAAACAAGATAGAAATAGAAGGACTTTACTTTATTCTTTTCATTTTCAAAAGCACATAAGCATTTCGTTGTGGCTAACTTGTACAACTTATTTCTACGAGGCTGGCCGCACAGTCCCCGGTCCCAATGATACAACTTTGTTTTCGGGTTTCGTATTCCAGTCAATGTGGCAGTCATTGCTGTCGTATCTTCATATCACCCCCTAGTGTTCGAATGCGAAGAATGCGAATTTGAACACTGGAAGTCTTGATCCTTTGGAGATTCTACTAGTGGATGGTTAGATAACCTTTAGTTCAGTAACAAGTTTCACTTCCCCTTAGGAACTTTGTTATCGAGCTAAACATTATCTAACAACCCCAATGGATTGCACTCGTGAACGGTCGGGTAACCCTTGGCCGATAGCAAATTTTACTTCCCGGTAGGAACTTTTGCTACCGATCCAAAGATTATCTAATCGCACCGTAGTGATCCGTTGTTTGTGTGCCTTTGTCATTTTAAGGTCTTATTTCTGCTGACGAAGCTTCCTTTGTAGTATGCTTTCCATTGCTGCCTCATTAGAAACCTTGCAAGAAAAACCCAATTGGGACAAAAACTGGACGAAAGGAAAAAGAGTGCAGCATATACTTTCAGTGTAGGCGAGATTCATCAGCAATAGTATCTTCTGAGGTGTGCCACATTCCGGTTGCTTGGCAATTTTACTCCGTCTTGATTTTCCAATTCGTATGATCCTTTTCCGGTGACAGGTGAAACCCGGTAGGGGCCTTCCCACGTAGGACCCAACTTCCCTGTGTTGAGCTCACTAAGTCTCCTACTTTGAAATAATGGAGGTTGGCTCTTTGATTGTAATATCTTTCCATTCTCTACTTTTAGGTTGCCATCTTTATATGTGCCAAGTCCCTGCGCTCGTCGAGCAGCTCCAATTTGACAAACATTGCTTCATTGTTTGTTTCTTCGTCCGCTTGGAAATATCTCAAGGTAGGTTCCCCTTCTTCCACCTGGATCAGGGCTTCTGCTATGTACACAAGAGAGAAAGGAGTTTCCCCCGTGCTTCGGTACGCCCATAGTACTCCTGGTAGCTCTTCGGGCCATTTGCCTTT
Organism: Nicotiana tabacum; assembly: GCF_000715075.1. Lineage (NCBI taxonomy): Eukaryota > Viridiplantae > Streptophyta > Magnoliopsida > Solanales > Solanaceae > Nicotiana > Nicotiana tabacum. Next base: position 2,271,243 of record NC_134096.1, read on the forward strand.
GGCTACTTCCAATCTCTTTTTGAGATTTTGGAAAATCACCTTGTTTGTTGATTATGCTTGACCGTTTGCACTCGGATAATAAGGTGATGATGTGATCCTTTTGATTTTTAAATCTTCAAGAAACTTTGTGACCTTTGCGCGTATAAATTGTGGCCCGTTGTCGCAGGTTATCTCTTTTGGTATCCCAAATCTGCAAATTACATTCTCCCACAAGAAATCTACCACTTCGCATCCGCCGATCTTCTTATAAGGACCTGCTTTGACCCACTTAGAAAAATAGTCGGTTAAAATCAAAAGAAACCTTACCTTACCAGGGGCTGGTGGCACCGAACTGACTATATCCATCCCCCACTTCATGAACGGCCGTGGCGACAAAACTGAGTGTAGTGGCTCTGTAGGTTGATTTACCAATGCTGCGTACTGTTGACATTTATCACATTTTTGAATATAAGCTTTAGAATCTTGTTCCATCTGGGGCCAATAATATCCTGCCCTAATTAATTTTAACACAAAGGAATCTGCGCCTGAGTGATTTTCGCAGATCCCTTCGTGGACTTCTTGCATAACATAATTAGTTTCGGAGGCTCCCAAACATCGGGCCAACAGGCCTTTAAAAGATCTTCTGGCCTCCCTAGAAACTATATAGTGAGTAGCGCCCGAGATGCCTTGGGATCCTCAGGTAATTTTCTGTGCTCGAGATAATCAATGATCTCATTTTTCTAGTCCTAGACCAAATTGGTCGCATTTACCTCGTAATAACTATCTGCGTCCAGTACCGAGTGCATAAATTGTACGACCGTACCGTAGTTCGATCCCTTCTTTTCTGTGGACGAACCCAGATTGGCTAGTGTGTCTGCTTCCGTATTCTCTTCCCTCTGGATGTTCGTAATTGACTATTCCCTGAACCGAGCAAGCAGAGCCTGGACTTTCACTATATAATGTTGCATGCATTCCTCTTTGGCTTCGAAGATCCCGTTGACCTGATTTTCTACCAATTAGGAATCGCATTTGATTTCTATGACCTTAGATTCTAGTCCCCGGGCCATCTCGATTCCTACAATCAAAGCTTCATACTCTACTTCATTGTTAGGCAGAGGAACGGTTCTTATAGCCTGCCTTAGGGTATCTACCGAGGGCGTGGTTAAAACTATACCGAGCCCTGACCCCTTTACATTGGAAGCTCTGTTCGTGAATAAGGTCCAAACTCCTGATGTCAATTCTGACACCATCACTACTTATTTTTTATCCAAAGGCAACAGTCCCGGACTGAAATCGACCGTGAAGTCGGACAAAACTTGTGACTCAATCGCAGTCCTAGGCTTATATTCTATGTCAAATTCACTTATTTCGACGGCCCACTTGGTCAGCCTACCTGAAAGTTCAGGTTTATGAATAATATACCGCAGGGGAAAAGTGGTCACCATGGCTATCAGATGACATTTGAAATAAGGCCTAAGCTTTCGAGCGGCGACTACGAGAGCTAAGGCCAATTTTTCCAAATAAGGGTAGCGAGTTTCTACTCCCGTTAAAGTTTTACTAACATAATAAATAGAAGATTGCGTACCTTCATCCTCACGAACTAAAACGACACTTACCGCTACCTCTAAGACCGCTAAGTAGATCAACAGTTGTTCGCCTTCCTCCGGTTTTGACAGTAATTGAGGACATGTCAAAAAACTTTTCAAATCCCCCAAATCCTGCTAACATTCCGGAGTCCATTCAAAGTTGTTCTTCTTTTTGGGTAGTGAAAAGAAATGAAGGCATTTCTCCGAAGACCGGAAAATGAACCTGCTCAAAGCGGCCAATCTCTCTGTCAACCTTTGAACCTCTTTCACGCTTGACAACTGATCTGGGATGTCTTCAATGGCTTTAATTTTATCGGGCTTAACCTCGATCCCCCTTTGTGACTCCAGGAATCCCAGGAACTTACATGAGCTGACCTTGAATGTACACTTCTCGAGGTTAAGCTTCATGTTATGCTCCCTTAAGATGCCAAAGGTTTCTTGCAATTGTTTAAGATGATCACTTGCGTTCAAATACTTAACCAACATATCATCTATGTAAACCTCCATAGTTTTCCCTATTTGTTTCTCAAACATTTTGTTCACGAGCCTCTGATAAGTGGCTCCGACGTTCTTAAGCCCGAAAGGCATCACATTATAGCAATATTTGCCAAAGTTTGTTATGAACTAAGAATCAAACAAGTTAGTAATATATGCAAGGATAAATTCAATTATACAAATTTCTAAGCCCCACAGTGGGTGCCAAACTGTTTACTCATAAAATGGTACAGTTGAATTTATACGTGGGATAAAACAATAGAAATCTTAGTCCTGGGAGCAGAGCTTTGATCCACGTCCAATACGCGCCCAATAGTGAGTGGAAATGGTCGTTAGAAGAATAGTACTCAACAAGAGTCGAGGTCGATTTACACAGGGAGTTTAATATGGGTGTTAGGGTATACACTTGATGAGAGAAAATGAAATAACTAAATTGCGCTTCCAAACAACGGTTTTTATTTTCTACTTCTAAATTATCACTAACAATTATAAACTAATGAGAAGAAACTAGAAAATGAATGATTGTTTTTGTTGTTTTTACCAAATGGTTAAAAAGCCTAGGGATGTGACCTTTACTTATGTGTTTGCCTAATGGGTTAAGTACGTTAACACTTATTTTATTGATCGGGGTGTATTATAGCTCTCAACTCTAAGTTACCCACTCAATACCTCTCGGCTATATAGTGATTTTGCCCAATTTGACTTTCTCAAGCCTAAATGAGTATCGAGCTGAATAGTTGATAAGAGATCAAGTCGGGTTTTCCCCATATCTAGTTCAAACTCTTTAATTAGGCTAATCAAAACCTTAATTAACCCAATTTCTTGTTAGCCAAGTTATCCTAGACTAGGTCCCTCTTTCTCAAGTAAAGACCAAGTCAAAAAGGCACGAATCATTGTTTGAACCATTAATTCTAAAATTAAAGCATAAATAAGGCTAAATAGTTATCACCCAATTATAAACAAGCATTAAATTAAATATCCACAAGGTTTACTCACTAGGACTACTCATAGTAAGAGTCTAACTACTCAGAGTGGAAAATGAAGACAACAAAGAATAAATACTAATTAAACTTATAATCTAAGATTAAAATGATAAACTATAATGTTTTAATCCCAAAATAGTCACAAATTTCCTAAAATAGAATATTACAACAGCTACCACTGCTAGAACTTCAAAACTTGACCTAAAAATGTAATTCACATCTATTTATAGTGGCCCAAAATTCGCTAACAAAAATGTCAGTGCGGACCCTGTTCTGCGGCCGCACGATTCATGTGCGGTCCGCACTTCTGCTTAAAGTCTGTTGGGTTCTTCACTAGTTTTGTGGCCGCATAGGTAATTCTACGGTCCGTACTTTCTTCTGCGGGCCGCAGTAATACCTCTGCGGACCGCACTTCTTGTGTTCTGCTCCCTTTCTTGCCTTGTGAGTCAGAACACTCCTTTTTGAGTCGGATTTCTTCGTGAGAGCCTAAATTTCCAACATTCCTGCAATTTGCACACTTTCATTAGTGTTGGAACATAAATCAATACTTTTGGACTAAAATAGAAGCAAAAAGGTGCTAATAAGTGGTTAAAATCCACACTTATCAACTCCCCCAAACTTAAGTCTTTGCTTGTCCTCAAGTAAATAAATTAGTTCCCACCGCCTCAAAGTTAAAGGTCATTTAAGCGAGTCAATGGTGAGCCATTAATACTCAGTTGGGACCAATAATTACGCACACTACTCATGCATTATCAACAAGGTGACAAGTCAAATATTCATGCACATATAGTTCTAATGTGATATTTGAGCTTCAAGAATTGAATTTACTTATCAAAGACTCTTATCCTATCATGTAGGTTATGGTGGACTCCAAACTCTTCCTCCTATATCTTCCATTTGCCAAACTCACTTAAAAAGTTAGCACTCAGTCTTAAGATTCATGAAAGTTTCACTCTTCTCTCACAAGAGAATGTCATAAGTACGACTTCAAGTACCATACGTTTGCCTCTCATGTAGATTACCACTAATGTAAGCTCGCTCGGTTCGAAATCAAGTAGGATTTCTTTCAGGTTGTAATGAAGGCTATTGGATTAGGGTATGATACCATATGAGTAAGTGGTTAAACCTTTCCTTAAGCACTCTACATTTTTATTTCTTGGCTCACAATTACCAATTCTTAGAGGCATTTTTATTGGGGGCTAGAGTGACTTGACATCACTCTTTTTTTATCATCTCATTCTTTTTCTCCCTTTGATACTCATGTTAGGGATCACTACCTCTTTTTGAATCCATCAACCATTTCAGTTATTCTCTTCTTTTTTTTGTTTTTTTTCTTTTCTTGCCTTCTCTTTTCATAGAGATCGTTTCTTTTCTCTTTTTGTGCCTTGATACCTTTTTTAAATTCCTTACCTCTCCCCCAAACTTATGCTTTAAGCCACTTATTTCACAAGAGTGTTAAGGAAAGTTCGGGTGCCAAGAGAGGGTCACGACAAAACGGGTAAAGGCTTATACATTGTTATCAAATGAGAAAGGCTAGAGGTTCAAAGGGGGTTGACTAGGGATAATGATATTGGTTGGCAATAGAAAGCTCAAACGGGCCAAGGAAAGCCTATAATCACTTCTCAAACTAGGCAAAACTTAGGGTTTTGCCTTGAAACATATTCGGGATAAGTTCTAGACTATTCGCACGGATACTTGGATTAGCAACAATTCATCTAACCCCTCATGCAACTAGATCGTAAAAGAGGATAGAGTCGAGAGCCTACAACAACAACATTCAAGTTTAAAGATTACTATGGTCCAATAAACCACTCGTTGATCGCCAAAGTCAACTCAAGAGTCGCAAAGTCACTAAATAGAGCTATTTCTTTCAAAAACTTTGTCTCTAACCATAAACACGTAGTTAAGTGTGTTGGTACCAAATGAAGCATGATTAACTATTTTTCGAGAATGACTTAATTAGGTCTTTTTATTCGTTACTACTACTATTATTATTACCTAAACACAAAGCGAACTCATTCCTTTAAGAAGGTTGTCACGCCATCCATCGTTGGGATGAGTCACCCGGTTCAATCAAAAACTACCTTTGAAAAGAACCGTGGCGTTAAGAAAACCAAAGGCTTATTATCTACGAAAGCATAAAAAGAAGCTACTTAACAAAACAAAAACTAAAATGGAAAAAATAAAGAAGCTAATGAACAATAACTACTAAAGATAGATAAATATAAATAAGAAAAGAGAGAGAATCATGAAATTATTACATACCAAATGTATCCAAAGTGTGGTAATGTATCAAATAAACTCCACCCCCCAAATAAAAGTAAGCATTGTCCCGAAAAACTCCTTAAGAAGACAGGGTGAAAGAAGAGAGGGTGAAGAAAAACTCCCTAAGGATCCTTGGACATCTCAGTGTCCCCGGCAATATCATCTCCCTCAGGATCAGTCAACTATATCTCATCATCATCAAATCTAGGCATGGTTAGGTTGGTGAACATCGCACGCACTACCTCAGTAGTGTCGGCAGCAAGGTCTGACTCCTCAGACTGGCCAGCTGGTGCTACCGGTGCTGATGGATCTTGGGCGAACTGGTGCGGGTCAAGCATCATATCAAAAGTTAGGTCTCCGTCTGTGGAAAGTCTAGTCACCTCCTTTCTGAGCATGTCCACTGATTTCTTGTTTGCCTGGGACTTTCTCATCTTCTTCACTTCCTTTCCCAGCTTCTCAATAACCGACCCGTGTTGTACAAAGGTGTCCAAGATCGTCTTCTGGTTCTCCAGAATCTTCTTGAGCATCTCATCAATGTTAGAAGGGGCCTGTGGTGCCTGAGTAGTGGACTGCACTCCAACAGTACTAGATAAGTCAGACAACTTAGAAGTAGCTGCCTGTATCCAGTTGTTGAGACTTGCCAATATTTGGGAGATTCGCAGAGCAGATAGTGGAACTGTGTGCATTGGCTTCAGAGCTGCCCTAGGGGTTGTGGTAGGAGTTGAGGATGATGGCGGAGGCATAGCAGTGGCACTGGTAGAAGTCTCAACAGAGGTGTATGGAAGGTCCGCTGTCTAAGTAACTACCACTGCTGGCTCATCAGACTGGCCTGTGGTGGTAGAATGCTGGATTTTCTTCTTTGGGTTGGTCGGATCCATCAGTGAATACCAGTCAAATAGTGTCTTCGGCTTCACCTTAGTGTCAAAAGATCTTGGCTTTACCTTTGTATCAGTGAGGTACTCTGTGATAGTGTTGGGATAAGGGTAGGCTGAGCTATCCTCCGGTGCTATCAAGGAAATGTTGGTCAACATCACGGCACCCACATTAATTGGGTACCCGGCCATGATGGAAGCCACAAGAACAACCCGGGGAATAGGAAGATGAGTCTCATTCTGGATCGGATCCAGTCTGCTACAAACAAAAGTCTACCACCCCTTCGCCTCGAAGCTCAATGTGTTTTGCTACATGGGAACCCCAACGGTAATCCATGGTGGTGCTAAGATCTCAGCTAGCCAAGATCAGACTTCCTCCTTCATTGCACATTTCTCCATATACTCTTTTGGCTCAACATTCTCGAATCCCAAGTATGCGTTTAGCGTATGCTGATCAAACCTAACCTCGAGGTTGCACACTTTGGTCACCTTTGTCCCCTTCTTTATATGAGCAACATCGGCATAGAACTCTCGGATGAGGTATTCTTTGGCATCCTCAACTCTCTCAGTGAACCACATCCAACCCTTTCGTTCTCTGAATTGCCTCAAGATCGTCGGGTTGTATGTATCCAAATCTTTCAGTAGGAACTGTCTCTCAATAGTCAACGACCTTACTGGCCACCATATACGAAAATAAGTGAAGGCGACTAAGATGACAAATCTATCCTCCCAAACTTCCTTCTTCTTTGATCTCTCCACACCTGTGGCTGTACCATCTCCCCATCTACCATCATCGGGAACCTCCTGTATAATCTGTGTCTCTGTGACTGGTATAGTTGATAGCTTAGAAGCCTGGCTAGCACTCTCGGACCCCTAGGAGGTGTTGTGAGATGAATAAGGCTCATCCCTAAGCTGGTATATCCCATACAACCTCGATTGTGTGGCTGTCTGCTCCTCCTAAATAGAGGTTGGGTTGCCCTCTGACACTTCCCTAGACGGTACATAGGAGCTAGACTCGGAGGGGTCTGCACCTCTCCTTCTGTCGGCTGTGGTTTTCTTCCTAATGGTCTTAGGCTGGCCAGGGGGCAAGGTACCTCTACCTCGATCCCGAGAAGATTCACCCCTTCCCTTTGAAGTGTCGCCTCGGCCTCTCGATCGAACCATTGTTTGTACAAAAGTAAAGAAGATTGTTAGTTGCAATTCATTGTTCAACATATTCAGGACTTATGTAGGTAAGAGAGAAATGATTGGACACAGGGGTTTATGAGTATAACACATGTCTGCAGGTAAAGGGATCTGCGGCCCACATATTTTTTATGTGCGGCCGCAGAAGAGAGTTGCGGTTTGCAAAAATATGTTATGCAGCCGTAAAAAGAAAGTGTGGTCTGCACAATTTGAAAGTGCGGACGCACTTCAGACTCTCAAAATGATGAGTCGCTGAAGACAGAGAAATGGCTGATCTCCGACCGTAGAGGGAAATCTGCGGTCTGCACATTTTAACTTGTGGTCGCAGATCGTGCTTCACTGAGTTGCCAAATTCTCTAATCTGCGGACCACACAAATTTAATTGCGGTCGCAAATTTCAAAAAATTATAAACAGTCATTTTGAATACTTAGGTTTTTCAATTTCTCCCACAAATAGACATGGCAACATTGTAAAAACATGAAATTTCACTAATCCAACCCCATTAGAACATGTATTAAGTTTACCCAGTTCGGATCTACCCCACATGGACACATAATTGAACTCTAATAAGAGATGGCTAAAAAGAACTAAAAATCTAAAAATTAAACTAACACAAAATTTAACATAAAATTGAAGCATTCCAGATAGAATGAGTGCAATGAGTGAATAGTTAATGTGGTTGTGTGTGAGGTCAGTTGAAAATCTCCCAAGAAAATCAATAGAGCAACAATGTTTTGTGCAGAGAGGGAAAAGTGTAAAATGAGTTGTAATCTTATATTTTTACCAACTATTTGAGAAAGGGAAAGAGGCGAGTGTGGCCGCACATTTTCATGTGCGGTCCGCACTCTGTCACCTAGGTGGACTCGTTTCACAACTCCATGTGCGGTCCTCACATTTTCAGGTGTGGTCGCAGATTTTACGTGCGGTCGCAGATCGACCTCCGCACTGACAAGCTTAAACTTCAGAGAGTTTGTATTTTGACACTTTTTAATATTTCAAATGTGCGGTCTGCAAGAGAAATGTGCGGTCGCAATGCTCTTTTTTGTAACTCACACTCATCCTTATAACACACTTCAAATCAAGTTAGAACACAAATAACACCTAACTACAAAAGAAAAAAAGAAAAGAACATGGGTTGCATCCCAAGAAACACCTGATTTAACATCGTGGCACGATGCAAAATACCCTTACGTGAAGTGAATGACCGCCACCATGTGGCTATCTCCAACCTTGCTAAGTAGTGCTTCACCCAGTGACCATTGACTCGGAATACTTCATAGTTTTTGTTCTTCAAGTCTAATGTACCAAAAGGTGTCACACCAACAATTTCAAAGGGACCACTCCACTTTGATTTTAGCTTCCTGGGAAACATCCTCAACCTTGAGTCAAACAACAATACAAGATCGCCCATCTTGAACTCTTTGTTCAAAATGTATTTGTCATTAAGATATTTCATCTTCTTTTTGTAAAAGGACGAACTCGCATAAGCATAGTACCAGAACTCATCCAATTCATTCAAATGTGCAACCCTCAAGTTAGCGGCTACATCCCAATCAAGATTCAACTTCTTTAGAGCCCACATTGCTTTGTTCTCTAGTTCCACCGGAAGATGGCAGGCTTTCCCGAACACCAACTGGTATGGCAACATTCTGATAGGTGTTTTGTAAGCCATCCGATAAACCCATAATGCATCATCAAGCTTCTTGGACCAATCCGTCCGATTAGCATTCACCATTTTGGACAAGATATTCTTTATCTCCCAGTTGGAGACTTCCACTTGCCCACTAGCTTGTGGGTGATAGGCAATCATAACTTTGTGAGTAACACCATACTTGCTAAGTAAAGTGTCAAAAGCCTTGTTGCAAAAGTTTGACCCCCATCGCTTATAATTGTACGTGGAGTACCAAACCTTGTGAAAATATTCTTCTTCAAGAAAGCCACTACACTTCACCGCGAACAAGATGTGGGTGTTTCCACAAGAACTCACAAAAGGGCCTATGAAGTCAATGCCCCACATATCGAAAATATCAATCTCCAAAATGGTTGTGAGAGGCATTTCATTTTTCTTTGAAATTTCACTGGCCCGTTGACATTCATCACATCTTATCACCAACTCACTAGCATCTTTGTAAAGAGTAGGCCAATAGAAACCACAACTAAGCACTTTGGTCGTCGTTCTCGCTCCACCATGATGATCACCATATGGCAAAGAATGACAAGCCCCAAGAATATCACCTTGCTCTTCTTCCGGTACACACCTCCTAATCACCCCATCCGTACAAATTCGGAAAAGGTATAGTTCATCCCAATAATAATCTTGACAATCCCTTTTGAGCTTCTTCATTTGTCTTGAAGAGAACTCATCCGGAATGATTCCATACACAAGAAAATTTGCTAAGTCGAAATTGCCAAGAGTTGCTCATCGGGGAATGAATCATTGATTTCAAGGCCATCATGCGGCCTCCCCTCCTCATCCAAATGAGACAAGTGGTCTACCACTTAGTTTTCACTACCTTTTCTATCTTGGATGTCAATATCAAATTCTTGTAACAAGAGTAACCATCTCATCAACCGAGCTTTGGAGTCCTTTTTTCTCATAAGATAACGAAGCGCCGCATGATCCGTGTGGACAATAACTTTTGCACCCATCAAGTACGGGTGAAACTTCTCAATTTCAAACACAATAGAAATGAGCTCTTTCTTCATAACGGTATAGTTGACTTGGGAACTATTCATGGTCTTACTAGCATAGTGGACTAGATGGAAACTCTTGTTGATGCGTTGCACCAAAACGGCCCCAACCGCTACGTCACTTGAATCACACAAGAGTTCAAAAGGCACACTCCAATTTGGAGTGGTGACGATGGGAGTAGTTGTAAACTTGAGCTTCAACAATTCAAAAGCTTTCATGCAATCATCATTGAAATTAAACTTGGCATATTTCTCAAGAAGCTTGCACAATGAGTTCACCACCTTAGAGAAATCTTTGATAAAGCGCCGGTAAAAACCCGCATGGCCTAGGAAACTCTGCACACCCTTCACTGAAGTTGGGGGTGAAAGCTTAGAAATCACCTCAATCTTTGCCTTGTCAACTTCAACTCCATACCTTGAGATTTTATGGCCAACGATAATACCTTCCTCGACATGAAATGGCATTTCTCCCAATTGAGCACCAAATTGGTTTCTTCACATCTAGTCAATACTTTGTCCAAATTTGCAAGACAATCATCAAAAGAATCTCCAACCACCGAGAAGTCATCCATGAAAACTTCAAGGTAGTCCTCCACCATGTCCGTAAAAATAGCCATTATACACCTTTGACAAGTCGCTGGTGCATTGCACAAACCAAATAGCATCCGCTTGAAAGCAAAAGTACCATAGGGACATGTAAAGGTTGCTTTCTCTTGATCTTCCGGAGCAATGAGAATTTGTTTGTAGCCCGAGTACCCATCAAGAAAGCAATAGAAAGCACGATCGGCCAATCTATCGAGAATTTGATCGAAGAAAGGAAGTGGAAAGTGATACTTTCTTGTAACTTTGTTGAGCTTGCGATAATCCATATACACTCTACAATTGGTCATTGTTCTTGTAGGAATCAATTCATTCTTGTAATTGGTGACCACCATCATGCCCCCCTTCTTTGGGACACATTGAACCGGAGAAGTCCATGGACTATCGGAGATGGGTAGACAATCCCGGCATCTAACCACTTGATAATCTCCTTCTTGACAACTTCTTACATAGCCTCATTGAGTCTCATTTTATGTTCAATAGATGGTTTAGCGCCATCCTCCAACTTGATCTTATGCTAGCAAAAGGTAGGTCTTATGCCCCAAATATCTGCCAAGGTCCACCCAATAGCCTTCTTCCTCTTTTGTAGCACCATGAATGTGGAATCTACCTGCATGTTAGTCAAACAAGAGAAAAGAATAACCGGTAAAATAGAACAAGGGCTAAGAAATTCATACCGAAGATGTGGAGGCAATGGCTTCAACTCCAATGTAGGTGGCTCTTCAATAAAAGGCTTTGTAGGAGGAGTCTTCTTATTTTCAAGATCCAAGGACAATTTTCGGGGTGCATAGTTATATAACCCCATTTCTTGCAAAGAGTTCACACATTCCATGAAGCCATCCATCTCGTCATCATCAAAGTTGAGCAAAACGGCCTCCAACATATCATCAACATTGATTGTAGCAATTGTATCATCAACAATGACATTGGTCACCAAATCGACAAAAAAAACACCTCATTGCTATTTGGTTGCCGCATAGACTTACACATATGGAATGCCACTTTTTCATCACCAACCTGGAAAGTGAGTTCTCCGGCTTCAACATCACAAAGAGCCTTACCCGTAGCAAGGAAAGGTCTCACAAGAATATTTGGCACTTCATAATCAACTTTACAATCTAGAATGACAAAATCTACCGGAAGAATGAATTTATCAACCCAGACCAAAACATCTTCAATCACACCCAACGGCCTTTTCATGGTTCGATCGGCCATTTGCAATCTCATAGAGGTGGGTTTTGGTTTCTCAATTCCCAAAGTCTTGAAAATTGAATAGGGTATCAAATTTATACTTGCCCTAAGATGACAAAGAGCTTTAGCAAACTCGGCACTTCCAATTGTACAATGAATCGTGAAAGCATCAGAATCCTCCAACTTAGGAGCCATTGAATGAACAATTACACTCACTTGATGAGTGACTTTGATGGTCTCAAAATTCATTGACTGCTTCTTTGTCACAAGATCCTTCATAAACTTTGCATTCCCGGGCATTTGTTCCAAAGTTTCGACCAATGGCACATTGATTGAAAGACTCTTCATCATTTGAATGAACTTCTTGAATTCATTCTCGCCATTTTTCTTGGCAAGTCTTTGAAGGTATGGAGGTGAAGTCCTAGGCAATGGTGCCTTAGACTTTTGCACTACCGGCTCCGGTATGTCAATAATGTGTTCCCTAGACGGGTTCACCTCCTCTTGAGTCTCTTCCACACTATCATCAATATCAATCTGAAATTACTCATTAGGTTGAACAACATTCTTCGGGTTCTCTTCTTCTTGCATCACTTGATCATCATCAACAAGTCGCCTTCCACTTGAGGTGGGTGCATTCCCTCCTCTTCCACTTCTTGTGATAACCGCCATGGCATGCCCTGTATTGTTATCACCCTTTGGGTTTACCACTGTGTCACTTGGTAGTGCCCCCTTAGGACGAGAATTTAGAGCTTGAGAGATTTGCCCCATTTGAACTTCTAGGTTGCGGATTGATGAGTTGTGTGAGGTAAGTTGGGCATCCAAATCGGCATTCTTTTCCATCATTTTCTTGAACATAATTTCAATACGTACCATCTCATTTTTTGAAGAACTTGAACCATGGGAAGGATAAATAGGTGGGTTGCTCGGCTGTTGGTACATCGGGGCCTTTGAAAACTCGACCCCCGGCTACCTTGATTATCACTCCATCCACCTTGATTGTTGCCTCCCCTTTTCATGGTTGTTTCCACTCCAATTCCCTTAATTATAGTTGTTATGCCAATTACCTTGATTGTTAAAATTCCAATTGCCATGATTGTTTTGTGGTCGCCAGTGTTGTTGGTTTGGGCCTTGGAAGTTGTTTCTTTGACCTTGAAAATTGTTCATATATTGCATTTCCTTATCTTGTTCATTATAAGAACTATCTTGCTCAAAACCACCAGCATCTTGCACATAGTTCTCCAGTCGAGTTTGTATTTGTAGACCCTTGGTCCTCCTATTGTTCACCATCATATTCACTCCCTTGATAGCATTAACTTGCTTAGGAGCTTGCACTTGATTTAGTTGAGTCATGGTAGTAGTCAATTCGACAATGGCTTACCCATTGTCTTGAAATTCTTTATGAAGATGGATCATATTCGGATCACCTTGTGGAATATTGGCCCGAGATTGCCAAGCCGACGACGTTCCGCTATCTCATCCAAGATTCCACATGCCTCCGCATAAGGCATAGTCATAAAGTTCCCACCGGCTAGTTGTTCAATCATGTTTTCTGTTAAATCGTTGTTGGGACATTCCTTAACCATTGTTCTATAGCGCTCCTATATTTCGTGTAGTGGTTCATTAGGCTCTTGCTTGAATGCCAAGATCTCATCTCGAAGTGTATCTATGTGCCTGGGAGAGAAATATTTAGCAATGAACTTTTCCGCCGACTCATCCCAAGTGTAAATTGAATGGTTCGGCAATCGTTCCAACCAATCTAAAGCTTTCCCCCGTAGAGAGAAGGGAAAAATCCTTAGCCTCAATGCATCCTCGGAACATTAGTTTGCTTGCTCCCTCAACATGTATCCACAAAGCCCTTCAAATGTTTATAAGTATTTTGAGTTGGAGCACCAGTAAAGAAACCCTGTTGCTCAAGCAAAGTGAGCATCACATTGGTGATTTGGAAGTTGCCTGTCCTAATACGAGGAAGGACTATTGTACTAGCATAACCTTCGTTGGGCAATATACGGTGTGGAGCCACTCGTGGTGGATGTGGGGGTGGAACGGGCACATTGTCATGAGGTACCCAGCCTCTCCGGTTGGCTTAAGTTTTAAGAGGTACCTCATCCTTTTGTTCTTCCTCACCGTCCAATTCCCCCAAAGGTAAATTTTCGAGATCATTGTTCGCTATGTTTGTACCTATACTTTCTCACACAAGGTAGTAATATGGACGGGAAAGAAGATATTACAAAAACAAACTCAAATATATAGCTAACACCAGTTTTACTCCCCGACAACGATGCCAACAATTGATCCACGTCCAATCCGCACTCAATAGTGAGTGAAAACGGTCGTTGGAAAAATAATAATCAACAAGAGTCTGGGTCGATTTCCACTGGGAGTTTAATATGGGTGTTAGGGTATACACTTGATGAGAGCAAATGAAATAACTAAATTGCGCTTCCAAATAATAGATTTTGTTTTCTACTTCTAAATTTTCACTAACAATTATAAACTAATGAGAAGAAACTAGAAATCGAATGATTGTTTTTGTTGTTTTTACCAAATGGTTAAAAAGCCTAGGTATGTGACATTCACCTAGGTGTTCGCCTAATGGGTTAAGTACGTTAACACCTATTTTATTGATCGGGGTGTATTATAGCTCTTAACTCTAAATTACCCACTCAATACCTCTCGGTTATAGAGTGATTTTGCCCAATTTGAATTTCTCAAGCCCAAATGGGTATCGAGCTAAAGAGTTGACAAGAGCTCAAGTCGGGTTTTTCCTATCTCTAATTCAAACCCTGTAATTAGGCTAATCAAAATCTTAATTAACCCAATTTCTTGTTAGTCAAGTTATCCTATACTAGGTCCCTCTTTCTCAAGTAAAGACCAAGTCAAAAGGCATGAATCAATGTTTGTAACCATTAATTCTAAAATTAAAGTACAAACAAGGCTAAATAATCAACACTCAATCATAAACAAACATTAAATTAAATACCCATAAGCTTACACAATAGGATTGGGTCACAACCCTAGTAAGAGTCTAGCTATTCATAGTGGAAAATGAAGAAAACAAAGAATAAATACTAATTAAACTCATAATCTAAGATTAAAATGATAAACTATGATGTTTTAATCCCAAAATAGTCACAAATTTTCTAAAATGGAATATTACAACGGCTACAACTGCTTGAACTTCAAAACTTGACCTAAAAATATGATTCCCATCTATTTATAGTGGCCCAAAATTCGTTGACAAAAATGCCCCTTAGGAGGTTCTGCGGCCGCACAATTCCATGTGCGGTCCGCACATTACTTCAGCTTGCAGGGACTTGGAATCTGCAGCGCACAATTTGGTCTGCGGCTGCAATGCAGCTTCTGCGGCCGCACAATTCTTATGCGGTCCGCACTTTAGGCAAGGCTTTAAGTCTTGATCACTTGGACACTCTCTGAACTTTGAATTCTTTGTCAGTGCGAACCCTGTTATGCGCCCACACAATTCATGTGCGGTCCGCACTTCTGCTTAAAGTCTGCTGGGCTTTTTCACTAGTTCTGCGGCTGCAGAGGGAATTCTGCGGTCCGCACTTTCTTCTGCGGCCATAGAAATAGCTCTACGGACCGCACTTCTTGTGTTCTGCGCCCTTTCTTTTCTTGTGAGTCAGAACACTCCTTTTTGAGTCAGATTTCTTTATGAGAGTCCAAATTTCTAACATTCCTGCAATTTTCACACTTTCATTAGTGTTGGGAACATAAATCAATACTTTCGGACTAAAATAAAAATAAAAAAGTGCTAATAAGTGGTCAAAATCCATACTTACCAAGCTTCCGGAGGCAGTAATAAAAATATGAATAAGCAAGAAAGCCAAATATTATTAAGCTTTTGATAGAATACAATGTATGCTTGTCAGAAAATTCGTGTCATTTAAAATGGCCGTAGGGCTCACTATTTATAGTTGTGCCTAGGACACAAGGTCCTAGGATCAA
This sequence comes from Nicotiana tabacum, assembly GCF_000715075.1. Lineage (NCBI taxonomy): Eukaryota > Viridiplantae > Streptophyta > Magnoliopsida > Solanales > Solanaceae > Nicotiana > Nicotiana tabacum. Next base: position 2,287,057 of record NC_134096.1, read on the forward strand.
GCCCCTCTTAAATGACAATTACGAGGGTCATTGAAGAATGTGTAACGGTAGGCAGTGAATGTCATATTCTCTGTAACGGACCGTGCACTTAATGCTATAGAATATTCTTCATTAAATGATACCGGGTGGTAGATATTTATTTCGCCTTTATGAATATCATTCTCTCCGATAACAAATGAGATCGTTGCCTTCAGATCCGGCTGTCTTCTGTCTTTGGCTCCACGTGTCGCTTTCTCATGCGAAATATGAATATATTTTATCATATGCAGTGACATGATCGATTTTTCCAGCCGTGTAATTGGGCTTCTTTTTTTTCCTTCTATAGCAAAATACTCAATATATCAACAATCTTGCTAGTACTGCCATCTTTTCTTGCTTGTGATGAAGGTTTAGCTTTATTTATTTATTTATTGCTTTCTTCTTCTTTTTTTGAAATATTCCCCCCCTTCTTATTGAACGTTAATGATAATTACATTAAGGTATTTAAATTACTTTTTGTTTACACGATCTTCTTATAGCGATTTATTAATGTGTTCATTTATTTAAATGTGACAGCGCTCCAAAACTTTTGCATACATCACCGGAGGACATGACCTTTGATAAGAAGGTGTGGAGGTCGAGAATTAGGGTAGTAAGTTAGGTAGTTTAGATTGTTCTTACCGGTAGTATTAGTACGCACTCGTGCATTCTGTTGGTATTACATTTCTATGACTACTTGTTTCTTGCATTTCGGTCATCCTACTATCTTATTGTTATTTATACTTCTTTTTTTACATGACCTCTTCGTGTTGTCCCTTCTTATTTTTCTTTTCATTAATGTGGTATTTATGCTTTCCTATCTATTAGAAACAACTCTCTATTTCCACAAGATAAATCTAAGGTTTGCGTATACACTAGCGTTCCCAAACTCTACTATGTGAGATTATACCGGGTATATTGTTGGTGTTAGTATTTACAACTTATAAACTGCAAATTATAGGGAGGTTACAGAGCATCCAAAGAACCCCCTCCCCCCTAAAAAAAAATCGACCGGGCTCTTGGGGTTACTATATTGTAGTTACCATATGTAGCTTATAGATGGCAATTAGTTTCCGCGACTTATAAATAGCTTTTAGCCTACTTGACTTATCAATGGCAGTATTAGCTTTTGCGACTACGAGGGTGTTTGGATTGACTTTTAAGCTATTTTTAGCTTATTTGAGTGTTTGACAAAATTTAAAAAGACCAAAAGGCCCAAAATAAGTCAAAAATAATAAGTTGGGCAATCCCAACTTATTGCTTTTTGGCTTAAAAGCTAGTTGGGTTTGACCAAGTTGTTTACCCTTTTATCCCTAATAATTTTTATTATTCCAAAATGCCCTTCACAATAAAAGTCCTAAATTTATTTCTTTCTCTCCCATTCTTCATTGCCTACGTCTTTCCTCCATCGACGAACATTGAGGTTTAAGATCAATTGCAGAAGTGAGGAAAACATAAAGTAATACGTGTGGAATTTAACTACATGTGGCAACTACTCATGACTTTAGTGGAACTATCCACTTATCCACGAAATGAATGTCCAGGAAATTGGTAAAAATTCTCTATGTAATCTAACGAAGGCAAGTGGACAATTTTAATTATCATTATTCTGTCAATTAGAATTTTTCTCAATTATTAAAAAACTCAGTACCAAATTTCAACTATTCCTACTATTATGGGACTATGTTATTTATATGTTTATCTTTTAATTAATTTTTATGAATTTTAAACTTATTTGAAAGTTGAATCGTTTGATCACCAATACTAATGTTGCCATGTTAACTGGACATAACTTCTAAGTAAATTAGCATGGGCTAAAGGTTAGCCCAAAATCTAACTTGATAAAGTAATTTAAACGAAAATAATTTTAAAATTTGTCTAATTAATTTTATTCAACGTGGCTTGAAACATAAATTAATTGAGATGAGAATCATTTTAGAATAAAAGATCTTATAGTAATTAACTCATTTTTAGTGTTAACAACTTTAAGTATATTTTAGTCCTCGTAACAGAAAATGTGTATATAAATATTTTTTACCAAACACATCAACAACTTATTTTGAGCTCCAATACTTCTATCCAAATACGTAACGGCTTATTTATAAAAAAAATAAAATAAAAAATGCTTTAAAGCTGCTTTTTGCGACTCGCATAGACTAATGCGGCTTCTGCCATTTTAATAATAACCGTTTGGTTACTGTTATTCTAAAATCTCATCTGATCACTGTATTTTTACATGCCATAGATAACAACCAACAACAACAGATCTCAATTCTTCAGTACTCGAGCAGCAGTCTTTAAAACTTCGAGCAAAAAGGAACAAATCGTGAATTAATAAAAAAAATGGGGGCAGAGGAAGATGTAGCAATGGACGATAAAGCCAAGAGAATGAGAGATCTATTATCAAGTTTCTACTCTCCAGATCCTAATTCTACTTCTTCTACGCCGCCGCTCAATTCTGTTTCCAGATTCGCCACTTTGGATACCATCAACACCACCTCCTTCGACGCCGATCAGTACATGAATTTACTTGTATGCCCCTCATTTTTCTCTCCTTTTACATCTGTTATTTACTTTTTACGGATCAATTCTGACTAAAAAAATTGATGATATTGGATTAGTTTTAGTTTTGAGTAAATTAAATAGTATGTTTTATTTTATATTATTCCAATTTTTTCTTCACTTAGCAATTTGAAAACGTTTTAAGTTATACCTACTGACATTGTAGTATATATTTTACATTCATTTTAATTCGACCTGTTATAGCAGGTTATTTAGCATTTATTTTAGGTTACCAATCAATCTTATTAATTACAAGTACCTGTAAATCGTTAGTGCATAGAATTTAAACTCATTTAAAAGTAGGGCGATCATCAAAAAATAAATATTTTTTGATAAGTAAAGCTAATTTATGTAGCTCAAAGAAGGTTGAATTTGTGTAGAATGCCACGTAAAATGATCTTAGAGGCCCGTTCAAACAAATTTTTTGAAGATATGCTGGAGAAATGTTGAGGTTTGATTTGATGGAGTTCATACATAAATAGTGGTAGAGCCAAGAAAATGGTAGCAAAGGCTGATTCAGGATTTGAACTTGATAGGTTCAGGCTTTAAGTTCTTAGCATCAAACTCGTCGTATTTTTGAAATTATGTGTTCAAGACTTAATATTTATTGGAACTTTGTTGTTTTTCACGTATATGTATATCTATATTCCATGTCAAAAGTACTAGATTCAATTGAACTCGTAGCTCAAAAGCTTCATCAGCTTTGATTAAGGGGACGTATGAGTTTAGAAAGGTTCAGGTGTTCGATTTTCTTGCTTTCTAAAGTTATCTGTAATATTGAAGGCTTAATTAGATGATACTGTGATTTTGGACATGAAATGGAGCTCCGTAATTGCTTAACGAACAATGGAATAAAATAATGAACCGTAACTATCTTTTGTGTCCAAGTTCTAGCACTTCCTCGTTGGTCTTCCGGAAATTCTAAGTTCAATTAAGCAAGTCAAAGATGTCAGCTTTTTCTTCGTTCTTGCCTGAGAAACCAAAAATTGCATCTCCCATGGACAAGCTTGCAATAATGGCTTAACTTCTTACCTTCCCAGCTTATGGAGGTGAAGAAAGGATTCTTCTTGGTAATATGTCTTAGAGCTGTTAGCTTCATGGCCTGGAAGGTGGTTGCAGCTTATCATCATTGTGCACATCCAATATCATTCTCCACAACTGGAAGTATCTGGAACTTTCCCTACCCCTTAACTGCAATGGATGTCAGAATGTGTGTAAGTGTGAGACTGATCCAGTAGCAAGAAAGGAGCATAGAAGTGCTCAGTACTGATCTATACCGCCATATTTAGCCTAGTTCATTTATGCAGCTAAACAAAGAGAGGCTTCAATTAGTTACTCTTGACCATTGCCCTGATTTTAACACAGGGAAATCCTTCTATGGTTTACATATTTTAGGTACCCTCGAAAAAGAAAGAATACTTGGGCTGTGTATATGGTTGCTCCTTTAGTTTGGGTTAGAACTCCGTATCGAGTACAATTTTGAAATCTTGACTTCCCTACCCTTGGTGGGCAGAGATACCCAGTACTTGTGCTGTTGGAAGATAGTAGTTACCCGGTTGAGTAATCGAGGTGCGCGCAAACTATCCAGGACACCACCGTCATAAAAAATTATCTTGTCTTCGCTTTTTCCTCTCTCCTGATCTATTTGCATCGATGCTTATAGCATCAACAACAAACATGGGAAGGCAATACCTAAAACTAGAGAAAATATGGATTGCTTTTCTTCTTTGCATTGGATCGACATCTTTGAAAGAAAGAAAATAAAATGTTTTCAATGTGTAGTAATTAATTCTTACATCCTTCCGAGAAAATGTCTGTATACTCTTTTTTTTTTTCTTTTTCCGTTTCTTCAGAGCAGACAACGCTATGTTACTAGTTTAAGATCTTCGAAAACTGTATTAATTCTGTAAAGCTTTTGATAAGAACGGTCACCTACTGTGTATTCTTTTGTACGAGTAAAATTATTACTTATTAAAAGAATAGAAATTGTAACAAACATGAAAAATGATACAACTTTGGGTTCTATTACTACCAAATAGAAATACCTGAAAACTACATTGGTAGTTGGGTTTTTGGATGTAAAATTGGATATGCATAGTAAATGCAACGTAACAATCAAGCTCCACCTTGTTTAACGGAATAGGGTAACTGCTCCTTTTGAGATGGAGGGCACAAATTACCATGGCAGTTTTTTGGTAACCTTAGCAGAAGGCTAAAAGAATCAAAGAAGAGGCACAAAAGTCCCATGTCAGTTTAATCCTTGTAGCTGGAAGAAAAGAAAAGGAAAATGAGTTGTCACACTTTCGGTCAGCAGTCTATTGCAACAGAATCAATCAGTATTACTGTACAATACACTTTTCCCATTTATCTCATCCTACTCAAGTTAGAGGAGCAAACTTTGACACAGTGGACGTGATTGTTTGGCTTTAACGTAGTGTATCTTCTTAAAAGCTTTTGTATTTGCGAAGTTATGTACTTATCAGGGAGGTCTTTATTTAATCTGTTGCTTTCCCAAGGAGTAAGCTGCTCTTTTAATCATGCATCTTTTCTAGTCCTGGAAAAGAGAAATGACATATTTCACCAAACATACAGGTGCAGAAGTCCAATTTGGAAGGTCTGCTTCACAGGCATGTCGAAATGGCTGCTGAGATAAAGAATCTCGATACTGACCTGCAAATGCTGGTATATGAAAATTACAACAAGTTCGTAAGTGCCACAGACACAATTAAAAGGTAAACTCTATTTTAGAATGTTGTTCTGAACCCATTTCATCTCGTATGTGGCAGATATTAGGGGGATATAGTTGCAACTTAACTCTATGTAGGTTGAGTTTGTTAGTACTTATAGCATGTTTCATGGCTCCTCAATTTCGGTGCCCAACAATAAGGGAGATCATGCAATTGTTAGTAGTTTCCTAAATTATTATGCTTGGCTTCAGCTTGTATGCTGAATCAGGACTAACTGGGTTTTATGTTGTCATGTTCTCATTTGGCATTAAAGAACTCACCTATAAGATTACTTTTTCAGGATGAAAAATAATATTGTTGGCATGGAGACAAATATGGAACAGCTTCTTGAAAAGGTTTTTGTTTATTATTATTTTTACCATTTTAAAGAAGTATTTTACTGTTTTTTGGTTATAATCATGACTCAAGCAGCAAAACATTGATTAATGTGTGTCAAGAGTTTGATTTCTTTCAATTATTTGCAGATAATGTCCGTGCAATCTAAAAGTGATGGGGTCAATACTTCTCTTTTTGAGAAGAGAGAGCACATAGAGAAGTTGCATCGGACCCGTAATCTTCTACGCAAAGTTCAGGTAATAAAATGAGGTGTTAAACTCTTGCAATGTCTTACTCCACTGTAAAACATGTCTTTTCTTATTCAGGATTGAAGTTACCAACTCTGGATTCTTATAACAACCTTTTGAACTAAGTTATGTTTGCTGTTAGGGATGAGGAGAGAGTAATAAGACATTTCCTTTATAGCCCCCCCGATATCTTGAGCTGGTTAACTTTTGACTTTTTATGATTTAAGCAAAGGGAAATGCTTATAAATATGATTTAAGGAAGGGGGAATGATATGCTCAGTCGACAGTGAAATTGTAGATTGATCCAGATGTTAATTGAAGAATGACATTATCTATTACTTAATGTACAATTTACTTGAACTCATTATACATATGTAGAGCAAATTTTACTTATTTAGTGAAAAACTGAAAATTGTTCTTAGGAAGAGGAACGAGTAAGCCATTCCATATTTTAGCCACCAGATCCTTGGAGCTGGTAAATAGTCCACTGCCAAAAAAGGATTGGTGAAGTTGTAAATTAATACTAATGTTAATTGAAGAAAATAAAATGTCTTATTACCTTGGCCATCATATAGACTTGTTATTCAGGTTCATCATGTTACTTCCTTGTCGTGTGCTGCTATGCATTGTATAAAAGTTGGTTTCTGGTGATGTGTGAGTTACACGGATTTCATCTTCTGTGGAAAAGAGCAGTTCATATATGATCTACCCGCTAGGTTAGCTAAGTGTATCAAATCAGAAGCCTATGCTGATGCAGTGAAATATTACACTGGAGCCATGCCCATTTTCAAGGTTTGTGCATAGGGTCCTTGTTCCACTGTTTTCACCGTTTATATGATGTTAATGGCATGTAAAAGTCTCATCTTATGTCAGTACTTTTTTATCACCAGGCATATGGGGACTCTTCGTTCCAGGATTGCAAAAGAGCCTCAGAGGAAGCAATCGCTGTTATTACAAAGAATTTGCAGGTTTCTTCTCTTTTCTAGTTACTTTCTCGAGAAATGCCATAGCTGGTCGAGGTACTTAAACTGAGTCAAACATTATGTTAAGATGGAAGGATTTGGAAGGAAAGAGAGGAGAGAAGACAAAGAATAGTACTCCCTCCGTCCCAATTTATGTGAGGGTGTTTGATTGGGCATGCAGTTTAAGAAAGAAATAAAGACTTTTGAAACTTGTGGTCTAAAACAAACCATAAAAGTGTTTGTGGCTATAAATCATCTTCGTTAAGGGTAAAACAGGAAGTTTAAAGTTAAATTGTTACTTAATATAGAAATGTGTCATTCTTTTTGAGAATGACTAAAAAGGAAAGATTTTCACATAAGCTGGGATGGAGGGAGTACTTATTACCACTTCGGTGGTAGCCACCCACAAGGGGTGCTAAAGACCACCCTTTGGGTGGCGCTAGCATTTACAATCAGGAGGGAGTACTTATTTTGTGTTTAGAGTGGTCACCTGGTTCCCTCTCCTTTCCTTTATTTCATCTCCTTTCTAAACAAACGAAGCTAAGCGTTATAATCTCTATGAACCATTTAGATCTATGCCATGCTGGGGAGTGTTTTCATCTTCCTCTCTCTAAGGGCTAATTTTCAAGTAGGGGAAAAAGGTGAATCTGAATACAAATTTACAGGATACTAGTTCAAGTTGTTTGTTTTTTCCTCAAGAACTTGGCAAAAATGATCAGAGGTGATCTTTCATATTACTTTTTCTTTGGTTTCAGGGAAAGGTATTTTCAGATTCGGACTCAATACAAGCTAGGGCTGAAGCTGTTATGCTCCTTAAGCAGTTAAATTTTCCGGTCCGTGTCACACCTTTTTCCTCTGCTTCCATGTATGATTATTTCTATTACTTGTTTTGCATGGTTCACTTTATTCTTGAATTTATTTTAGATGAGATTTTCAATTTTATAAGAATTTCACTTTCCTTTAATTCAAGTAAAATGTGTAGTTAAAAGATGTACTCCTTCCCTCCCATTTTACATGTCACCCTCCCTTTCTCGGAAAGAAGCTTAACTTCTAGTTGCTTTCTAAGCTCTCCATCCTGTGAAGATGAGCATGTCGATGACCTCAATTTGGCCGTGCCTTGCTCCAATAATTCATGAAATTGCTGCATTTTGTTACAAGTTTGGTCCAAGTGAAGCAATTGCAGAATAGGTTAACTTGATGCATTACATCATTGATGTAAAGAATGGTTGGGGAGGGATGTGGGTAAGTAACATGTGAAGTGCATAGCAGGAGGATTGTGGTAAGCAACATGTGAAGTACATAGCAAAATGATTTTCGTATATTAATAGCCATATGGTAAGGTCCTTTTCTTTTTTTCTTAGCCATACATACCTTTAACGGGAAACAACAACAACAACAACAACAACAACAATATACCCAGTATTATCCCACACCGTGGAGTCTGGGGAGGGTAGTGTGTACGCAGACCTTACCCCTACCTTGTGAGGATAGAGAGGTTGTTTCCAATAGACCCTCGGCTCAGGAAAGCATAAGAACCACATTAATGAAAACATAGACAAGAAGGGATAGTACCAAAAAGCCATATAAAAGCAGAATAAAAACAACAAGATAGTAAGGTGGTCAACAATGAAAGAAAATAACGGTTAGTCATAAAAACTTATTACCAACAGAAAGCGAGACTACGTGCCAATCCTACTGTTATGAACGCTCGACTATCTACTCTATTACCCTAATCCTCGACCTCCATACCTTCCTATCAAGGGTCATGTCCTCGGTCAGCTGAAGTTGCGCCATGTCTTACCTAATAACCTCTCCCCCACCTCTTCTTTGGCCTACCTCTACCTCTCCGTAGTCCCTCCAATGTCAATCTCTCACACCTCCTCACCGGGACGTCTGTGCTCCTCCTCCTCACCGGGACGTCTGTGCTCCTCCTCCTCACATGCCCAAACCACCTAAGTCGCGCTTCCCGCATCTTGTCCTCAATGGGGGCCGCACCCACCTTGTCGCGAATAACCTCATTTTTGATCCTATCTAACCTGGTGTGCCCGCACATCCATCGCAATATCCTCATCTCTGCTACCTTCATCTTCTGGACATGGGCGATCTTGACTGGCCAACGCTCCGCCCCATACAACATCGTTGATCTAACCACCACTCTGTAGAACTTATCCTTAAGTTTCGGTGGCACCTTCTTGTCACACAAAACACCGGAAGCGAGTCTCCATTTCATCCATCCCGCCCCAATACGATGTAAGACATCTTCATCAATCTCCCCATCCCCTGAATAATAGACCCAAGGTACTTAAAACTCCCTCTCCTAGGGATGGCCTGCGAGTCCAGCCTCACCTCCCCTTCCCCTCTTTGAGTCTTGCCACTGAACTTACACTCCAAGTATTCTGTCTTGGTCCTGCTCAACTTGAAACCTTTAGATTCCAGGGTTCCATACCTCTAATTGCGCGTTCACACCGTCTCGCGTCTCGTCAATCAATACAATATCATCTGCAAATAGCATGCACCACGGCACCTCTCTTGGATGTGGCGCGTCAGTACGTCCATCACCAGAGCAAACAAAGAAAGGCTCAGTGTCGACCCCTGATGCAACCCCATCATAACCGGAAAATGGTCCGAGTCCCCACCCACCGTCCTCACCCGGGTCTTTACTCCATCATACATGTCCTTAATCAACTTAACGTAGGCAACATGTACACCTCTAGTCTCCAAACATCTCCACAAAACCTCCCTCTCAACTTTATCGTACGCCTTTTCTAAGTCGATGAGCACCATATGCAAGTCCTTCTTTTTCTCCCTATACTGCTCTATCAATCTCCTAACAAGGTAAATGGCTTCAGTAGTCGAACGCCCCGGCATAAACCCAAACTGGTTCTCGGAAATAGACACACTCCTTCTCACCCTTAGCTCTACCACTCTCTCCCAGACTTTCATAGTATGGCTAAGCAGCTTGATACCCCGATAGTTATTGCAATTTTGGATATCACCCTTGTTCTTGTATACAGGAACCGTCGTGCTCCACCTCCAGTCTTCGGGCATCTTCTTCGTTCTAAAAGTGACATTAAATAACCTAGTGAGCCACTCCAAGCCTGCCTTGCCCGCACTCTTCCAAAACTTCACCGGGATTTCATCCGGCCTGGTCGCTTTGCCCCTGCTCATCTTACGCATAGCCTCCTCAACTTCATCAACTCTAATCCGCCTACAATACCCAAAGTCACAACGACTCCCGGAGAGTTCCAAATCACCCAGTACAATGCTCCTGTCCCCTTCCTCGTTCAAGAGACTAGGGAAGTAGGTCTGCCATCTCTGACGGATAAGCCCCTCATCCAACAAAACTCTTCCTTCTTCGTCCTTGATGCACTTCACATACCTTTAACGGGAAACATGTTAGGTATTTTAAAAGGATTATGGTAAATTTCCTATTAAGATAGGAAAAAAGATATAAGTACCTTATGTCCCCTATACTATAATCAAAACCCTACAGTTGTCAATACCTCTGAATTGAAATCAGCTTCTTTTGTCTAATATGCCTCTTCAATTTTATCCTTTTCTTTTCTCAAGTAGAGACTTGAAAATGTGAAGGATGCGTTTTATGTAGTGCTATCGGCGGTGAATGTGGTCATTTTTTGTATGTTTATAGAGCCAAAAGGATATGGTGGTTTGTTGGTGACTAAAGTTATTTATATGCTGGTCTCATGATATGGAATATACATTGCATGCTTGTTGAAATAAGTTCCTCAACAAGAAAAGAAAAATAAATGTAAAGAGGAAACTTGCAGTCTGACCTTATCCCAAAAAAAAAAAAAAATGTAAAGAGAAACTCGCGACCTCGTACTCACTGGATATCAATATGAGAATAACTATCTATCTTTGAGTTTAGTTTGTAAATATAAAAAATTGACTGCAATAAAAATTCTTGTGTTTATTGTTACTCTTTGCTAACTAGTTCAATATTGTGATTAATCTATGAAAGTTCTATTGTCTTCTTCTTTCCATGTTGGTCTTTAAATGTCTATGTTTTTTTTTCAGGTTGATAATTTGAAAGTGCAACTTTTTGAAAAACTAGAACAGTTCCTTGTGGATCTCCATCTGGAATCTAAGGAAATACCCCACGCTTCAGCAGATCAAGGAAACTTTCCTGAATCAGCTACTTCTGCTGCGCATGAGGTGCGTTAAAGCAAGGTCATTGCTCATGGTCTGAAGTTGCTATTTTATGCTGGCTAATTGATGTAGTACAGAAAGAGATGAGAGAAAAGCAAGGGAAAGAAACAAGAAGGAGAAAGAGAGAAGACTACGAGGGAGAGAGGGGGGGGGGTAGGGAGAGAATAGATAGAAACAGGGAGGAAGACACAAGAAGAAGGGGGGAAGAAGGGAGAATGGAGAGAATAGATAGAAACAGGGAGGAAGACACAAGAAGAAGGGGGGACGAAGGGAGAATGGAGAACATCAGGAGTTAGAGGTTTTAATATTCGGTTTGATTTATCAAATATGTTTGCAATGTTGTTTTCAAAATAAAGTATGTAAAGATCCTATTTATAGAACAGGAAACGCTGAACAAGTTAAATATCTTTGACAGCTAAGACTCTATCTTTAACTACTAAATAAGACGTTATCTCTAACTAAGGTTACAGATAACTAAAACTAAAGATAGTGATATGAAATAATGTCAATGATGTTGTTGATGAGTTACATTAATAACACTATTCCCTTTATTTGTTTTATAAGATGAGTACCCCTCCTAACCTTGCAAAGAGGTGGATATTATCACTACAAAAGGGAGGAATGTACGATAAGGGTGTGAATAGTACTTGGGAAAAGAAGCTCTACGTATTTAAACTTCAATTGAACTGGCATTGTTACATGACTCGCACATTTATGTGAAAGACTACTTTGCTGAGATATTTGTTATGCAACATGCTAGTGCCCCTCATTTTCCTTAAAATAAGATGGTGAAACCAAAAAAATGCAGATTTGGGATCTTAAGTATGCTTCTGGATTTCGTACCCAAAAAATAAGTATGCTTCTGGATATGAATTGTTTGGTGTAATACTTATTTTTTCTCCTTCCTGATACTAATTATAATTATCCTTATATTTGTCCTATTCATGACTTAGGCATCTATTCGCGAATTTGCCGAGGCTGTCCGTGCTTATCGAGCTATATTCCATGATTCAGAACAGCAACTCTCTAGACTTGCACAAAATGTACCTAAAATGTACGCACTTCTTATTCACCACCCCCTTTCTTGGTGAAGCTGATTTTGTTCTCTCATCATCATTTGTGCTGAATATTGTCATATCTGCGACTAATATTACAATTCCACATGCTTCCAAATTTAGGCATTTTGAAGCCGCCCAGCAGCACATCAAGAAACGACTTGCTTCTTCCAATCTTGTTGCCATGTTAAGTAAGTTTCACTAGCATTTGCCTCGTTAACAGATGTAATATTGGCTTCTATTTTATTTTGCATATTCAACTTTAGTTTTGCATTTCAACTGCTCCTCTTTACCTCCTTCGTTGGACATCATTTTCTTATTTTACCTTACAGCATTGCTCCCTGTAATAGATGCTTGATACTATTGATTTTCTTTCTTGGTTTCAGTCTTGCTTGTTTTTTTGTTTCTTCGGGTTTTTAAAATGTCAAGTCCACTGTTTCTATAACCAAGCTTTTCATGGATAGCACTTCTATGGTGACACTGTAACGAGATCTAATTGTATCTTATGACACCCGTATTTCGTCAGGGATTATTTGGACCGATGTGCTTCTGATGGATGAAGTGTTGCCTGAGGCTGGTCTGCGTGATTTTACTATGGAGGTTGCTTATAATAGACAGCTACCTCTTATTAGTCAGTATTGTTTTATTGTCGTCGGTGTGCTGACCGTGATGTTTCAGGCTGCTCATGTTGCCGTTAAACAATACATTGGTAGCAGATTTAGCCATCTTCTACTTGATATTTCAGGTTTGTACTGTTAAATTGCAATAAATAGATAACATTTAACTTAAAAAAATATGGATTTAACTTACCTTTTGTTTTTCAAAAGATATACGAGTGAAAAATGTTCTTCAGAAGTTTGAGTTCCATCTTATATTTTGTTCCATGTAAGATGCAAAGCTCAATTTACAATGGATAGGAAACTTACTTTACCAAAGAATTTTGGACAATCTAAATAATTAACCTTGAGAAAATAAATTATGTCTATCAATACTATGACCTTAATATTGAAATCACATGTTTTGCGGGAGTTCTAATTCATCTTAATTTTGATTGTTCTTTATTCTTTTGAACTGGCAGGTGCTGTTGTAAAAGTCGGTAATCAAATGGAGGGTATTGAAGAAGAATATTCTTTGGAGGCCACACTTGAGGCCAGTAAAAAGGCTCTAGTTCAAGGCAGCATGGATGTCTTACTGGTAAAATAAGTTGTTGTGCAATTATACAGAGTCCTTATATATCCTTGTATCAAATAGTTCATGTATTTGTCCAAAGGCTATTAAAGCTGTTATTTCGCCGGTTATAGGACTGCAGGTTGAGAGAGATTGTTAAGTTGTCGGTATATGATGACCAATTCTACTTCTTCCCTCTACGGTGTTCAGTTTCAGCATCGGAGTCTATTTGGAAATAAATTTAGAAATCTGCATGATATAGAAGTAAAGGACTGAAAAGTTCTTAAAAAGTAATAGGTTGAGAAATTTCGATCAGTAAAATCCATCTCCATGTGAGTTCATGTTCTTGTGAATTGTCCTCTGGAGTGGTTTTAAAATTTTTGGATTAGCAATGTCATATATACTGAAAGATTCTACAGATGAAGTTACAACAACAACAACAACAACCCAGTATAATCCCACTAATGGGGTCTGGGGAGGGTAGTGTGTACGCAGACCTTACCCCTATCTTGGGGTAGAGAGGCTGTTTCTGATAGACCCTCGGCTCCCTCCCTCCAAGAACTCCCCACCTTGATCTTGGGGTGACTCGAACTCACAACCTCTTGGTTGGAAATGGAGGGTGCTCACCACTAGAGCAACCCACTCTTGTCTCTACAGATGAAGTTACATTACCAAAAATATAAGCATGCTTTAACAAATTTGTACCGCTATTAATTACCGAAATGCTTCTATGCTTTCTGTTGTAAGAGACATCAATAAAATTGATCTCGAGTAACTGACAGATAGCTTTAACTACTAATTATGCCAAAACAACTGCCTGGAATATAACTCAACTAGACAAAAACTTGCTCCCTATGTCACAAGAAATCCTACTGTCCAACGGACAAAAAGAAGCTATAAAATAGTATCACACTACAGGCACTAAGTTCCAAGTCAATTGTGTTTGAGTTACACCTTTACTTGATTTCTTGTATGACAGGATTTCCGTCAACTTCTTGATGAAAACTTGGAACTGCTTTCTAAATTGAGAGACTTGATCGTTGACTGGGTACAAGAAGGATTTCAGGACTTCTTCAGGAAACTTAATGATCATTTTCTCTTACTTTCTGGAAAGAAATATTCAGCCAGTCAAGACCTAAGCTTTCGGGAGAGAATACAGGGAGACAAAATACTTCCTGGGCTTGTTCTTTTGCTGGCTCAACTCTCTGTTTTTGTTGAGCAAATTGCTATTCCCAGAATTACCGAGGTAAGGAGTCTTCTAATAGTTATAACCAGTATAATTATATAATCCGCCCCATTTAACTGGGTATTTCTGAACATTTCAAATCTTTCAGGAAATTGCCTCCTCTTTTTCTGGTGGTGGGTCTCGGGGCTATGAAAATGGTCCAGCTTTTATTCCCGCAGAAATTTGTCGCACCTTCAGAGCAGCTGGTGAAAAATACTTGCAGCATGTATGTACCATAGATTCTGTGCATTTTCTTTTCAGATGTCCAACATCATTATTCTGTTTCAGTGACTGGCTTAACTACAGAATTTGAGTTATTGTGTTTAGCTACTGAGAGTTTTAATGTCTCTGTCGTGGGTAGTCTTATATTGCTAACGTGCATGGAATGCACTGTTATCTTTGTAGCATATATCTCTGTTTTGAATTTTAAATTGTCTTCTTAGCTTGATGATAATTTTATAAATGAAACATGAAGCTTGTAGTGTTTGTTTTATTACCTTCATTAATAGATTATGAAATCAAATTCTGATTCTCTTCATCTCAATTTACTCTCAGTATATTAACATGAGAACTCAGAAGATATCAGTTGTGTTGAATAAAAGGTTTACCACGCCAAATTGGGTCAAGGTAAGCAGAGCATACGATGAGGTAGGAGTTCATTACCCGAGCAGACCAATGTGAATGGTTTGTGCTAATGTTTCCTTACCTTTCCTCTTTGTACAGCATAAAGAACCCAGGGAAGTTCATATGTTTGTTGATCTGCTTCTTCAAGAGGTAAACCTTGGTTTTATCTTCTTTTCCCGTTCTAAGAATGGGAAGCTAAAGTGCAGCGTGGGAGAAAACTTACATCCTCGTAATTATGTAATTGATTATACTTCTTCTCGGAGAAAAGACATGAAATAAGATTAGTAGAAGATTAACACTTTCTATTTGATCTCATTGCCAGCTAGATGGTATCATCAATGAAGTAAAGAGTATATTACCTGAAGGGCTCAACCGTAAGCATCGCCGTACTGACAGCAATGGGAGCACCACTTCCTCCCGTAGTAATCCATTAAGAGATGACAGAATGGTACGGTCAAATCCCCAGAAGGCTAGAAGTCAGCTTCTTGAGTCCCATTTGGCGAAATTGTTTAAGCAGAAGATGGAAATTTTTACAAAAGTTGAACATACACAGGTTGAGTGCTAGTGCTTGTCACTTGGTAAACTGCATTTATCTTGAAAAACAATTGATTAGAATGCCTTTAATTTGCAGGAATCAGTAATAACTACTATCATAAAACTTTGCTTGAAGAGTTTGCAAGAATATGTCCGACTTCAGACTTTTAACCGTAGTGGATTTCAACAAATTCAGCTGGACATTCATTTTCTTAAAACCACTCTCAAGGATGCTGCCGATGATGAAGCTGCTGTTGATTTTTTGCTTGATGAGGTAAAGAGACAAATGCCTACGCTATTGTATTCTAGAGCTATTATGTCGAAGGAACCTTTGGCACTAGTAGTATGATAATATCCTCTTTAATGGCTTCTTTTTCTGCAGTAAGAGAATTACCTAAAAAATTCCTTTCGTCATTATTACTTGCTATTGTTTATGTTACATCTCTCCCTGACTCCCTCAGCAGCATCTCTGTTTAGTTGCTTGCAATTGTACATGATATGCTGAATGCTTCTAATTGTTCTCGCCTAACAAGAGTCAAACTGAATTTATCTTTCTAAACAGGTAATTGTTGCTGCTGCTGAGCGTTGTCTTGATCCCATTCCTTTGGAACCTCCTATCCTGGACAGGCTTACCCAAGCAAAGTTGGCAAAGACTTCGGAGCAGGGTAATACCTCATAATAATGTGGGAGCCGTACTACTGTTGAGCTTGCTGCGATCTGAAAGCGTTCACAAGATGCTGGCTAACAGGTTATGCACGTATATAAGGAAACACTTTAGCCATGAAAGCCTTTTGTGGTGTACGGATTATATACAACCTATTGGATATAAGCATTATACCATTTCCTTAAAAAGACTGTTAAGTTCCCTGTAGAACTTCTGTTTCCCTAATTCCTGAAGATGCTGTGTTGCTAGAAGCTCCTCCGAACGATTAGAAGGGTAAACCAAAACTTCTTGTTGTATTGAGCAGACTCTTAACATTTGGCTTTGTTTGCCTTTACTGGAATGTAATGAGACTTGTATCCGGAAAGGGCTACAATGAAAGCTGTTTCTTCTTCCTCTTTTGTGTTAATTAATATATGACATTACCAAATAAAAGATGTGTTTACTGTTTAGATTTTAGCTGGTAGCGAGAATAATAGTGTCAATTTTAATTAGCTTACAGTCCATCTTTATGATAATCATCAACTTAATATATATGAACCCCTTTCTTGAGCAATTTCTGGCCTGCCAGAATTAGATTCTTATTTTTTTTTAATCAAGAGGATTGGACTCCTGATATGAGTTAATGATCCAACTTTGAGAAAAAAAAAATGATTGAGATGATAACAGACTTAGAGTGTGTTTGGTACGAAGGATTTTCAATTTTTTTCTTAAATGTTTTGGAAATATTTTCCTCCAATTGGAGGAAAATGTTTTCCCTATCAAAAAAAGGTAAAACATTTTCCAAAACGCTTTTTTAACTTTCCCCACCCCACCAACTCCCACCAACCCACCCCCACTTACCCACCCCAAACCCCGACCCCCACCCTCCAACCCGGCCCCCGACTCCCACCCTAAATAGAAATATTATTAATAATACTTTCTTTTCAGGTTATAAATAGAGTACTTTTTTTTTCATTTCAACAAAAGAGTATTTTCTTTTTATGATATAAAAAAAATTATTTTCTTTCATTTCAACAAAATAAGTATTTTTTTTTCATGATTTAGAAAAAATATTTTCTTTCATTTCATCAAAAAGAGTATTTTCTTTCATTTCAACAAAATGAGTACTTTATTTTCATGTTGTAGAAAGTTTTTTTTTCCAACCAAAAAAAGAGTATTTTTTTAGTTATGGAGCACAAATTTAAACGTTGTTTTCGTGTTAAAAAAAGGAAAGCAACACATTAGTTCCTTTGGATTTGTTTTCTACTCTCTAACCAAACACTAAAAAATATTTCTGAAAAACCAAACAAACAAGGGAAAATAAGTAATAAAATCACTCATTTTCCATGAAAACATTTTCTAAGAAAACATTTTCCATAGAAAACATTTTCCTTCATACCAAACACACCCTTAGTGAGTACATCAATTAAGGAGGAGAATTGGATGGCATAGAAGCAGCTAGTCACCAAAATTCTAAGTACATACAATCTGGCAGAATAAATTTCAACGCGAGGATTTGAATATAAGAATTTGTAACAAATGGAAGCTCAAACTAAATTATAAGTTTAACGCGAGCTACAAAATCTTACTACCAAATGCAAATTGAGATGCAAAATAAATCTAATGGATAAAATTCGTGTCCAATTTTTTTTTTTTTGTTTTGAAAAATTCCCGGGGAATCCCGCAACCACTACCCTTCGGGTGCGCACTAGGTAACCTAGTCACTCTGCGATCACACGGGAAATATAAACCGCACTAGGCAAGTCCGATACGACGAGCTCTGATTGAGGAGATTGCTGGTAAGGGGAACTGATCGGTGGTCTTCCATGTAGGAAACCACTCACCCAACCAACTCAACCATTCTTATCCAAGTTATTAGATAGATGGGCCGTTTACAGGGGCGGCTCAAGTATTTTAAAGGCCTAAAGCCAAAATTTAGTAAGGTACCTTAAAATTTTTAATATAATTCATGTATTATTCTTATTTAAAGTTTTCTCTTCTTACTCTTCAAGATGCAAAGCTATAAATTAATCTTTTTAAGAACTAATTTCTTTAAATATTTCTTTTAATGATGTTTACCCAGAAATTCGAGTAACAATTAAACTTATTTAGTGGTTTTAAGGATACGTGCTTTAATCCAATACCAATTGATAAACAAGGAATTGAATAAATAATATGAATAGTAAAATAAATCAAACCAGTGTTCTAACATTATTTTCGACGTCGATTCGAGATGGCCTCGAGGTTGGGTAACAAGAACCGTAAAGAACAGAAAGTAAACAATGATGAATAGTAATGGATAGTAAGTGAAATAGAGAGTAGTGTTTGTGTATATATTTATCAGTCAATCAATCCCCCTTACAAATGAATGTGGTCCCTCTTTATATAGTAGAACAATCCTAAATAAGGTACAATTCTAATAACGAAAACAACTCCCATGATTGGCGTCAATAACCGCTTGATTCGATCTGTTCCGGGATTTCCGTCGAGATCTTCGGTCGGTTGCTAATATCTCGCCATTCCGTTATTATACCTTACTCGAAGTCGGTCATGCTTGGTCTCGATCTTCAGCGAGCACTTAGATCTTCATGCTCCATACTCTGCCATTGAGCTTGAGTCTGGTCTATTACGAGCTTACTCTCGAGGCAGCTCCCTGTGCCTATGAAATCTGACATGCCCGATTTCGACCGTATACAGATAGTCCCCGCATTTCTTGGAATAAAATGATAAGAAACGGTTTGAGCCTTGATTTTTCGAAACCTCGATCATGACATCGTCCTCATGACGTAAGTGACGGATGTGATCGAAACGTCCCGTCGGTTGAGTTCCCCAAATCATTAATGCATGTCAGTTAGCGGTCGGCCACTAGCGCCACCAAACCGTCATCGTGTGCCTATAAATACCCGCTCCTTCATTAAATCAAACTTTACTTTTGCTCTAATCAAACCTCTAAGTCTTCTCACTCTTTTCGTCTCCTCCTTTTCGCCGTCTGTAGAGCCACCTTCGTTAGCACCTAAACCACCAGTTCTTCATCTTTCTTCGCTCTTCTTTACTTATACAAATGGCGAAAACCTCAAAGACCGTACCGTAGAAGGAGAAAGCTTCTTTCTCTTCTTCCCGTCCGTCCGGCGGAAAGGCGTTGGTGGAGCCGCTTCCCCACGAGTATGTTCCCGGCCCATATACTCTAAAGTCTGACTTCAAGGTCGAAAACCCTTCATCGATCCTGGGCCGATGTGAGCATATGTCGATGTACATGTGCTCGATAACGAAGAGCCACCTCGAGGCCGTGAAGAGGGACTGCAACTGAGGTCCCGAGGTCGTGGTGCAAATTCCTGCTCCCGAAGAGAGCATCACCGCTTATGTGGAGGGGTTCCTAAGTGTTTACACTTACCCCTTCACATTGGGTCCCCTCGACCCAGTGATTATTGATCTCTGTAAAAGATATCAGGTCACCCTCGGCCAAATCCACCCCTCTCTATGGCGCATAGTAATCATGCTGCGCTTCTTCTCTAGCAAGGACGAGGGGCTAAAGTTTACTCTAAATCACCTCATGCGGTTGTATCGGCCTCAAATCTATCGAGGACTAATCAGGCCCCAATGCCGGGCAATGAAGGCCTTGATCTCGAGCATCGACGAGGACAAGGATCGGGGTTGGATGAGCCATTTTATACTGGTGAGGACCCGCGACATTATCCCGGAAGAGAAGATATCGTTCCTTGAGGAGTAGAACTTCGACCGTAAGTGATCTTTTAAACTTTGTTCTTCGTACCTTCTTCGACATCGCCTGATATCCCCTTTCGACATGCAGCTATTCCTTGGATGCCTCAAGCGGTACCTGACCTCTAAGATTGGGTTCGGAAGTTAGCCTTAACTTTTACTTATGCCGAACACAAATGACATGATTTGGCAAGGGGCAGATGGGAGGCCAACAACCACGGTAAGGATCTCCTTTTTCATGTTCAGAAACACTTTTTATACTTTATTCGTCACTAATTTTCTTTTATGCAGGCCTGACCAAGGATGCCATTTTGAGGCCTTCAAGTGGCGAGGAAGAAACCAAGTCCCCGGTTCCGAAGCCGGGGGAAGACAAGAAGAGGAAAACTGCCTCGCAGTCCGAGGACCCCAAGCCCAAACATCGAAGGGTGAGGAGGAAAGTAATCGCTCTCACGATGGACTCGGTCCAAAAACTAAGAGACGAAGAATAGGAAGAAGAGAAAAATGCCTCGGCACTGACGGTCCGATCTAGGAAAACTGTCGAGGTCACCAAACCTTCTGAGCCGATGGCGACTGCTAAAATCAAGCCTCGTGTCGAGGAGGCTTCCAAAAGGAAATCGGGTGAGGATCCTGAATTACCAGAGGTCGATATCGTTTATCGGCCAACTGCAACTACACCGGACATGGCCGGTTCTGAGACCCCGAAGATCGATTAGAGCATCCCGAGTGACTTGCTCGGGACCATGACAACAGGTCACTTTCCTTCTCTTCCGACTTTTTCTGAGGAGGCACTAAGGGAAGCTCGTGAGTTGAAGACCCCTGATATAGGCAGAGGCTCTAGTGTAGGGGATCCCTTTCGGGATTGCTTTACTGGAGTCGATGATGCCTCTGATATCAGTGACGCTTCTATTCTTTTAGAAGAGGCCCAACGTCTCTTTTCTCGGGTAAGAATCAGTTTACTGCACTTCTTTTCTTTACTCTTTTTTTCTCTAAATCTGACTTGTGTTTTCCTTTTTTGTATAGGCATTCGCCAAGTTTCGAGTTGACCTCAGCCAGTGTGAAACCGAGCTCCAAAAGGTGTCGAAGGAGAGGAACGCTCTGAAGCTTTTTTGCGGCTATAAAGACGAAACTATAAAGGACCTTCAAGCTGATTTGGCCAAGGCTCGTGAGGAAGAGGCCGAGCTAGATAAGCAGGTGAGCATCCTTTTGATAAAGTATGGACTCGACCCAACTGTGGAGGCTAATACTTCATTATCTCAGCTGCAGCAAAAGGTTGAAAGGATCGAGCTGCTTCGGGGAGAAGTCAATCAGGTCAAGGACGATTGTGATCGGTGGAAGGAGAATATGGACCGCCTGGCTGCGGAAAAAGAAACTACCTTGGCCAAACTGTCATCGGCCGAGGTTCAACTTCGGGGAATCAAAGAGAAAAGTTTAGCCCAAGCCAAGAGGATCGAGGAGCTTGAAATCGGGCTTGCTGAGGCCAAGGCGGAGATCGAGAAGACAAAGGTCATGGCAGACAAGTCCATTGCCATGTACTGGGCCGATGCTGAGGCTGCTCAAATGCAGCTAAGGGAGGCTTCTGACCGAGAACAATGGATCATTGACTCGGCAAAGTGTCAATCCCAGAGGAAAACCCTCGAGGAAATCCATACTCGAGGTTTTGACCTATTAGAGGAGATAGCTCGAGCCAAGGTGCTTAAAGCTGAAGCCAGGCACCTTTCCTCCTTCGATGACGAAGACGATGATGAAGAAGGCAGTCAAGGCGGATCCGATGAGGGACCTGAAGGAGAAGAGGTCGAAACCGGTCGTAGTTAGGACTTAGTTTCTCCTTTTTGTAAGACCTTGATCGATCTCTTGTACATAACCTTTTTTACCTATATATAATAGAAAAACTTCTTTTGAATGTCTTCTGAGTTTTATGTTCAAACGTGTTTTGTGCTTTTGCCTTGTGAAAATTTTGTTGTTGCAGCCTTTGTAATCGAGTGAACACTAATTTGAACTTAGAACAAACCTATAGGTTTTTAGACACGCAAAGGCGAGTCCCCAAGGTTTTAATGGGTAATTTTCGAACTTATAGTAACATACCCCTTAAGGTTTTATGACGGATCCTTGAGCTAAATTTAAGTCAACTTTATTTGAACTCGGAATAGTGGAACCCTTAGGTCCGAGTTTAGTGAGAACAAAGTCTCGAACTCTAAATGTATTGGCCCTTAGGCCCTTTTAGGCTGGGCCCATATGGCCTCTAAAAGACGGCTATTATTTCCCACTTTCGGCTTAAAAGACTTAGTAAAAATTTCTTTATGCCTTAGCATGTATTTTTTATCCATTGGGTTTTTTTGAGGGTCCGATGTTGGTTAAAACCCTTTTGCTTTTTGTGCCTTAGCACGTTTGTGTTAAAGATAATTTGATACCTCTTAAGGTTTTTCGAGGGCTGATTTTATCAAAGACCTTTTGATTATTTGCCGAGGGTAGCCTTTTTTAACCGGTTTTTTTAGAGAATTTGAAGGCCTATCGTTATTATGGAATTCAGACGTCTCCCAGCTGCGTTATTTAGGTCGTAGCCTTCGGGTATGTATTTTGGTCGTAGCCTCTAGTTTGGCCGTAGCCTTTGGTTATGCCTCTTGGGCTTATTTCCCAATAACATTTCGAACTTGTTTGAAAATATCAGTCCCCGAGAATGGTGGCCTTGGCCTATAGATCGTGGGGTGCCTCTTTGAGGTCTTATGAATTTGAGTTTAGATAACTCGAATATGCCTATCATCGATGGTAGTCCTCAAGTGTATATTTGCACTTTGGCTCTTGAGCTGTTTCTCACAATATCATAAATATGAGGTTTGTATAGTAGAGGATTTTCTTCGAGACACAAAATGTTTAAATGAAGAGAGAATGCTTCTTTGAATAGTTTATACATGCGCACATGTTTTGCCATCGGGGCTCGACTAATTTATATGGACACGGTTCACTTGACCGTTTGGCCCGTTACAAAGCTTCCCTATCGAGGCCCTTTGACATGAAGTACTATTCTCGAGAATACAACATCCGAAGGTGATGTCTTCCGGTATTCGAGATTGATTGGAAAAAAGCCTTAGATACTGTTGAATTGTCCTCAGGTAGCACATAATTGTTGCCTCGTTAAAAACCTCGCCGGAAAAACCCATTTGAGATAAAAATCGATCTAAGGGAAAAAGAGTGCAACGCGTACTTTAAAACCCGAGGTCTCGATGTCTTTGGTCGAACTCCTGCAATGATTTAGCGTCAAATATACATAAATTAAAGAAGGGAGAAAGTCATACCTTAACAATAATATCGTTTGAGAAGTGATATGTTCCAGTTGCTTGACAGGGGTTTGTCGTCCATCGTTACGAGTTTATAAGACCATTTTCTGACTATATCGAGGACTTGATAGGGTCCTTCCCAATTCGGGCCAAGCTTCCCTTCATTAGGATCTCGAGTGTTGATGGTGACCTTCCTTAGGACTAAGTCCCCGACCCTAAAGTGGCGAAGGTTGGTTCTTCTATTGTAGTACCTTTTGATTCGTTACTTTTGTACAACCATTCGAACGAGTGTCGCTTCTCATTTTTTATCTAATAATTTGAGGCTAGTATTCATAGCCTCGTGGTTCGATTCCTCTGTTACATGTCAAAACCTGGCGCTGGGTTCTCCGACTTCGACTGGAATCAAAGCTTCAGAGCCATATACTAAGGAAAATGGAGTTGCCCCTATACTGTACTTCGATGTTGTTCGATATGCCCAAAGGACTTCGGGTAGAATTTCTCTCCACTTCCCTTTAGCTTCGTTCAACCTTTTCTTTAGGTTTTGGATGATAGTCTTGTTCGTCGATTCGGCCTGTCCGTTCCCACTAGGGTAATACAGTGTTGACAATATCCTTTATATTTTATGGTCTTCGAGAAACTTTGTCGCTTTACTGCTAATAAATTGTTTACCATTATCGCATACTATTTCTGCGGGTATCCCAAATCGACACACGATGTGATCCCAGATGAAATCTATAACCTCTTTTTCTCTCACTTTCTCGAAATCCTGTGCTTCCACCCATTTAGAGAAACAGTCAGTCATAAATAAAATGAACTTAGCTTTATCTGGGGCCCATGAAAGAGGGCCGACGATATCCATCCCCCATTTCATGAATGACCATGAGGATATGACTGAATGAAGTTGTTCTCCGGGCTGATGGATCATCGGTGCAAACCTTTGACATTTATCACATTTTCGAACAAACTCCTTAGTATCTTTTTCCATGCTATCCCAGTAGTATCCTGCTCTAATGATTTTGTGAATCAGTGATTCGGCGCCGGAGTGGTTCCCACAAGTGCCTTCATGGACCTCTCTAAAACATAATCGGTGCCTCCTGGTCCTAAGCACACTGCTAATGGTCCATCAAATGTTCTTCTGTATAATGTTCCATCTTCAGCCAATGTGAATCGAGCAGCTTTGGTTCGTAGGTTTCTCGACTCTTTAGGGTCCGATGGGAGCTTTCCATTCTTCAAGTATTCAATATATTTATTCCTCCAATCCTAGGTTAAGCTTGTAGAGTTTATCTCGACATGACCTTCCTCGATCACAGATCTCGAGAGTTAAACGACAATCCTCGAGCTGATCTCATCTTCCTCGACCGATGACCTCAGGTTTGCAAGTGCATCGGCCTCACTGTTTTGTTCTCGAGGTACATGCTGTAAAGTCCATCCCTTGAAACGGTACAAAGTTACATGCAGCTTGTCCAAATACCTTTGCATTCTATCATCTCGAACTTCGAAGGTTTTGCTTACTTGGTTCACCACTAGTAAAGAGTCACACTTGGCTTCAATGACTTCTGCCCCCAAGCTTTTAGCTAGCTCGAGACCTGCAATCATGGCCTCGTATTCGACATCATTGTTAGTTAACCTAGAAGTTTTGATAGATTGCCTAATAGTGCTACCCGTGGGCGGCTTCAAAACGATGCCTAGTCCAGACCCCTTCACATTTGAAACACCGTATGTGAAAAGGGTTCATACCCCCGATGATGTACCCGATTTTAACAAGAGTTCCTTTTCAACTTCGGGTACAAGGGTTGGCGTGAAATCGGCCATGAAGTCCGCTAAAATTTGAGACTTGATGGCCTTCCGAGGTTGATATTCGATATCGTACCCACTGAATTCGACGGCCCATTTGGCCAATCGGCCCGACAGTTCAGGCTTGTGCAAAATATTACGAAGTGGGTAAGTGGTTAACATTGAAAGTATGGTCTTAACTTCCTAGAGGCGCTTATCAGTGCAAGTGCCAATTTTTCTAAGTGTGGATATCTAGTTTCTGCTTCTCCTAAGGTCCGACTTACATAATAAACGGGAAATTGCGTACCTTTCTCTTCTCGAACTAGGATACCACTTACCGCGATTTCCTATACTACCAAGTACAAATAAAGCTTTTCATCTGCCTTTGGAGTGTGAAGCAGTATTGTTCTCCATGGGGTATCGCTTTAACTCTTCCAATGCCTGTTGGCATTCCGGGGTCCAGGCGAAATCGTTCTTCTTTTTTAGTAAAGAGAAAAATCTGTGGCTCCGATTTGATGACCTCAAAATGAATCGGCCTAAGGCAGTTATCCGTCCAGCTAGCCTTTGTACCGCTTTTAAACTATCCACAACGACAATGTCTTCGATGGCCTTGATTTTATCGGGGTTGATCTCGATCCCCTGATTCGATACCATGAAGCCAAGGAACTTTCCCGAACCAACCCCGAAAGCACATTTCTCAGGGTTGAGCTTCATGTTGTATTTCCTTAAAATCTCGAACGTTTCCTGCAAATGAGCCAAATGGTCCTCTACGCGCATGGACTTAACTAGCATATCATCAATATAAACCTCCATTGATTTACCTATTTGTTCTTCAAAAAATTTATTCACTAGGCGTTGGTAAGTAGCTCCTGTATTTTTTAGCCCGAAAGGCATTACATTATAACAATATGTTCCATACTTTGTGATAAACAAAGTTGTTTCTTGGTCTTCCAGGTTTATTTGGATTTGATTGTACCCGGAATAGGCATCGAGAAAAGTAAGGATCTCGTGGTCGGCCGTGGCATCGATCATGAGATCAATGTTAGGTAGTGGAAAAGAATCTTTGGGGCACGCCTTGTTTAAATCCTTATAATCTACACACATTCTAATTTTATCCCCTTTTTAGGGACTACAACTACATTGGCTAACCATTCGGGATAATTCACCTCCCGAATGGATCCTATTTTGAGAAGTTTAGTTACCTCGTCCTTTATGAATATGTGCTTTACTTCAGACTTGGGTCTTCTCTTTTGCTTCACCGGTTTGAATCTAGGGTCCAGGCTTAGCTGATGTGTCGTTACCTCAGGTGGAATCCATGTCATGTCTAAATGGGACCAAGCAAAATAATCTATTTTATCAACAACAAATTGAATAAGGTTTTTCCTGAGTTCGGGGGTTAATCCCGTTCCCAGGTATACCTTTCGCTAGGGCAGGTACTCGATCAATATAACCTATTCCAGCTCTTCGACCGTTGATTTGGTGGCGTCAGTATCTTCGGGAATAACAAAAGTTCGAGGGGTCAGAAAATCCTCCTTTTCTTTTTCTATCTCCTGCTTCCCTGATTCTGTCGAGGCTAGTGGTTGTGTTTGACTTCCTGTTTATCTTTGATGCTCGACCTTTCCGAGGTTGATAGTGTCGATATCGGTGTTACCTCATTGACTACAAACATTTCCTTTGCAGCATGCTGCTCCCGCCTCCCCGTATACCTTTTTTACACCGTCTGATGTTGGAAATTTTATCATTTGGTGGAGAGTCGAAGGGACTGCTCTTATATTGTGGATCCAAGGCCTTCCGAGTAGGGCATTGTACCTCATGTCGCCCTCGATCACGTGGAACTTAGTATCTTGAATGGTTCCAACCACGTTCACCGGTAGAATAATCTCTCTTTTAGTTATTTCACTGGCTATATTGAAGCCGTTTAGGACCCGAGCTGCAGACACGATTTGATTTTGTAGGCTGAGCTGCTCCACGACCCTCGATCGGATGATATTCTCCGAGCTACCTGGATCCACTAAAACACGCTTAACTTGAACTTTATTTAATAAGATATAAATTACTAGAGCGTCGTTGTGGGGCTAAGAAATGCCTTCTGCTTCTTCGTCGTTGAATGATAAAGTGCTTTCGGGCACATAATCTCGGGTTCATTTTTCCCTAGTGATTGATACCTTAGTGCATTTGAATACGGGTCCCTGTGGAATGTCGACCCCACCGACGATCATATGAATGACATGTTGGGGTTCCTCCTGTTCATTTTTCCTATTGGCATCTCTTTCTCTGAAATGATTCTTGGCTCGATCACTGAGGAACTCTCGAAGGTGGCCCTCATTGAATAGACGGGCTACCTTATCCCTTAATTGCCTGCAATCCTCGGTTTTGTAACCATGCATGCCATGATACTTGCATATCAAATTTGGGTTTCTTTGAGAAGGATCAGTTTGTATGGGTCTGGGCCACCTAGTATCTTTGATCCTTCCGATTGCCGATACAATGCCTGATGCATCAATGCTAAAGTTATATTCCGATAACCGAGGTGCTTCTCTGGGATCATCGTACTTGTCAAAACCACTCTTGCTCATAAGTCTCCGAAAATTATGTCCTCGATCACTTCTCCGATCGTTCCGAGCGCAATTACGTCCTGGACCATTATCCTTATTGTTCCTTCGATCTGCGGTATATGGTTGATATCGGTCTCTGTTTGACCTTGGCTCCCTATCAACGTCCCTCTAGTTTTTAACTGTCGACCTGCTTGGATGTGCTGAACCGGAAGGTGTTCCCAATTGATCGTCCTCGACCCTGATCTTCAATTGGTATCGATTGTGCGCATCTACCCAAGTTACAGCTGGATATTCGATCAAATTTTATTTCAACTGACGTGATGCTATCGAACTCCACTCGTTCAACCCTTGGGTGAAAGCTTGAACGACCCAATCATCTGTGACCGGTGGCAACTCCATGCGCTCCATTTGAAATCGAGACACGAACTCCCTCAATATTTCATTATCCTTTTGTCTTACCTTGAAAAGGTCTGATTTCCTCGTTGCAACCTTTATGGCCCCGGCATGTACCTTTATGAAAAAAATGCTAACATAGCAAATGAGTCGATGGAATTTGATGGCAGGTTGTGATACCAAATCATTGCTCCCTTTGAAGGGGTCTCTCCGAATTTTTTCAACAGCACAGATTCGATTTCATCATCCTCTAAATCGTTACCCTTGATGGCGCATGTATATGAAGTAACATGCTCGTTGGGATCTGTGGTACCATTATATTTGGGTATGTCTAGCATACGAAACTTATTTGGAATAGGCTTCGGAGCCGCACTTGGAGGAAAGGGTTTTTGTATAAACTTCTTTGAATCCATCCCTTTCAATATTGGTGGTGCCCCCGGTATCTGATCAACTCGAGAGTTGTATGTCTCCATTTTTTTATCGTTGGCTTCGATTCTCCTCTCCCCTGATTCAATTCTTTTGGTAAGCTCCTCCAGCATTTTAATTATCGCAGGATCAGTCCCCGATTTGTTACCATTCGGCCTCTCCGGTACTGGGTCGGTACGGCGAGTAATTTCTAGCTCGACCCTATTCGGAGCTCTATGTTGATTTTGTAACTGAGCAATAGCGGCTTGCTGACCCTGAAGCATCTCGAATATTACTTGGAGACTGACTCCCTCATCTCCTCTTCCCTGTGTTCCTTGGACACTAGATCGGCCTTCTCTGCATACACTCCCATTGAGATCTGCGCCTAGGTCCGCATTTAGAGCAACGTGCGAACTGACATCGACGGGGCTGACAATCGGTGCTCCCCCGTGATTAGCCTGTGGCACTTCGATTCCTGGAGCGATCACATTTCCGTTTTCACCATGGAATCCGAGGCCATTGTCACCGTGTGTGGATGCGTTTTGTGACTTTGACATATTTTAACTTGAAAGCAAAGATACTTGACAAGAACAAGCGTAGAATAGTGTGTTTCACCAGAATCAGTACTGAAAAGTCACTATTATCCTTAGCCCCACGGTGGGCGCCAAACTGTTTACCCAGAGATTCGAGTAACAACTAAACTTATTTAGTGGTTTTAAGGATACATGATTTAATCAAATACCAATTGATAAATAAGGAATTGAATAGATAATCTGAATAGTAAAATAAATCAAACCAGTGTTCTGGCAGTGTTTTCGACCTCGATTCGAGATGGCCTCGAGGTTGGGTAACAAGAACCGTAAAGAACAGAAAGTAAACAATGATGAAAAGTAATGGATAGTAAGTGAAATAGAGAGTAGCGTTTATGTATATATTTATCAGTCAATCAATCCCCCTTACAAATGAATGGAGTCCCTCTTTATATAGTAGAGGAATCCTAAATAAGGTACAATTCTAATAACGAAAACAACTCCTATGATTGGCGTCAATAGCCGCTTGATTCGATCTATTCCGGAATTTTCGCCGAGATCTTCGGTCGGTTGCTAATATCTCATCGTTCCGTTATGCCATACTCGAAGTCGGTCATGCTTTGTCTCGATCTTCAGCGAGCACTTTGATCTTCATGCTCCATACTCTGCCATTGAGCTCGAGCCTGGTCTATTACGAGCTTACTCTCGAGGCAGCTCCCTATGCCTATGAAATCTGACATGCCAGATTTCGACCGTATACAAATGAGAAAATCAAATTATTGTACACGAAAAAGGAAAAACAAAAACTGTGGAATAAGTCTCAATTCAGAATAAAAGAAAAGAAAAAATAGGTGAATCCAAAATGCAAAAGTAGTTGAAAAGATATGGAATGCTCAAAACATGACTGAAACTACGAGCATTGGAGTCCCGTTTTGATTAGAAGAAGCTATAGAACAATGAACTAGCACCTACAATTAGCGAGCATCAAGGTTTATATCAGACTCTACATGAAGAACCAGTCAAGACTCAAGATCAAGTTTCAGAATACTCATAGATAGGAATCTTGTAACTCATAGCTGATGGGCTTGTTTAGTTTCTTTTTTATAATAGCAGGACCGCGGACCGGAGCCTCGACGGAACCTCACTCGACTCCTCAACTCATCATTCCACCATTCTCCTTGAACTACACATGACCTGATTTCCCTATAACCCGGATATGTAAGCTATTCAAAACCAGGACTCGGTTACACCCTATCTTTTATTTCTTTTGAATAACGGTTTGGTAAAAAATTAGTCACATGACTCACCTAGTCTTTGCCTGAAAACGCTTCATGTTTTCAATCAAAGAGGGGCAGCTGTGAGCACCTAATTTTGAACAATATTTGAATTTTTACCATCTTCTACTATGTAAATATTTGTAGAAATTGAATATATATTTTTTAGCTTTGTTATATTTTTTTTATATAGGGTAAGAATTAAAAATAATTTAAAATGTCAAATTATTAATATTAGTATTATTTTTATTTTTATATTTATTTTAAAATAAAATAATTTTAAAAAAAAACAAAAAAATTAAATATTTTTTTAAATTTTCGGATGGGAATAAAATAATTGAAAAATTAAAAGTATGGAATAAAAAAGTAAAAGTAAAAGTAGGTGGAAAATTGTTTGTTTAATAAAAAAGTAAAAGAAAGTGAAAAATTTTAAAAAATAAAAGTAAAAGAATGTGAAAATTTAAAAAATGAAAAGTAAAAGAAAATTGGAATTAAAAAATAAAGTAAAGGTAGCTGAAAGTTTTTTTAAAAAAAGTAAAAGAAAGTGAAAATTAAAAAAAAGAAAAGTAAAATAAGTGGAAAATAAAAAATAAAAAAGTAACAAAAGTGAGAAATAAAAAAAGAAAAGTTAAAAAAGTGAGAATTTAAATATAATAAATGTAAAAAAATGGGAAATTTAAAAATAAAAGTAAAGAAAAGTGGGGAATTATCTTTTTTTTAAAAGAAGAAAAATGGGAAGTGAGCTTTCTTTTTAATTAAAAAATAATAATAAAATAAAAAAACTAAAAACAAAATCTGAAAAATTTCGAAAATTTTCTATAAATAGGAGAGAAAGGAAAAAAAAAAAGGAATAGGAGAAAGAGAAAAAAAGAAGAGAGGAGGGAATTGAGAGAAATTATTTTTGTTGTTTTACGCTAAGGAAATTTCTACTCGTGTCATTCTTTCTTCGTCTTTCTTTCGAAAAATCCAGCAAGTCATCACCCAAAACCCAACAAAAAATACTTCAAAATATCCATTTTCACACGCCAAACAGCGGAGTCAATAGTCGAGGTCAAGAATTCCGTTGGAGCTCCATTCACTAGCTTTGATGTTCTTCTTCGCTTATGCTTGTTCGACGTTCGTCTGAGTTATTGTACCTGTTCTTGAAGACTCATTTAATTAAAAATTTTGCATTAAAGGTTTATTCTTTCCTCTGTTCTTTTTATCTTATTTCATGTGATTTTATTTATTTGCCTTTAAATGTTATAAATAATAATATAAATTAGTCCTTAAAAGTTATACGCTTAATTATGTTTCTAGAAATATGGTATTCAAGCTTACTTTAAAGTTGGGAAGATTTGGACCCTAATAAGTTTGGGCTTCAATTGTTGGGCTATAGGGTATTGGTATATGATAGTTTATTTATTCAAATATCTAAAATCATACACTTCTTCCACAAGTAATTTCATAATTCATGACCTCATGATAATCTCCAAGTTTAGGAAGAATAATGAACATCGTTAGAGTGCTTTAGGCGCGCTTTTAATTAGTTTATCGCGATTATGTATACCTTTGCGTGGCATAATTGTAATTTTTAAAATTAAAACAGAAGTATGTGTTCGCGCAACTTTGGTCAAAACAATCTTAATATAATAAAATGTTATTAATTGTGTACACGTACGCGTGACATGATTTTGGCACAATAAGCAAAATGGATTCACACACGTGATTCATTTCAAAGATAATTCCATATTTTAATAATTAAAAACGGATAGATAAAGCATGAAAACCAATAAATCATAGTTTATCCAAAATTAATTCAAGCTAAATGTAGTCAATAAAGCGACTATGTTAGAACCACGAGACTCGGGGAATGCTTTACACCTTCTCCCCGGTCAATAGAATTCCTTACCCGAACTTTTTTTTCGCTGACCAATAATAATAGAGTCAAACCTTCCTTTGACTAGGGATTCAAATAAAATGTGACTTGGAACACCCAAAAAATCAATTTCAAGTGGCGACTTTGTAAATAAAATAATCCCTACACAAATTTGTCACTTTAATTGAAAAAATTCTTTAACCCACAACAAGCCATAATACATATCTTTTTGGGGGGTACAAAAGGGGTGTGACAGCCCTGGCGACTCTGCTGGGGAAACCCCATGAATTCAAGCTTGTACATTATTTTTATTTGGATTTATTAATCTTTGTATATAATGTAATCTATTTGGGCCTAATGTGCTATTTGTGCATTTTTTTACCTCATTGATATTGTTGAACTGTACATATAAACTGTCTTCTCTCGCACTTCTCTGAGTCTTCTTGAATTTAAATTGGGGATTTGCTTGACATAGTCCACCTCCTTTGAGATAGCCGAGGTGTTTGTCACCCGGTGAAGGATTTTAGTCACACATATTTTAGGCGGGGAGCACCACCAGCTAAGCCGGAAAGCAATGCTACCGGTACGCTGACCCTCATTAGCTCGAGTTGTCCGCTCGAGTAATCCAGTCTAGATACCTTCTCCACCAAGATTTAAACCTAGAAGAACAAACATCATGCCTAATATCCCTAGTATGTTCGCTTTATTTGCATCCCATGCATTTGACTTAGCGAAACTCGGCACAGGGGCCGGGTCCGTATAAGACAGATATTCTCTTTGAGGCCATCATGTTCACTTATGTGCTACTTGCTACATCATTTGGAAGGCTTGCTTGCATTATTGACCGGCTTTAGAAAATTAGTTGAGCGGAATTATAAACAAACAAAAAAAATTATCAGGTTCAATTTGACCGGCTTTACTAAAGATTTTTTAGTAGTCTGGTGTGAGGTGTAAAGATTAATTTTCATAAAAATCAAAAGAGAACATAGTCTATTTGACCAAACTACGCGGGTCTGATTTTCACCGGATGTGAGATACGTAAGCAAACCTCATCGGTTCCAGCCCCCAATTTTCAAAAATTCAAAAAGATATTTTCCTTTAATTCCTTCTTTAGAAGTTTTTCTTTGAGACGTCAAATCCAAAAATATTTTCTTCCTTTTAAAAAAAAAAGTCTTTCTTCCAAAAGTCAAAAAAACAAAAATCAAAATCAAAAAAAATATTTTCTTTCTTTTGAAATTTACAAAGAAATAAAAAATTCAAAATCCAAAAATATTTAAAAAATTCAAAATCCAAAAATATTTTCTTTCTTCTTTAGAAGTCTTTCTTTTACCAATTCTCAAAAAAAAAAAATCGAAATCGGAAAAAAAAAATTAAAAATATTTTCGTTGCTAGGAGATTTTGTCGGATTATTTGTATATGAGCAAAAAAAAAGAGTTAATTTATCTATTTTATTTCTGATCTTCCTGAACTACGTAATGATCTGTTTCATGCGGTGTCATGATACGTAGGCAAACCCCATCGGATTCGATCATAGCCATAAACACATTGAGTGAAAAATAAACTGTAAAAAAAGAAAAAAAATTGAGTGAAAAAGAAAGAAAAGAGTGGGAAACAAATATGGAGAAAAACAAAGAATGAAAAACAACAAAAAGAGAAAGAAAAAGAAATCAAGATATAAAAAAAAAAATTAAAAAAAGAGTCTCCTCAGAAGGAATCAGTTCACCCATGTTGGTGAATCATACTCGAGCTTGTTCCAAACGCTAGTCAGGATAGGTCTACTGCAGCCAGTAGCCCTGAACCGGCCAAACTCCGAGCCCCCCTCGCACCGGTCTAATGCTAGATGTGAATACCACTCTGGAGCAGTGGGACATACGGAAGACTGTTGGACTCTTACGAGAGCAGTGGAAGACCTCATCGAGGTCAAGGCAATAGTTCTTAGGGATGAAGAGGCCCCTAATATGATAAACAATCCTCTGCCTACTCACTCCAATGGGCCAGTAGTCGGAATGATCTGTGAAGATGGGGAATTTGATCTAGCACTGAAAGCCATAGTAGTCATTGCCGCGACAAAAGAGAAACCTAAAAACGGGTGCCAAACCTGAAAAGTTCTCTGTTAGATGGGAGTCTCAGTGGCCGGTCTTGCTATCTTTTCTGCGTCATGATTATTTCAGGGTGTTATCCGGACGTTTTACTTTTATTGTCTTACTTTTTGATGTAAACCCTTCTATCTTTAAAAATTTTAAAAAATCAAATCAAATGAAATTAATATTTTATTGTACAGGAATGTCTCTTTTCTTATTCTTGTCACCTTCCTTATTCTCTTTAAAGTTCTGTTAATGCAGATTTTAATGGCGTGACATGCTTGCGAACTTCATGCCTAGATCCTAAAACGCTGTGGCACTTCGAAATAATGAATCAAGAATCAGAATGCAATGAAGATAAGTTTAAGGAAATAAAACAAAGACTCAGAACAACTAAAGGAAAATTGGCTCCAGATTGAAAAGGTCCATACATTGTAACAAGAGTACTGCCAAAAGGGAGCTTTATATTTGGGAGATATTGAAGAAAATGTATCCGTGCCAGCTGTCAATACAGACGCGGTCAAAAGGTATTATGTTTGACCCTTTTTACGCATCTTTAATGATCTCTGATTGGGATGACGAAGGCTTTCATTCTCGCTGCGCAAACACTATCAACCCTTTGGGATGGTTATCTTTTCTTTGATTACCCTCTTTGGAACCTGAAAGTGTTATTGGAAAAAAAAAAGAAAAAAAAATAGAGACAAAAGAAAATGAAATAAAAATTGAAAAAAGGAAAAGGAAAAGAAAAAGAAAAAGAAAAAGAAAAAGAAAAAGAAAACAAAACAAAACAGAAGAAAAAGAAAATAAAACAAAAATCCAAACAAGTTCTTGTTACTTGAACTACGTTCGACTTGATTCTGAAAGGATACGTAGGCAGCCTCTCTGTGGGATTCAGTCACACCAACATAAAAATTCACATTCCCAAAAAAAAAAGAAAAAAAAGAAATTGAAACTGGGGCAAATGTTACAATTGGTTCGGTGATGGTTTTGCATAAAAGGTTCCAAAGTTGTAATTCAATTCAAATCCTTTTTATCCAAATTCTTTTCAAGTCCTTCCGATCAATCAACGAGAATGTTCAAGAATTGGAGGATACAGTTACTTGGATCTGATATAAACAAATGAGGAAAATAAAATAAGAGAGTTTTATTGGTGAAAACCTCACGGGAACCGTAGGGAGATGGCGAGCAGAGAAAATAAAAATGAAAGAGTCTTATTGGTGAAAACCCTCATGGGCACCATAAGACAATGGTGAGTAAAGAAACAAAAATGAGAGTCTTTTTAGTGAAAACTCGTAAGAAGAACTATAAGGCGATGGTGAGAAGAGAGAGGTCAACTGGTGAAAACCCACAAAGAGTGCCACTGATCGAAAAGAGGATCCTCACAACCATTGGCATCGACATAGTCGTGGGCAAGGTTTCTCGATTTCGAGGCAAACGTTATGATGAATTTCTGAGAGTCGGACGGTTTACACAGACCATGCATCCAGTCCAAAAGGCATGTCATGTTCATTGAAGTCCGCATGTACTTTAGATAAGTCCTTTTCTTTCCCCGAAAGGGTTACCTCTTGTTTAAACTCATTCTCCATTCCATTGTTGTTTTTCTTTGAATCCATATCGGTATAACTTCGTGTCAAAATAAAGGCAAAGAAAGGATGGTAAGATCGATTACAGGGCTCTCGTTTGAAGCGAACAGATACTTTGAAAAGACACCCAACCTTGGAAAGGGAATCAAGGCCGCAAGCTGACCACCACTTTGAACACTCATGATTTTCCTTTGTTTGCAGTAGGAACAAAGCAGTGCAGAATGGAAATTCCTAAAGGACAAATGTCACCAAAGGTAAGTTTCCTCAAAATTTCCACTTTCCTTTAGTTTTTTAGCATGCATCACTAGTGCTCATACTTCTCATTTTCGTAGCTTAACCCGGGTAGAACCTTTTCGCCTAGGGGGATCTAGCTCATAGTTACGGGTAGAAATACTCTTCGCCCAGGCTGTTTTCGTAGCTTAACCCAGGTAGAACCTTTTCACCTAGGTGGATCCAACTCATAGTTCTGGGTAGAAGTACTCTTCGCTTAGGTTATTTTACGTAGCTTAACCTAGGTAGAACTTTTTCGCCTAGGGGGATCCAGCTCATAGTTTCCGGGTAGAAGTACTCTTCGCTCAGGTTGTTTTATGTAGCTTAACCCAGGTAGAACCTTTTCGCCTAGGGGGATCCAGCTCATAATTCCGAGTAGAAGTACTCTTCGCCCAGGCTGCTTTTTGTAGCTTAGCCCGGGTAGAACCTTTTCGCCCAGGGGGATCCAGCTCATAGTTCCGGGTAGAAGTACTCTTCGCTCAGGTTGTTTTACGTAGCTTAACTCAGGTAGAACCTTTTCGCCTAGGGGGATCCAGCTCATAGTTCCGGGTAAAAGTACTCTTCGCTCAGGTTATTTTATGTAGCTTAACCCAGGTAGAACCTTTTCGCCTAGGGGGATCCAGCTCATAGTTTCCGGTAGAAGTACTCTTCGCTCAGGCTATTTTTTGTAGCTTAACCAAGTAGAACATTTTCGCCTAGGGGGATCCAATTCATAGTTTTCGGGTAGAAGTACTCTTCACCCAGGCTTGTTTTTCGTAGCTTAACCCAGGTAGAACCTTTTCGTCTAGGGGGATCCAGCTCATAGTTCCGGGTAGAAGTACTCTTCGCCCAGGCTATTTTTCGTAGCTTAACCTAGGTAGAACCTTTTCGCCTAAGGGGATCCAGCTCATAGTTCCGGGTAGAAGTACTCTTCACTCAGGTTGTGTTTTGTAGCTTAACCCAAGTAGAACCTTTTTGCCTAGGGAGATCCAGCTCATAGTTCCGGGTAGAGGTACTCTTTGCTCAGGTTGTTTTACGTAGCTTAACCTAGGTAGAACCTTTTCGCCTAGGGGGATCCAGCTTCTAGTTTTTGGGTAGAAGTACTCTTTGCTCAGGTTGTTTTACATAGTTTAACCCAGGTAGAAATTTTTCGCCTAGGGGGATCCAGCTCATATTCCGGGTAGAAGTACTCTTCTCCCAGGCTCGCTTTTTGCAATTTAACCCAGGTAGAACCTTTTTGCCTAGGGGATTCATTTTTATTTCAGTAATACAGGGCACCAACCCCTGGTTACATTTCTTTTCCGTAATACAGGATGTCATCCCCTGGTTACATTTGCTTTTAGTAATACAAGACGTCATCCCATGGCTACATTCTTTTCAGTAATACATGGTACTAACCCCTGATTACATTCTTTTTCCGTAATACAGGGTATCAACCCATGGTTACATTTCCTTACCAGTATCAGGGTCCACCAATCCCTAGTCGCCTTTTCAATATAGAGTCTCCACTCCCTAGTTTCTTTCATTTTAGACATAGGGTCTCAATTCCCTAGTCTCTGTTTTTTTTTTCGGGGTACACCATTCCCGACCTTTTATTGCTTTCAATAAAGAAGTAGTTTAGAATTTTGTTACAATAACTCACGAAATTTTCCTAGTGCAAACTAGGGCAGAAATATTTCGTTTGTTTGTTTGTTTGTTTTGGTGTCTGAGTAGGTTTTAACTCGAGGCACATGGTTCGAGATGACCAAAAGAATAAGTCTCAATTCAAAATAAAGAAAAGAAAAAATAGGTGAATCCAAAATGCAAAAGTAGTTGAAAAGATGTGGAATGATCAAAACATGACTGAAACTACGAGCATTGGAGTCCCGTTTTGATTAGAAGAACCTATAGAACAATGAACTAGCACGTACAGCTAGCGAGCATCAAGGTTTAGATCAGAGTCTGCATGAAGAACCAGTCAAGACTCAAGATCAAGTTTCAGAAGACTCATAGATAGGAATCTTGTAACTCATAGCTGATGGGCTTGTTTAGTTTCTTTTTTATAATAGCAGGACCGTAGACCGGAGCCTTGACGAAACCTCACTCGACTCCTCAACTCATCATTCCACCATTCTCCTTGAACTACACGTGACCTGATTCCCCTATAACCCGGGATATGTAGGCTGTCCAAAATCAGGACTCGATTGCACCCTATCTTTTATTTCTTTTTCTTTAACGGTTTGGTCAAATATTAGTCATATGCTCGCCTAATCTTTGCCTGAAAACTCTTCATGTTTTCAAGCAAAGAGGGGCAGCTGCGAGCACCTAATGTTTTACTATATTTGAATTTTTACCATCTTCTACTATATAAATATTTTTAGAAATTTAATATATATTTTTTAGCTTTGTTATATTTTTTTATATAGTAAGAATTAAAATAATTTAAAAGGTCAAATTATTACTATTAGTATTATTTTTATTTTTTATCTTTATTTTAAAATAAAATAAATTAAAAACAAAACCGAAAAAATTAAATATTATTTTTAATTTTCTGATGGGAATAAAATATTAAGAAAATTAAAAGTATTGAATAAAAAAGTAAAAGTAAAAGTAGGTGGAAAATTGTTTGTTTAATAAAAAAGTAAAAGAAAGTGGAAAATTAAAAAAAATAAAAGTAAAAGAATGTGAAAATTTAAAAAATGAAAAGTAAATAAAAATTGGAATTAAAAAATAAAGTAAAGGTAGATGAAAATTTTAAAAAATAAAAGTAAAAGAAAATGAAAGTTTAAAAAAAAAGTAATATAAGTGAAAAAAAAAAAGAAAAGTAAAAAAAGTGGGAAATAAAAAAAGAAAAGTAAAAAAAGTAGAAATTTAAATATAATAAAAGTAAAAAAATGAGAAATTAAAAAAAAAAAAGTAAAGGAAAGAGGAGAATTTTTTTTTAAAAAAGAAGAAAAACGGGAAGTGGGATTTCTTTTTAATTAAAAAATAATAATAAAATAAAACAATTAAAAGGAAAAACTGAAAAATTCCGAAATTTTTTCTATAAATAGGAGAGAAAGGAAAAAAGAAAGGAAGAGGAGAAAGAGAAAAAAAGAAGGGAGGAGGGAATTGAGAGAAATTATTTTTCTTCTTCTATGCTAAGGAAATTTCTACTCGTGTCATTCTTTCTTCGTCTTTCTTTCGAAAAATCCAGCAAGTCATCACCCAAACCCAACAAAAAATACTTCAAAACATCCATTTTCACACGCCAAACAGTGGAGTCAATAGTCGAGGTCGAGAATTCCGTTGGAGCTCCGTTCACTAGCTTTGATGTTCTTCTTCGCTTATGCTTGTTCGTCGTTCGTCTGAGTTATTGTACCTGTTCTTGAAGACTCATTTAATTGAAAATTTTGCATTAAAGGCTTATTCTTTCCTCTGTTCTTTTTATCTTATTTCATGTGATTTTATTTATTTTCATTTAAATTTTATAAATAATAATGTAAATTGGTCCTTAAAAGTTATATGCTTAATTATGTTTCTAGAAATATGGTATTCAAGCTTGCTTTAAAGTTGGGAAGATTTGGACCCTAATAAGTTTGGGCTTCAATTGTTGAGCTATAGGGTATTGGTATATGATAGTTTATTTATTCAAATATCTAAAATCATACACTTCTTCCACAAGTAATTTCATAATTCATGACCTCACAATAATCTCAAAGTTTAGGAAGAATAATGAACATCGTTAGAGTGTATTAGGCGCGCTTTTAATTAGTTTATAGTGATTATGTATACCTTCGCGTGGCATAATTATAATTTTTAAAATTAAAACCGAAGTATGTGTTCGCGCAACTTTGGTCAGAACAATCGTAATATAATAAAATGTTATTAATTGTGTACACATACGCGTGGCATGATTTTTGCACAATAAACAAAACGGATTCACACACGTGATTCGTTTCAAATATAATTCCATATTTTAATAATTAAAAGCGGATAGATAAAGTATGGAAACCAATAAATCACAATTTATCCAAAATTAATTCAAGCCAAAAGTAGTCAATAAAGCGACCGTGCTAGAACCACGGGACTCGGGGAATGCCCTACACCTTCTCCCCGGTCAACATAATTCCTTACCCGGACTTTGTTTTCGCAGACCAATTATAATAGAGTCAAACCTTCCTTTGACTAGGGATTCAAATAAAAGGTGACTTGGAACACCCAAAAAATCAATTCCAAGTGGCGACTCTGTAAATAAAATAATCCCTACACAAATTTGTCACTTTAATTGGATAAACTCTTTAACCCACAACAAGCCATAATATATATCTTTTTGGGGATATAAAAGGGGTGTGACAAAAACCAACGGAGCACCTATAATGTCAAAAAGAAAGAAAGAATAGATATAGAAACTTAACTTACTCACTCGGTTGAACAACCGCAACCAAATCTAGAAGAAATAGAAACCTTTTATTTATATTAATTGTAAAAAATATATTTTCTATCCCTCATAAATGTATTATATGTTGGATATAATTGTAATTATAATTAATTAATAAAAAAAACTTCATTATTTTCTTGTATTTATTATTTTACCTTTTTATTTAATATTTAATTATTTTGCACAAGAAAACTGACATCTTCGTTATAAAGTTACAATTAATTTTTAAAAGCTTCAATATTTCCTTGTATGGTCATGATATTAGAAATGTAATTAATTTTCATTTCAAGTTTTTAAGTTATCATTTCAACTTTCGAGCTTTCAATGGTAAAACTTTGTCTAGTATTTTAGAACTTTGAATTAAACTACTCAAATCTTAGTCAGCATATAATGTTCTTGACAAGGAGAACCATGGTAGTATATTAATACAAATGGCTAATTTAGATAGGTGAAATACTAAATTATCATATATTTAAGTTTCTATCTCATGGTACATGTATTTACTAGTTATGTGTAATAATAACAATATTGAGGGGTCCTTTAACCCTTTGGGACAGAAAGAATTTTATCATGCTATCATACTATCACGATGTTCAGAATGTCATATTGTACCGTAACAACAAGATACTATGGTTCACTACAAGGTTCCCTGTAGTAGACTATGCATCTTCTACTAACTTAGATTGAAAAGCGACATCTTCTACTAACTTAATGGTTTGCCCATCCATGCTTCGAAGAGTTAGCATTTTAGAAGCCATTTTCTAATTTTGGCTTTGGTTATGTTGAGTCCCAAGATGATTATAAAATTGTACAAGTTGTGGGTCATCGAGATGGAATGGAATAAATGGGTTAAACATTAATGCATATTTTATGTACAGTTTAAGAACAATTTTTTGGGAGAACTTCGGTGCTTGCTTTGGGATCGATCCTGCTGTATGTATAAAAAAACTGCATTGGCTTGTTGATCGAGGTCATGACGACTTCGAGTCATGGTTCGTTGCTTCTTTGGACCTTTTAGACATGACATACAAAGAATTGACATTGCCCATCTACCTTGATAATAATGTTGATGATGGTGAAGTTAGTTGGAGATTAGGGATCTTAAGAGGCACTCTTTCTGTATCTTGTCACTATAGAGTTCAGACGGGTGTATGGGTTATGAAGGAAGATGGATGGAGTAAGGTTGCTTCGGTCTCTTCGGTTTCAGTACCGTATCATGATATTGAAGTTTTTAAGAATGATAAGAGGATTTGGCCCATTTCTATGCAGCAATGCTTCCAAGATTAATGGTGTATAAGGGAGAAAGCTATAGAGCATATTACACAAATGCCTTATAGCTTTGAAGTTGAGGCTACTGTGTATATTGAAAGTTTGATTTCAACAAATCTTGTAGAGGTGATTTGAAAAGTTGTGATTTGTCCTA
Source organism: Nicotiana tabacum (assembly GCF_000715075.1). Classification (NCBI taxonomy): domain Eukaryota; kingdom Viridiplantae; phylum Streptophyta; class Magnoliopsida; order Solanales; family Solanaceae; genus Nicotiana; species Nicotiana tabacum. The sequence continues at coordinate 2,328,839 of NC_134096.1, forward strand.
TTGTAAACTCGGGGTAGACAACTGACACTCAATGATAGTAGATATAGAGCCAATTTTATGAGAAGAAACCAACATACTGAAAAGTTGAGCCTAAACATGCATATGATGTAACAACAACAACAACCTAGTATAATTTCATTAGTGGGGTCTGGGGAGGATAGTGTGTACACAGACCTTACCCCTACCCTGGGGTAGAAAGGCTGTTTCCGATAGACCCTCGGCTCCCTCCCTCCAAGAACTCCCCACCTTGCTCTTGGGGTGACTCGAACTCACAACCTCTGGGTTGGAAGTAGAGGGTGTTCACCACTAGAGCAACCTATTCTTGTCAGAGGGAGCACTTATAGGTGACAACTATTCTTGATTATATATTTGTTGGACAACTTTATATTTCCCTGGAGGTACATTGGAAGGAAAAATCAATAGGAAGTAGAACAAGTAGTAATAAATAAGAAACCATAAAGCAACACATAAATACCTCCACCGATATCTAACTAAATAAAGTAGCATGAATCTACTGAATTGCTGGCTCAAATTCATCAGTTGTATCATCTAGAGTTAAAGAGATTTAAGATGTCATCTGCTTTCTCATTGCAAGGAAGCTCTTTTGGACCAAATATGCAAGAGTAGAAAATTTCAACATTTGGCAGGTTCCATCATCCAAGTCATAAAGGTTGTGTGCTAATTTCCTGCTTCTTTCCATGTACGTTCACTTGATTGATGAGAAGAATCTTTAAATTGAAATTGGAGACAAAATACAAAAATGGAAGGTTATTCGCTTCTCCATGACGAAGCCAATATATATATATATATATATATATATATATATATATATATATATCAGGTATCAGCTTCAGAATCAAAGGATAAAGATATGCAGTGGAACATAACGAGGACGATGATCAATGTTCAGCTCCTAATAACCACAGTTTAAAAAAGTTATATACCTTGTCTCAAAGTTGAATCAACATAGGATGAAATCCACATTGTATAGTTATTTTTGCACAGGATGGTATGCACTTGTATAATGATATGACAACAAACACTGATTAATCATATAATGTTTGCTGGCACCTATCAAAATTGAAAAGAAGTATATCAAAATTCTCAGTATAGCTGTGATGATCCAAAAGGTAATCTTATGCTTTAGAACTCGAATATGCGCTCTTAAGTCTTAAAAAAATTTATTTTTTACCTTTCTCGATTTGTGTGCGCAGTCCGGACATGTTTTCGGAAAGATTTTATGTTGAAAACTAACGAAAATAAGAATTGTTGCCTTAAAAGTTGATTTTAGTTGACTTTGGTCAATATTTTTGGTAAACGGATCCAAATCTGTGTTTTTACGATCCCGGTGGATCCATATCGAATTATGGGACCTGGGCGTATGCCCGAAATAGAATTCATAGGTTCCTAACTCAAGTTATGAATTTTTGATAAAAATTAAAAGTTTGAAAAATTAATTATTTCTAAGAATTGATTAATGTTTGGCATTGTAAGTACCGGGTCCGTATTTTAGTTTCGGAGCATGGTACAGGTTCATTATGATATTTAAGACTTGTCTCTAAAATTTGGTAAGAAACGGAGTTGATTTGACGTGATTCAAACGTCCAATAGAGAAGATAGAAATTTCAAAGTGTTCTTGAGAATTTCATTTGATTTAGTGTTAAATTCGTAGTTCTAGGTATTATTTGGCGATTTGATCGCGCGAGCAAGTTCGTATGATATTTTTAGACTTGTGTGCATGTTTGATTAGAGCCCCGAGGGCTCGGGTGAGTTTCAGATAGGCCACGGCATATTTTGGACTTTGGAAAATCTAGTTTTCTATAGATTCAGGTGTTCTAGTATGTCCTTCTTCGCGTTCGTGAAGGTCCTCTCGCGAACGCGAAGACTAAACTGATGAGGCCGGAATTTTTTCTTCGCGAACGCGAAGGGTTGGTCGTGGATGCGAAGCGATGGGGGCATTACCCTTCGCGAACGCGACGACCTCATCGCGAACGCGTAGTGTTAGGCACTAGGGAGGGGAGTCAGCCTTTCCTTCATCGCGAACGCGAGCAATGCCTAGCGAACGCGAAGGCTAGGGAGGGGAAGGGGGGATAGCCTACACGAACGCGAACACTCTCTCGTGAATGTGAAGGTTTGGCAGCCAATGCTCTTCGCGAACGCGATGCACATCGTCGCCCAACACTTAAAACAGAATCAAATACGGGTTTAAGCCATTTCTTCAACATTTTTCAAGAACCAAACGGGTAGGGGCGATTTTCAAGAGTCATTTTCTTCCCCAAAGTGTTGGTAAGTGATTCTAAACTATTTTCTTTCAATTACCCATTACATTTCATGAATTATCAATCTAAAATCTAGAGTTTTTATGGTAGAATTAGGGGTTATGATAGAAACTAGGGATTTCAAAAATTTGGGGATTTAGACCTCAATTTGAGGTCGGATTCCAAAATCAATTACATATTCGGGTTCGGGGGTGAATGGGTAAATAAATTTTGGTCCGAACCTCGGGTTTTGACCAAGCGGGCCCGGGGTCGATTTTTCGACTTTTTGGAGAAAAATTTGGAAAATTTAATTTATGCAATATAATTGATTCCTTTAGAAATATTTGATATTATCGAGTCATTTTTGAATAGATACGAGTGGTTTGGAGGTGAATTCTAAAGGAAAAACTGTGATTGAGAATTAAGTGGCCTTCGGAGCGAAGTAAGTGTTGTGTCTAACCCTGACTTGAGGGAATTAGGAACCTTAGTGTAACGACCCGGCCGGTCGTTTTGACTATTGCAATCCCATTCCCCCATTTACTGCTCAAATTGTGAATTACAGTTGTTATTTGGCTTGCCGGGGTAATTGGTTTGGGTTCGGAGAGGTTTTGAAATGATTTAGAGCGCTTAGTTCCAAAGTTTAGAATTTAAGTTGAAAAGGTTGACCGGATGTTAACTTAGGTGTAACGACCCTGGAGAAATTTTGCTAAGAAAATTAAGGTTTGGTGGTGCCGAGGTAGATCAATTTGTACAAGGTCATTTCTGCGACCAATGTGTAAAGGAAAATTTTGTCGGAAAAGGGTCATTTCTGCGACCACTATGCGGTCATAGAATCACTTTGTGGACCGCATAATGGTCGCAAAGTGGATCAGGTAAGGGGCAAGATTTGAGGAAAATCTGCGATGCACTATGCGACCGCAGACCTATTTTACGGTGTATTATGTGACCGCAAAGCAAGTATGCGGACCGCATAATGACTGCAGACCGGGTCAGTAACGCCCAGCTTTGGAGGCCAAATGATGCGGCGGATATGCGGACCGCATACCTGTTATGCGATCGCATAACTACGTCGGAGCTTCCATTCTTTCTAATTTTTTACCCAACCCAACTTCGATTAATAGCCCTTGAAGCTCATTTTTTAGCCAAAATCTGATATTTTAGAGAGAGGTGAGAGCATTTTAGAGAGAAAAAGTGAAGACTTAGTCATTTATCCATCAATTCTTGTTCAAGGTTTGAAGATTTTACAAGGATCTTGCTAGGGCTTCAAAGAGGTAAGAATTTCTTTCCTCAATCCTTCAATTTCGGGTTTGGAGTAAAAATGGGTGATTAATAGTATGATTATTGGGTGTAAGAGTATTATGTATACATACCAATAAGGTTGTGGAAGGATTGTTAAGTTCAAATGGGTATGGATTTGGTTGAAAATGGTAGAAATCTTCATAGACTTTAATTAAAGATTTAAGGGTCGAGTTGATGTCAGATTTTGGTAAAATTTATATGGTTGGACTCATGGTTGGATGTGCGTTCATATTCTGTAATTTTTGTCAAGTTCCGAGATGTGGGCCCTACGGGCAATTTTTGAGTTAATTTCGGATTTTATTGGAAAAATTAGTATTTCCTTATGGAATTAATTACAATAATTTGTATTGACTGAATCGAATTGATTGTGGCTATATATGAGGCTTTCGGAGACCAATTCTCATGGCAAGGGCATAGCGGAATAAATAAGTACACGGGTTGAGGTAAGTAATAATTATAAATCTGGTCCTGAGGGTATGAAACCCCGAATTTTGGTATCATGTGATTATTTTGGAGGTTCCACACATGCTAGGTGACGGGCGTGTGGGCGTGCACTTGGTTCGTCCCGAAAAACTGTAAAGTTGAATAATTTATTATTAGCTATATGATCTCTATGTGTTGAAGAAATTTGACTATGAATCATGTTATAAATCATGCTTAGGCTATGTTATAGTACTGTTGAGACCCGTAGAGGTTGCGTACTTGTTGAATTATTTGCTAATTATTGTCTTGTACTCATTCATGATTTTTCTTGCGTATTATACCTCAGTCTTTCTGGATTTTTGTTGATATACTATGTTATCTTTGTTTGGGCTAATCTTTGTGATTTCTGAGGGCCCGAGAGACTTGAGAGGTTGAGGAATGAGTGTAAGGCCGAGGGCATGTCGGTGAGGTAAGGATATTATGTCACGTGAGTTGTCCGTGCAGGATATTATAGCACGTGAGTTGTCCGTGCAGCACGTGAGTTGTCCGTGGAGATTATGGCGCTTGGGCTGTAGGAGCCCCTCCGGAGTCTGTACACACCCCCAGTGAGAGCGGGTACCTATTGAGTGTGAGTGCTGAGGGCTGAGAGCCGAGTGGTTGAGCTGTTGTGATAAGTTGAGTGACTGATGCCTGACAGGCTGTACTTGCTTTGCATTTGTTGTTGCACTTGGTTGCTATCTGTCATTGTTGTAAAATCTCTGACAGAATTTATATCAGGATTACTTGAAATTGAACTGTATAAAATTGATTTGACTTAAACTGCCGGATTTAAAAGCATGTCTATTCTTTGCTGGAACTACTGAAAGTGAACTATGACTGTATAGCTCGTCATTATCTTCAGTTCCTCAGTTATTATTGTTACTTGCTGAGTTGGTTGTACTCATACTACACCTTGCACTTCGTGTGCAGATCCAGGTGTTCCTGAACATAGCGGGTGTTGATCATTTCGTGCAGTTGATTTTCAGGAGATTTTGAGGTAGCTGCCGTGTTCCGCAGACCTTGTCTCTCCTTCTCTATCTCATTGTTTACTGTATTTGGTCTCAGACTATTATAGACCGTATTTTCTAGACTTGTACTCATATTAGATGCTCATGTACTCGGTGACACCAGGTTTTGGGAGTGTTGTATCGGAAATTGCTAGATCTTTGGTATTGTACTAAATGTTACGTTTTTAAATTTAAAGGAAATCGTAGGTTATTGATGTTGTCGGCTTGCCTAGTACTGAGATAGGCACCATCACGACAGGTTAGGATTTTGGGTCGTGACACTTAGACTATTTGCTGCGTGAAATTCATGTGAGCGGCGTATATGTGAGGTGACGAGTACTTATGCGCCGCCAATTTACCTATTTTCCATGTTTCTTCCATTTTTCTTATATTGTCTCTTTTCTATGCCTAATTGCTACGTGTTTATACTAATGTTGTTAAATTGATCGTTCTTATCATGTTTACGAAATTTCTGGTGATAATTGAGAATTTATTTCAAAGTTGAGATTGATATTGTGGAATCAAATGTTGAAGTAAGTCTTGTACTTGTTATTCTATCTCCCAGTTGCTATTTATGCATTACATTATGGTAATGGAGAGTGTTAATGCACGAAGGGTGATGTCGTACCATATTATGAGTGTTAATGCACAAAGGGTGATGTCGTGCCATATTGTGAGTGTTAATGCACGAAGGGTGATGTCGTGCCATATTATGAGTGTTAATGCACAAAGGGTGATGTCGTGCCATATTGTGAGTGTTAATGCACGAAGGGTGATGCTGTGTCATATTATGAGAGTTAATGCACGAAGGGTGATGTCGTGCCGTTTCTATTGATTTTATGGTGAGATTGAGAGTAAAAGCACGAAGGGTGATGCCGTGCATTTTTCCTTTACTGTATTCGTGTTCCTGTTGATTCATAATATGTTGGTTGTTCCAGTTATCATTCTGTTGTAGTTCTTTATCTCATATTTCCCCCAGCATGTTTCCCCTCTCTTGATATCTCCTATCTAATTCTTCATTTCTGTTATTTGTATATACGTTGTTAAACCGTACAGGTTGATTTGTAGGTGCCTTGCCTTAGCCTCGTCACTACTTCATCGAGGTTAGGCTCGACACTTACTAGTACATGGGGTCGGTTGTACTGATACTGCACTCTGGACTTTCTATCTTTCTGTTCTGCTGTTTCTTTCATTCAGACAGTTGTATTTATTTCAAACTATTACTTGTAGTAAATTCTAGAATGCTCATGAATTGTGAGTCCAAATCCGAGTGATAGTAATTGATACAGTCTTTATATTATTCCGCACTTACTATATTTCATATTGGCTAATTATGGTTATTTATCGAATGTAAATAAGGATTTTGTTTAATGACTCTCTAACGTTGGCTTGCCTAGCAAGTAAAATGTTAGGCGCCATCACGGTCCCGACGGTAGAAATTTCGGGTCGTGGCAAGTTGGTATCAGAGCACTAGGTTTCCTAGGTCTCACGATTCACAAAAAAGCTTAATAGAGTCTGGAGGATCGGTACGGAGACGTCTGTGCTTATCTTCTAGATATTATAAAGTTTAGGAACAAGTTTCACTTCTATTCTTCTCTGTCGTGCGATTTTGCTTTCTCAATACTCATTGAACTCTTCTACTCTTATTCTCTCGCAGATGGCGAGAACACGTACCGCTTTCTCAGTTGAGCAGCATCCAGAGCCTCTAGTGGCAGCTCCTACGCGGGGCCGAGGTCGAGGCCGAGGCCGTGCCAGAGGCCGTGCCAAAGGCCATGCCAGAGGCCGAGGTAGGTGCAGTCTCTCCGGTTGGAGAGGAGCCCTGACTCCCACTACTCCCGCTCCGGAGAAGATAGCTCCCCAGTATCAGGCTCCAGCAGCTCAGCCAGTTGGAGTAATTCAGCCGGTTGTTGTGGCACAGACCAATGATGGGTCAGCTATGTCTTTTGAGGCTTTGTGGAGATTGGGTAGGTTTACCAAGCTCTTCCTAGTTCACTTCAGTGGTGCTCCTTCTGAGGAACCCCAGGAGTATCTTGACAACTGTCACGAGGTTCTACGGAACATGGGTGTAGTGGAGACAAATGTGGTCGACTTTGCTGCATTTCAGATGACTAGTTCCGCCAAGAAATAGTGGAGAGATTATTTATTGACCAGACCAGCAGGGTCGCCTGCTCTTACTTGGGACCAGTTCTCTCAGCTCTTCCTAGAGAAGTTTCTGCTTGTCATATTGAGAGAGGAGTGTCGCCATCAGTTTGAGCATCTCCAGCAGGGCAGTATGACTGTCACTCAGTATGAGACCCATTTTTTGGGTTTGGCCCATCATGCTATTCTTTTGCTTCCCACCGAGAGAGAGAGGTTGAGGAGTTTTATTGACGGACTTGCTCAATCTATTAGATTGCATATGGGTAAGGAGACTGGGAGTGAGATTTCTTTCCAGGCGACTGCTAATGTCGCCATACGAGTCGAGATGGTTCTTACTCAGGGAGGTCAGGGGTCTGACAAGAGACCTCGTTATTCTGGTGAGTTCAGCGGTGCCTCATCTATAGGCAGTGGTACTTTTGGTAGAGGCCATCCCCCAGGCCGTTTCATTCAGCACTCCAGGCATCCCACGGTGCCTCAGGTGGTCGTGGTCCTCATATGCCTTATTCCGACCAGCTAGCCTACAGTGCACCACCAACTCTTATTAGTGCACCTCCACTCTATAGCTATCAGGGTGGTTATTCAGGTCGACAGGGTCAGTTTTAGGGTCAGCAGTCACAACAACCGAGGTTATATTATACTTGTGGTGATCCGAGACACATTGCTAGATTTTGCCCTCGGGCAACGGGCAACTCACAACAGTAGAGTTCTCGTGCCATGGTTCTGACACCAGTTGCTACACCACCTACCCAACCAGCCAGAGGCAGGGGTCAGACAGCCAGAGGTAGAGGTCAGACTGTTAGAGGTGGAGGTCAGACCATTAGAGGTGGAGACCAGCCAGCTAGAGGTCGTCCCAGGGATGTAGTTCAGGGTGGTGGGGCCCAGCCCTGGTGTTATGTTTTCCCAGCCAGGCCTGAGGCTGAGTCATCTGACGTTGTTATCCCAGGTATTGTTTCATTTTATAGTAGAGATGCTTCAGTTCTATTTGATCCGGGGTCTACTTACTCCTATGTGTCATCCTATTTTGCTTCATATTTGGTTGTGCCCTATGACTCTTTGAGTGCTCCTGTGTATGTGTCCACACTAGTGGGAGATGCAATTATTGTAGATCGTGTTTATCGTTCGTGTGTGGTCACCATTAGGAGTTTTGAGATTCGTGTAGACCTTCTACTTCTCGATATGGTTGATTTTGATGTCATAATGGGTATGGATTGGCTGTCACCTTATCATTCTATATTAGATTGTCACACTAAGACGGTGAACTTAGCCTTGCAGGGGTTGCCTTGATTAGAGTGGAGAGGTACTATTGGCCATTCTACCAACAATATTATCTCTTATGTGAAGGCTCGACATATGGTCGAGAAGGGGTGTCTAGCTTATTTAGCTTATGTCCGCGATTCTAGTGCGGAGGTTCCTTCCATGGATTCAGTACCAGTTGTTCGTGAGTTTCCAGAGGTGTTTCCTGCAGACCTGCCGGGGATACCACCCGACAGGGATATTGATTTATGTATTGATTTGGCCCCGGGCACTCAGCCCATTTCCATTTCGCCATACCGTATGGCCCTGCCAGAGTTGAAAGAATTGAAAGAACAGTTACAAGATTTGCTTGATAAGGGCTTAATTAGACCTAGTGTCTCGCCCTGAGGTGCATCTGTGTTGTTTGTGAAGAAGAAAGATGGATTGATGAGGATGTGTATAGATTATCGGCAGTTGAACAAAGTCATCATCAAGAACAAGTATCCATTATCGATGATTGATGATTTATTTGTTCAGCTTCAGGTTGCCCGGGTGTTTTCGAAGATTGATTTGAGATATGGCTACCATCAGTTGAGGATTAGGGCATCCGATGTTCCTAAGACATCTTTTCGAACTCGGTATGGGCATTATGAGTTTCTAGTGATATCATTTGGGCTGACCAATGCCCCAGCAACATTCATGGATTTGATGAATCGGGTGTTCAAGCCCTACTTGGATTCCTTTGTGATCGTGTTTATTGATGACATCTTGATCTACTCCCGCAGTCGAGAGGAGCATGAGCAGCATCTCAGGATTATACTTTAGACTCTGAGAGCCAACCAGTTGTATGCTAAATTTTCAAAGTGCGAGTTTTGGTTGAGTTCAGTTGCTTTCTTGGGTCACGTTGTATCAACATAGGGTATTCAGGTGGATCCTAGGAAGATTGAGGCAGTTCAGAACTAGCCTAGACCCACATCAGCTATAGAGATCCATAGTTTCTTGGGATTGGCAGGCCATTACCGTCGGTTTGTGGAGGGGTTTTCATCTATAACAACCCCGTTGACCAGATTGACCCAGAAGGGTGCCCCGTTCAGGTGGTCAGACGAGTGTGAGGCGAGCTTCCAGAAGTTCAAGACATCTTTGACTATGGCACGGGTATTAGTGTTACCCATAGGTTCAGGATCTTATACAGTATATTGTGATGCATCTCGTATTGGTCTGGGTACGGTATTGATGTAGGGTGGAAATGTTATTGAATATGCTTCTCGGCAGTTGAAGGTTCACGAGAAGAATTACCCTGTTCATGATCTAGAGCTGGCAGCCATTGTTCACGCGCTGAAGATTTGGAGGCACTACCTTTACAGCGTGCCATGTAAGGTATTCACAGATCATCGGAGCTTGCAGTATTTGTTCAAGCAGAAGGAACTCAATTTGAGGCAGAGGAGGTGGTTGGAGCTATTAAAAGACTATGATATCACCATATTGTATCATCCCGGGAAGGCCAACGTGGTGGCCGATGCTTTGAGTAGAAAGTCAGCTAGTATGGGTAGTCTTGCTTATGTTCCAGTTGGTGAGAGACCGCTTGCATTGGATGTTCAGGCCCTGGCCAATCAGTTCGTGAGGTTGGATGTTTCTGAGCCCAGCCATGTTCTAGATTGTACAGTTGCTCGGTCTTCTTTGTTTGAGCGTATCAGAGATCGGCAGGATGACGACCCTCATTTACTTGTACTTAGAGACACAGTGTGACACGGTGGTGCCAAGCAGGTTACTGTTGGAGATGATGGAGTTTTGAGGATGTAGGGTCGTATTTGTATGCCTAATGTGGATGGACTTCGTGAGTTGATTCTTGAGGAGGCCCACAGTTCCCAGTATTCTATTCATCCGGGCGCCGCCAAGATGTATCAGGACTTGCGGCAGCATTATTGGTAGAGGAGGATGAAGAAATACATAGTTGCATATGTAGCTCGGTGCTTAAATTGCCAGCAGGTAAAGTATGAGCACCAGATCTTGGAGGTTTACTTCCGAGGTTAGAGATTCCTGAGTGGAAGTGGGAGCGTATCACTGTGGATTTTGTTGTTGGACTCCCACGGACTCAGAGGAAGTTCGATGCAGTTTGGGTCATTGTGGATAGGCTGACCAAGTTAGCACACTTCATTCCTGTGGCAGTTACCTACTCTTCAGAGCGGTTGGCAGAAATTTACATTCGTGAGATCGTCCGTCTTCAAGGTGTGCCCATGTCTATCATTTCTGATCGAGGTACGCAGTTCACCTCGCACTTCTGGAGGGAAGTACAACGTGAGTTGGGTACGCGGGTTGAGTTGAGCATAATATTTCATCCTCAGACGGACGGGCAGTCCGAGCGCACTATTCAGATCTTGGAGGATATGCTCCGCGCATGTGTTATAGACTTCGGAGGATCGTGGAATCAGTTCTTGCCCCTTGCAGAATATGCCTACAACAACAGCTACCAGTCGAGCATTCAGATGGCTCCCTATGAGGCATTATATGGTAGGCGGTGCCGGTCGCCAGTTGGGTGGTTCGAGCTGGTGGGGGGGAGGGAGGGCTTGGTTGTTAGGCACAGACTTAGTACAGGATGCCTTGGATAAGGTCAAGATTATTCAGGATCGACTTTGCACAGCTCAGTCCAGGCAGAAGAGTTATGCTGACCGCAGAGTTTGTGATGTTGTATTCATGGTCGGAGAGAGAGTGTTGCTACAGGTATCACCCATGAAGGGTGTAATGAAGTTCGGAAAGAAGGGCAAGTTGAGCCCTAGGTATATCGGACCTTTGAGATTCTAGAGAGGGTAGGAGAAGTAGCTTACAGTCTTGCGTTGCCACCTAGTTTAGCAACTGTTCATCCGGTATTCCATGTATCGATTCTTCGAAAGTATCACGACGATCCGTCCCATGTGTTAGATTTCAGCTCTGTCCAGTTGGACAAAGATTTGACTTACAAGGAAGAGCCGGTGGCTATTCTAGCCCGGCAAGTTTGCTAGTTGAGATCAAAGAGTTACCTTTCAGTTTGAGTGCAATAGAGAGGTCAGCCTGCTGAGGCAGCCACTTGGGAGTCCGAGTCCGATATGCGGAGTAGATATCCCCACCTTTTCACCAGCCCAGGTATTTTTCTATGTCCGTTCGAGGACGAAAGATTGTTTTAGAGGTGGTGAATGTGATGACCCAAAAGGTCATCTTATGCTTTAGAACTCGAATCTGCGCTCTTAAGTCTTAAAAATCTCATTTTTTTACCCTTCTCAATTTGTGTGCGCAGTCCGGGCATATTTCCAAAAAGCTTTTATTTTAAAAACTAATAAAAATAAGAATTTTTGCCTTAAAAGTTAATTTTAGTTGACTTCGGTCAATATTTTTGATAAACGGGCCCGGATCCATATTTTGACTATTCCCGGTGGGTCCATATCGAATTATGGGACCTGGGCGTATGCCCAGAATCGAATTCGGAGGTTCCTATATCAAGTTATGAATTTTTAATGAAAATTATAAGTCTGAAAATTAATTATTTCTAAGAATTGATTGATGTTTGGCATTGTGAGTACTGGATCCGTATTTTGGTTCCGGAACCCGGTACAGGTTCATTATGATATTTAAGACTTGTCTGTGAAATTTGGTGAGAAACGGAGTTGATTTGACGTGAACGTCCAGTTGAGAAGATAGAAATTTCAAAGTGTTCTTGAGAATTTCATTTGATTTGGTACTAAATTCGTAGTTCTAGGTATTATTTTGGTGATTTGATCGCGCGAGCAAGTTCGTATGATGTTTTAAGACTTGTGTGCATGTTTGGTTTGGAGCCCCGAGGGCTCGGGTGAGTTTCGGATAGGCCACGGTATGTTTTGGACTTTGGAAAATCTGGTTTTCTGCAGATTCTGGTGTTCTTGCATGTCCTTCTCCGCGTTCGCGAAGGTCCTCTCGCGAACGCCAAGACTAAACTAATGAGGCCTGAATTTTCTTCTTCATGAATGCGAAGGCTTGGTCGCGAACGCGAAGCGATGGGGGCATTACCCTTCGCGAACGCGACGAGCTCATCGCGAACGCGTAGTGTTAGGCACTGGGGGGTGGGGGTTAACCTTTCCTTCATCACGAACGCGAGCAATGCCTCGCGAACGCGAAGGCCGGGGGGGGGGGTGGCCTACACGAACGCGAACACTGTCTCGCGAACATGAAGGTTTGGCAGCCAATGCTCTTCGCGAACGCAATGCACATCGTCGCTCAACACTTAAAACATAATCAAACACGGGTTTAAGCCATTTCTTCAACATTTTTCAAGAACCAAACGGGTAGGGGCAATTTTCAAGAGTCATCTTTTTTCTCCAAAGTGTTGGTAAGTGATTCTATACCATTTTTTTTCAATTACCCATTACATTTCATGAATTATCAACCTAAAATCTAGAGTTTTCATATTCGGGCTCGGAGGTCGGATTCCAAAACTAATTACATATTCGGGCTCGGAGGTGAATGGGTAAATGAATTTTGGTACGAACCTTGGGTTTTGACCAAGCTGGCCCGAGGTCGATTTTTCGACTTTTTGGAGGAAAATTTAGAAAATTTAATTTATGCAATATAATTGATTCCTTTAGCAATATTTGATATTATTGAGTCATTTTTGAATTGATTCGAGTGGTTTGGAGGTAAATTCTAAAGAAAAAGTTGTGATTGAGAATTAAGTGGCTTTCAGAGCGAGGTAAGTGTTGTGTGTCTAACCCTGGCTTGAGGGAATTAGGAACCTTAGACTATTTGTTACGTGAAATTCATGTGAGCGGCGTATATGTGAGGTGACGAGTACTTATGCGCCGTCAATTTACCTATTTTCCATGTTTCTTCCGTTTTTCTTATATTTTCTTTTTTCTATGCCTAATTGCTACGCGTTTATACTAATGTTGTTAAATTGATCATTCTTATCATGTTTACGGAATTTCTGGTGATAATTGAGAATTTATTTCAAAGTTGAGATTGATATTGTGGAACCAAATGTTGAAGTAAGGCTTGTATTTGTTATTCTATCTCCCTGTTGTTATTTATGCATTGCATTATGATAAGGGAGAGTGTTAATGCACGAAGGGTGATGCCGTGCCATATTATGAGTGTTAATGCACGAAAGGTGATGCCGTGCCATATTGTGAGTGTCAATGCACGAAGGGTGATGCCGTACCATATTATGAGAGTTAATGCACGAAGGGTGATGTCGTGTCGTTTCTATTGATTTTATGGTGAGATTGAGAGTAAAAGCACGAAGGGTGATGTCGTGCATTTTTCCTTTACTGTATTCGTGTTCCTATTGATTCATAATATGTTGGTTGTTCCAGTTATCATTCTGCTGTAGTTCTTTATCTCATATTTCCCCCAGCATGTTTTCCCCCTCCCGATATCTCCTGTCTAATTCTTCATTTCTGTTATTTGTATATACATTGTTAAACTGTACAGGTTGATTTGTAGATGACTTGCCTTAGCCTCGTCACTACTTCGTCGAGGTTAGGCTCGACACTTACTAGTACATGGGGTCGGTTGTACTGATACTGTACTCTGAACTTTTTGTGCAGATTTTGGTACCGGCTCGGGTTGATAGAGATTTTTCTATTGGACCGCTATCCGGAGACTCAAGGTAGATCTGTCGGCGTTCACATACCTTGAAGTTCCCATCTATCTTTTATGTTTGCTATTTTTTTTATTCAGATAGTTGTATTTCTTTCAGACTATTACTTGTAGTAAATTCTAGAATGCTCGTGAATTGTGACTCCAGATCCGGATGATAGTAATTGATACAATCTTTAGATTATTCCGCACTTATTATATTTCATCTTGGCTAATTATGGTTATTTATCGAATTGAAATAAGGATTTGGTTTAATGATTCTCTAACGTTGGCTTGTCTCGCAAGTAAAATGTGAGGCGCCATCACGGTCCCGACGGTGAAAATTTTGAGCCGTGACAATAGCTGAAGCATTTTTATGAAGAATTACACAGCCAACATGGAAACGGGTCATTTAAGATGTTATACGTAAGTCATGTCAACCCGGAAGTACTTAAATCTTGTCCCTCTTGGGCAAATCAATCAGAAAGAAGATTAGTTTCAATTTCTACTTTTGCTTCTGAAAGTCAAATTGGAATTTCAGGCCACACAAGTGACAAGGTTAAGCTCCTTCTCTCGTTTATTTGCCAGTGACTTTCTCTCTTCCTAATGAAAAAATAGAAGAGCTGAGATCCTGTATATAAACAAGAAGGATAACCATTCGCGCTGGTGGTCTAGCTCAGTCTTAGTATGTTACATTCACCTCAGAAGATTTTTATAAATCAGGAGCAATTCATACTGCAGCAGCTAAGTTTTTAAGAGATACATTTAAAAGTATGCAATGAGAGTCACAGCGCGCCCGTGCGATCCTATATATAATCAAGATAAAGATTGTCACAAGCCAGAGTCTTCTTTTTCTTGCTGCTATTCTGCTAGCTCACCCCACTGGGAGCAGGAAACATCTGCCTCAGCAGGAGTAGATCACAATATATACATAGCGTACCTATTCTTGCTATCTTGTATAGCCTTTATTTAAATTATTGCCTTGATCTGATTTGTGTAATTAGCAAAGGGCAAAGCTGCACAATGCATCCTGCGTTCACGCCCGGGTTGTGAGCACTTAGGGTGCTAGTACCTTGATCTTCCTTATGGTGATTCCTATGATAGGCAACGATATTCTTGTTAACTAGAAACAATTACTCAATGTAGCTGAAACTTTTTCCTATTTGGCTTCAGCAATGATTCTGTTATATGTTGCTATAATATCTCGAATTGTCAGCTAGTAAGAATGATATTACTATAATGTAATGATATTTAAGGTGGCGTCTTATAAACTTTGTGAGTTTGAACAAAAGGTTTTTTCTTAGTAAGCTTCTTATCTCTCTTTTCTCTTGTGCTAATACCAGCATATAAATTTCAGTCCCTGTCATACAACAAATTAAGGTGCACCATATAGCAATTAATGAAAATCATTTGCATCCTAGGTTTACTTTAAAAATCAAACTCATCTTTCAACTTTGAATAATTGTCTTTCTCTTCCTTTCATCCTATGCGAGGTTTATTTTGCCCTCGATAATTTTAATTCCCCATATATGCAATATTTCTTTATATTTTACGTAGGTATTTTAACTATAATTTAAATAATATTATTGTTTATCCGAAAAATGATACAGTTAAATTTGTTCGTGGTTTCTAGACAGATGAATCAATTTGATCCCAAAAGATGAAGAATCAATCAACTAATGTAGACAAAACGATAGATTTGGAGAACCTTGGAACAGGGTTTCCGGGTACGACGATGATAAGAACAACAAGTTAGGGAGAGAAAATAGTATTGAAATGCTGTATTAGAATATGTTCTTTGATGCCCAGAAGATCGTGTCTTACAATGAGAGTTGAGCCTATTATTTATAGCTCAGTGGGCGTAATGGTTGGGCCCACCACTAATGATAATTATCGAGGTGTGATAATGGAAACCTAACGGTAAACATAAATGCTCAGATTTCTTTAATGAGCCGTTACTTTTTAATGTTGTGAAATATTCTTTATTAAATATCATCGGCCGCAGCATGCTTAATGCCCTTACGAACTTGCCTTCTTCGGTGACACACAAGGTAGTTGTGCCCGGTTTTGATTCTACGTGTCCATTTCTTAAGTGGCCACGTAGCATAATGTATTTTACGCAATACAATTATATCATATTATGAATTTATTATTAAATTTATCATTACTTTTTCTTATTGTTATTTAAGATTACGTGTATTTACTATACATATAATGTTGTGATTTTAAGTTCCACCTTTTCTCTTATTCTACATTGTCTTTGAGTTTTGATTGTTATTAATAGATTTTTTTAAATTGTAATATAAAATTCATGTAAAATATAAATAGATAAATTTTAGGAAGCTATCATAAAATCTACCTCTATTTTCACCCATTATTTTTTTTATTAACTGCATTGCATAATTTGTAACTCTTTTAAATAAGGGATAAAATCATATTTTATGTTTAAATTTTGAATTACCTGAATTAAAACAATTCTTAAGAAAAATAAAAATAACTTAAATAACCGTTTACTTAATCGTTTAAACTAAAAATAATTAGTAATTATATGTATACAAGAGTATAATCATGTATAATAAGTATAAATTTATACTGTATAAGAAAATAAACCGTCAATCTAACCGGTTATTTGTGTAAAAAAAATTTAAAAAAATAAAAAATTACACAAATAGCTGGTCAGATTACCGATTTAATATATATATATATATTATCCGTATATATAACTATAGTGGTTATTTGGGTTAGTAACAAAAAGACAGCAATGAATGCCAGTTCAGATCCATCCACAAATCACAGCACATACAAATTTGTCTTTTTCCAACAACAATTAGCTTCAGTTTTCATTTCACATTAGCTTCACCTAAACCCTTAAACAATTCTTTGATCATCTTTCTTTTTTCTAGTTATAACAATGAAAATCTCACATTAATTAGGCCATATAAGCACCCCCAGATCTGCTTTTGCAGAAAACTACAGTAGAATCCAGATCCTTCTGAAAAAACAAGAAGATGTTTCTGTGGGATTGGTTCTATGGAGTTTTATCATCTCTAGGTTTGTGGCAAAAGGAAGCTAAGATCTTATTCTTAGGCCTTGACAATGCTGGCAAAACCACTCTTCTTCACATGCTCAAAGATGAGGTACTATTAATCCCTTTATTTTTCTCATAGCTTGTGATGTTGTTTGATTGAACATGGAGTTTGTCAAGGAAAGAGTTTTGAAACTTGTGGTATAAAATAAGCTATAGATATTTGTGTGATAGAATGAGAAATTTAAAGTTAAATTATTTATAATATAGAAAGCTAACATTTTTTTGGGAAGGATTAAAAAATGTGCATCACATAAATTGAGACGAATTGAGTAATGATGACGAATCTTTGAGAAAAACTTGAATTGAGTTGAAATGAGCAAATGGGTGCCGACGATTCATATTGTGTCTAGTTGATTGATTGTGGTCTAATACTCTTGTTTCTAAGTATAGAAAGCTAGCATTTTTTTTTTTGGATAGGGCAGTAGGCTAAAAAAGAAAGTGCATCACATAAATTGAGACAGATGGAGTAATTACGATGAATCTTTGTGAAAACTTGAATTGAGTTGAAATGAGCAAATGGGTGTTGAGGATTGTGTGTAGTTGATTGATTGATTGATTGTGGTCTAATAGTCTTGTTTCTAAATATAGAAAGCTAGCATTTTTTGGAATAGGGCGATAGGCTAAAAAAGAAAGTGCATCACATAATTTGAGATGGATTGAGTAATTATGATGAATCTTTAAGAAAATTTGAATTGAGTTGAAATGAGCAAATGGGTGCTGAGGTTTCATATTGCGTGTAGTTGATTGATTGATTGTGGTCTATTAGTCTTGATTTATCATAAAATATTGTCTCTGTTTTAATTATTTTTAATTGCATTTCATTTACAGAGGTTGGTTCAGCATCAGCCGACTCAGTATCCTACATCTGAAGAGTTGAGTATTGGGAAGATAAAGTTCAAAGCTTTTGACTTGGGAGGTCATCAGATCGCTCGTCGGGTCTGGAAAGATTACTATGCCAAGGTCTGTTTATTGTATCAAATGTGCATTTTCTGCATAAAAGGATTGAACTTGTCTTGCTCATTTTGTTGCATTATTTATTCTCCGCATTCTCCTATCTTGGTTACTACTTATGTAAGTTTTCGGGATTGTTGTGAATCTCTCTGTCCAACTAGAGTTATATCAATACTTGGATTTTGTACCTAAGCATTTTTTATGCTTTAATTCACTGTGGGAATCAAAAGAAATAATCAAAAAGAATCTCTTTTTGATAATCCAAAAGTAAAGAAAACTCGAAATTGCCTATTGAATCATGTGATTGCATCAGATCCATGTAGTATGTATTGCATGTTAATCTTTTTGCTTATCTTGTTGGTCTGAAGTTCGTCTTGCTGAATTTTCGTGCTATAAAGTATGTGGAGCTCTTTTCCTTTGTAGAAACAATCAAAAAGTTTGACTAGCTCAACTTGGTTAGTGCAACATTATATATCCGTACACTTATATATCTGCACATTGAAGGGGAGCCTTGGAGCAACAGTAAAGTTGTCTCCGTGTGACTTATAAGCCATGGGTTCGACCCGTGGAAGCAGCCACTAATGCTTGCATTAGGGTAGACTGTCTACATCACACCCCTTGGGGTGCGATCCTTCCCCGGACCCTGCGTGAATGCGGGATGGTTTATGCACCGGGCTGCCCTGCCCTTAAACGTGCCAATCTTGGAAAGCTACTGTAATAGGTTATATTGCAAATTGAATACCTTTATCCTATAAGACAGCTGGATTTTGGAGATGATCACCATAATATCTATGCCTACTGCTATATTCTACTTATCCAGAGACTCTGCTTTTCGTTCTCCGTTATCAAGATGACTTGTCTTTCTCTTTAGTGGCCCTTGTAGTTATTACTTATTAATGCCTCTAGGTTGGATGTCCCTTGCAGCAACTATGCAACATTAGTTTGGTGACAATTATCTCCGTCAATATAGCAACTTTAGAAAATATTCATGTGACAAGTTAAATTTGTTGGAAGTGTAGTAGGTCTATTGCAGCATCGTCTTTACCTTGTTTGCACTAATTTGTTGCTTTGTTAGCATTTGACATGTTCCTTTTATTTAGTCTCACTTGTAGGCTTGTAGTATTGCCAAAATAACATTTCTTTACTAGACATGAAGAAAGATGAAAGCCTTGTTCTTCCCGTCCTTCTAGTGTTAGGAAGGTACTCGATTCGTGTGAAGGATAATATTGCCTTTTTCCAAAAAAATTGTTGTTGTTTCAAAGTCAAATCGGGTTATGGTTAATGTTTATGCCAATTGACTATATTCTACTTAGGCAGATACTCTCCTTATCTTTCTCCCTCATCGAGATGACTTGCCTTTCTCTTTAGTGACTTGTCACTTAATAAGGCCTCTAGAATGCTTGTCCTTGCAGCTACATTGAAACATTGTTGTGCTTCATTTGATGACATTTATATCTGTAAAAATAGGGACTTTAGAAAGTATTCATGTGACAAATTAAATATGTTGAAGGTGAAGTTGTTCTCTTGCAGTATTTTTGTTAACTTTTTTAGCACTAATTTGTTGCATTATTAATGTTATCATATTTGTTTTGAGTGATTTTAGCATAGCCAAACTAAAATTTCTTTACTAAAGATGGATAACGATGGAAATCTTGTTCTTTCCATCCTTTTGGCGCTAGAAAGGTATCAATTCTTGTGAAGGGTGATATTGCATTCATCAAAATAAATGTCTGAGATGGTGTTACCTTACTCAAAAATAAATGTCACGTATGACTTAAAGATACTTGAAATAAATTTAATATTTATCAGTGATAAAGGAAGGAAATGACAAGTTACATAGTGACTTATACTGGATACTGTTTGATCAATACTTTATTTATATTTTGAAAGGACTCATTCAATTTTTCTTTTTGAATCCCGTTATAGGCTTGCAAATTTTTAAAGAAAATAACAAACGAGAGTAGCGTGCAGTTGTTGTCCTATAGGTTAAAAGGACTAGACATTCTTGTTCCTTTATTTTAGGTCTCTATTGTATCATTTCCCTCAAGGTTACAAGCTTGACTCCGTGATACTTTTCCATCTTTGATCTGGGTCTTGATTGCTTTATAGCCTCCTAGTGTTTGCCTAACTGTCTTACAGTTTTAGCCATTTTACCTTTATTTTCTGTTTTTCTGGGGGTGGCTAACCAAATGGATCCGACAATCCTTAATATTTTTAGACAAATTCTCCTTACTCTCACCAAATGCCAAATTTGGCCATCGTATACCCGTAGTTTAATGGACATTTTGGTCAAATTTGATTTCTTTTGCTTTTTTGGTGACTGTTAAACTGGCCAATGAGTATTCTGGAGTTTTGTGTCAATTGGCTCGAGTTGCTGTTTATGCAGGTTGATGCAGTTGTATACCTAGTTGATGCATTCGACAAAGAGCGGTTTGCAGAGTCAAAGAAGGAATTAGATGCGCTTCTTTCTGACGAGGCCCTTTCTACTGTCCCCTTCCTCATTTTGGGTAACAAGATAGACATACCATATGCTGCCTCAGAAGATGAATTGCGTTATCATCTTGGCTTGACCGGTGTCACTACTGGCAAGGGTAAGGCGAATCTTGCTGATTCTAATGTTCGGCCTTTAGAGGTATTTATGTGTAGCATTGTACGGAAAATGGGTTATGGCGATGGCTTTAAGTGGGTATCTCAATATATAAAGTAAGTTCCATTAGCAATGCCCGAGACATTCAAAGAGATTGCATCATCGATATGCTGTAGATCAGCTAATGTTTTTCCTTTTCTGGAAAGGATGAAATGTTGGTACCAGTTTTGTACACTTTGGTGTCTATGTAGTTTGATGACAAGGTATTCTTATTTCTCTGTATTATTTACGTGTAGCTCGAAATTGCCATCTACATATTCTTGACTTAAATTCATACCTGTATTTGTTATCTCCCATTCAGTTATATTATGAATTTCTATTAAAGTTGTACCTTCTTTGTTGTCACTTCATTCACTGTATGCACTGTGTTTTCTGTATGCAAAAGTGACCTTTTGGTTTCTAAGTACATCATTCAAATGGAACACTAGATGCTGTCGGATTAAAGGATCGTCAACCTCTTTTTTCTTCTTGAGAAATAACTAAAAGGACAGAATTTCTTTCAACAAAAGGATTTCCCCTTTCTTTATTTTACCGATGGATTTTATTGGTATATGGACTGAATTTCTTTTTGAAAATATGAACTTCTAATTTTATACAACAATAACATACCCAAATGTAATCCCGCAAGTGGGTCTGGAAAGGGTAGTGTGTACCTTACCCTTGCCTTCTAAAGATAGAGGTTGTTTCTGAATCAATTCCTATATTGTTAATGTGTCCTATTATTTTCTACAAGGCTATTACAAACTACGTGACGGTATTGTAAAATCCATGTCTCTAGTTCCACTTTGCCTTTGTGGATGTTCTCGTGATTTTTCTGTTATAGCAATGGTGTTTGGGTCAACTTTCGTACATCTCGACTATTTTACCATATAGTTGCTACCTCTCACTAGTATAAGTGCTTGGTAATTCTGTCCACTAAGGATACCTTAGTCTCTGATGATTTTCATCCACTTTGTTGATTGCTATCCTCATTTCAATTATCCCTCATCCTAACATATCAGTAGTTGCGTTTTGAATAACTTGCCAATGTTAACTTTGATGCTTTTATCACGAATAAAAGTTTTAGACTAAATTAAATCCGAATCAGAAAAGGTGCTAGACTGCTAGTAGATATATTAAGTACTGAAATTAACTCTGTACTTTGTAGTGCAAAGCTAGAGGATTTTTTGAGAAGAGAATATGAAAATAACGAAATAGATTAAACTAGGTAACAAAACTTTCCCAGCTAGCAGTGGTAAGTACATTTTTCCCTTAATATTCAGCAACTCAATGCTTCATATTTCACTGGAATTGGTTGATTAAAACCAGCTGCTTGACACAACAAATTCCCAACTATTGCAATGTCTCTGCAGAACACCCCTTGGAATACTGTCGCGTTTGTGTTACTACATGATGTAGTATTACACATATCTGAATCAAGAATTTCAGCTCTAGATTGTTGAAGTTCTTGAATTTGCTGAACTTGTTGCTGCATTGAAACAGTGCCAAGTGTTTCAGCTTTTGATTGTTGGAGTTCTTCATTTAGCTGAACTTGTTGCTGCATCAGTTGCAATGCAGCAGCAGCCTTCTTTCTCTGCTGCTCGGCCATTTCTTCGTCCTTTATTATCGTCATCAAACTAGCATAACCCCTCTGCATCATTCTATACAACAACAGAGCAGACATCTTTGCTCTATCCCTTACAGAATCTACATCTTGTTCATCTGCAAACTCGCATCTTTCTAGAAAACTCGTCGATTTATCAGGCTTGTGTCTTAAAGTTAGCAACAAATGCGCTCTTTCCAGTTCTGATCTTGAACAACCCCACTTCAAACCAATCAATGCATAGTAATCTACATTCCCCGTTTCGCCATTTGCAACCCTCTTCTTCAATTCTTGAATCTTAGTAGCCAAGGAACAAAGCATCCCTGGAATTTCCCTGTATTCCACGTTTTGACGCTTCCATATTGGTCCTGATAATTTCCTATCGCGTAGAATTGAATTGTACAATAGTTTTAAGTGCTCCAAATCGTGAAGACTATAGGGCAAGCATCTTATGGTTTCAAATAGTGCAGCCCTGGTCCTAAGAGCATCAATGCAAGAAGGGTCCAACGCTAAAGTTCGATTGCAATCAGCTATTGCCTCTGCAGTTCGACCAGAGGAACGATATGCTAATGCTCGATGCATATAACATTCTGCCATGAATCCCTGAGGGGCACCACGACGACCATCCACAATTTTTGAGAAATGTCTAATAGCTTCTGAGTAAAGACCGGCATCAAGAGCTGCAATTGCTGCAGTTTTTCGTCGTAAGAGTAGCTTGATATGACTGAGAAGTTGAGAGATGGTTTCTGACTCGGTTATCGGCAAAGTTGTGCAGTTTTTTCCTGAGAGTGGAAATTTTGCAAATGAAAAACTATCGTCGGACCAACAAATGCTCTCGCGTCTGAAGGCGTCTGTAGCAAGGCGTTTTCCAGTTTGTAGCAAAACCATCGCATCTTCCATTAGACCCAAATGGCAACAAGCTTGTCCTAAGACCAAGTACCTGTTGAGACAAAATATAATTAAGTAATTAAAAGCATGTTATGGTCGTACAATTCAACATGGTATCAAAACAAGCAATATATTCTGGGTACAAATCTCATCGCCACCCAAAAAGCAACTATTCTCTCCGTTTCATTTTATGTGGCACAAACAATTAACTTTAAAATGCACATTGTACTCTTAGCGCCACAAATATATATAGCTTATTCTAGACCACAAGTTTTAAAAAACTTTCTTTCTTTATTAAACTCCGTGTCCAGTCAAACACATTCACATAAATTTGGACGCAAGGAGTAATATTTTCACGTGTTTGTCCCACGAAAAGAATTCAGGCTCAGACGTGAGGGGCGTGTCAAGACATAATATAATTAACTAAAAGTTTGTTCGATCTAACAGCTTACCTCCATTGGCCTTCTTTATTGCAATTCTTGTAAAGGCTAGCCATAACCTTCTTCTTCAAATCAGAGACAGAGAAACACTTGAAATTTGGTTCATCACCAGAGGAAATGAGCCTAATTTGCTCCTTTGAGTTATCAAATGAACCAGAAGAAGAGGTAGAAGAGGTGTCATCACTTGGAATTCTTAGACTAGGAATATAGTCTTGTAACATATACGCTACATCCTTAAAACACCTTAAATAAAGCAAACATCGAGCCTTTAACTCAAGTGCTATTTCAAGTCGTGGAGAAAGTACAAGTGCAGCTTCAAGAAGTCCAAGAGCTGAAGCAATCTCATTTGTTTCTTGAGTGGCAATGAGAATTTTTGCATCTTTGATATATTTTTCCACAATCTGAAAAAATAAATACAGAACATAAGTGCATGACTGTATACAATTGTCTATGAAAGTTTTGTCACATTTCTCCACGACGCGAATCTGAATTAGTCGGATCAACGAGAGTGCAGCCTGGTGCACAAGTCATCCCGCATTCACGGAGGGTCCGGAGAAGGGCCGCTAATGCAAGCGTTAGTGGCTGCTTCCACAGCTCGAACCCGTGACCTATATGTCACACGGAGACAACTTTACGTTGCTCCAAGGGTCCCTTCTGAATTAGTTGGATCAATGTGAGTAAAAATCAAGAATATGTTATTACCTTTTTGTTGCTAATCCACCAATGCTTCTTTTCTCCACAGGAAAGAATTGGAGATGCAGCCATTGTTGATGTACAAGGTTCATTAACCATCAAAATGCTGCAAATTTTCTAGTTTTTTTGCCTAAAGGGTGTCTGTGTTTACATTAATATTTTCATTTTTATGATGTTTGAAATGAAAAGAGTTTATAAATATGATATAGAGAGGGAGAGGGAATGAAAGGGAAGTGCATGAATATACAGTGCCAGCTTTGACCTAATAAACTGAGAGAAAACTTTGGTCCTTCTGTTTCATCGCTGGCAAACCACGCACCCACGCCAGAATCTCTGTAAAGACTACTCTCCCTCTCTACGGTCTATATTATTATAGAGTTATGTAGAATGTATTTAATTATACATTTAAACTAGACATGCCAATACTGTAAACAATAAGTATCTCTTATATAATCCTGGTGTCCGACCATCTTGCACACACCTCGATTATTCCACCGAATCTATGTTACTTCCTATCAGTAGCGGAGTCAGGATTTCACTTTATGGGTTATGAATTTCAAAACAACTACTTCAAGTGCTAATAACTAGATTCTAAATTTATATTTAATGAATATTTTAAACAAAAATACATTATTTGAGCAAAAGCTATTGGATTCAGCCAAACTCGTATACGGACTTCTAGCTCCGCCCCTGCCTATCAGTATAGTATTGGATAACCCTGTCCATCAAAATTTAAATAGATGGGACGAAATCACCAATAATTTTTCAACCATTACTTTAGAATTTCCCCCCTAAGACCACTAGAATAATACATAAGTCCAAATGGATATATTACTCTCAAGGGTTACGGTGGGATTGATAAGATTTCTCCCCCTTAATCAAAGATCTCGAGTTCGAGCTCTGGAATTAAAAAAATTCTGATAGGGAACATATTTTCCTTTAACGGGCATCACACAGCACATATCCGGATTAGTCAGGGCTTCGATGTTGATACGGAACACCGATTGGAAAACCAAAAATAATATGTAAAACGTTATATTCAATAAAACATTGTCATATGAACGGATTAAAAGATTACTATTAGATTCAATATACGTATATATCTATTTTAGATTGGCATTTACTAACACAATAAATAGTAAGTCGTTATCAACAAATTTAAACTACTAGATCCAAGGCTATTATGTCCCTTATCTAGATCACGGGTCCTCGGATTCAACCACCGGGGAAAAAGATGAGACTTCCAGCAAGTTGCCTTAAAACAAAGTAAAGAAAAGCGTGAATTTTCCTGCCTTATTTATTTTTGCTGGAATATAATATTTAAAAGTGCTTATATTTAAGTAGTACTTATTGCACCTTTGAGACAATAAATGTGAACTTATATAACCATGTATATTTTTGTACACCTGTCAATTGAGAAAACAGATCCTATGTAGGCTAGCTTGCAAAAATATTTAACAATATTAGGAGATGGTAGGATATTTTTCAAGTCGAGAGTTTATTGGAAATAACATCTTTATCTTAACAAAATAATTACATAGTTAATTTACCCTCCCGAGACCTCACTTGTGTTGTTGTTGTTGTTGTTGATGGTAGGATAGAATAATCACACATTTGTGGTAAGACGAATATATAGGAGCCGTTCATCTTTAATTGGAGGTTTCGAATTTAAGTCTTGAAAATAAAAAAAATCTTATAGGGAGCGATTTTTCCTTTAATAGTCTTACACAACATGAATCGAATTAGTTAGAGTTCCGATATGAATACCGAATATCATATGAGAAAAAAAAAATGAAAAAGCAAGAAGATAAGCAGTAGTGAGAAAGTGACAAGTGCTCTCTCTCGTAAGGTGTAAGGCAACAGAATCATGCTTTTTTTCCCCTTTGCTTTTCATTTCACCCACATTTAATTTAATGAATGCACATGAAATATTGAGTCGACAACCAGATTGGTTTGTTTAAAGTCTCTCTAAAATAATAAACAACCCTTTTCCTTCCTTTTCCTTTTTCCTTCTCACATAAAGGTTCCCATCACCCCTAGGCCTCTAACTTTATCTTTATCTGGCTAAGAAAGAGATGGACTCATAATTTTTGTATCAATATTTTTATTCGAAGGGAAGTCTTGGATCAACGATAAAGTTATTTTTGTGTGATATATAGATTACAGATTCCAGCCGTAAAAATAATTATTATTGTTTGCATGAATGGAAGACCTTGTCTACATTACACCCCTTTGGGATGTAACCCTTCTTCGGATCCTACATATATACGAAATACTTAGATGTGGTCTTTTATATATCTCGACTATTTTATAGAACCTACTGTCTATCACCTACTCATATTGCCCACTAAATTAGAACACCATTTGTCTATATAATGTTTCTTTAAAATAGAAAGATTATACAAGTATATAGTAATCGTTGTTATTCCCGTCAATATTGTTGTATTTGTAAATAATAATTCTGCAAAATAAAAGTTATCGTAATGAAACAATAATTAATTCGAGGCCACTGAATTCACAGTGTTTCCTTAAGGAATTTAATCCCCTCCTAGTACCCAAGGTTATGGATTATTTCCTCCCAGGATAGAACGAATAACACACTGGTGTAGTGGTACTTCAAACCCCAGTGTTTCAGCGAACACAAAGTTCGGTAGCAAATCACACTTGCAGTTGCTTTGTTTGAAGTTAAAACAATGCAGAACGAAGGAGTAGAAACTCAGAAAATCGTATGGAAATGCTGAGAGAAAGGAGTGCAATGTATAGCCAAATCTGTTGAGCATTTTCAGTTTTGTGTCTTGTGTATTGTGTGTATCTTTCTTCAACAGTTATTGCACATATATATAGCAGCCAGTGTTGAAGAAGAATAATCGTCCACCCTCTATGGTGGAGCAAACATTAACTTGTTTGTGGAGTAAGCACTTGTTTGTGGAGCAAGCACATTCATGGTGGGAAGAGCATTAGGTGGCTGCTATTACAGCTGGTGGTCAATACACGGATTGAAAAATATCCGTTACAAATACGGATAATCTTACGTTAATATTTACTATTAACAAATAAATTTGGTCCAAAAAATTAATCAATCAATCGATCATTTGACCAAATCCAAATCCAAATCCAAATCCAAATCCGAAGCCGAAGCCGTAGCCGTAGCCGTAGCCGTAGCCGTAGCCGTAGCCGAAGCCGAGCCGAGCGAGCGACGACGAAGACGGCGCGAGGCTTGCTTTCTTCTTAACTCTTTAAGAGCTACAAGAAGAGCAATTATATATATAGCCACCAAAAATCTTTTCCTCTTTCAATATGGGACAATGTCTCATTGTCAAGAGGGGAAAACTTAAAATTTTACTCAAAAATTTTATTTTTCCTCCATTTCCCATTCACCCTCATTTTAAGACTATTTCATCTTAAAAACAAAAAACCTCAATAATCCCCCACATGAATGGGGAATGGCTATATCACGGAAGTATGCATGGAAAAACTGTGTAATTTACAAGCAAGGATTAATCGCATCTGGATAAATAGGTTTCCCTTTAAACTTTCCGTAGTAAACTTATGTCGGATATACTCGGTCAATCGGTAGATTTGATATCTCTGAACCGTCGATCTTTGGTGTATACCTAGACAACCATAAGTCACACAATCAACCCTTAACCGTCTTTGGTTCTCATTATTGTGTTCGTTTCAGCCATGAACACCGCCTGGTTTTATTAGTGCGTAGAGAACTGGCCTTACAAAGTTCTCCTTGAAGCGGCTAACACTTCACACTTACATAGGTGATTCCTAAACATGTCATCCTGTAGATACACTATTTGATATACCCCGTATCAAATTTAGAAATCATTAAAAAGCCTTAATGCTTTATCCTTGGTACTGAACATTGTCTCATCACGAGAACGGACTAAAATTTTATTTGACAATGTTGAACCGTCATTAATGACTTTGTTTGATCTCCTTGAACCTAGATCTTGGGATCTCCAGTCTTCTAGGTAGAGTTACCGCCACAATGACTTGTTCTCGGCCATAGCCCCATTCCCCTTGATGATTTCTCAACTACCTCTCTAGTTAGGCCTTTTGTAAGTGGATCCGACACATTATCACTTGACTTTACATAGTCAATCGTGATAATTCCTCTAGAGAGTAATTGCCTAACGGTTTTATGTCTTCGTCATATATGACGAGATTTACCGTTATACATAACGCTCTCAACCCTTCCAATTGCCGCTTGACTATCACAATGTATGCATATTGGTGCCAACAGTTTAGGCCAAAATGTCTTCCAAGAAATTCCGGAGCCATTCAGCTTCTTAACCGGCTTTATCTAAGGCTATGAATTCAGCCTCCAATGTAGAGCGGGCAATACATGTTTGTTTGGACGACTTTCAAGATACCGCTCCTCCACCAATAGTGAATACATATCCACTTGTAGACTTAGAATCAGTTGAACCAGTGATCCAATTTGCATCACAATATCCCTCAATCACCGCAGAAAATTTACTGTAGTGCAAGTCAAAGTTCTAGGTATGTTCTAAATATCCCAAAACTCGTTTCATTGCCATCCAATGAGATTGGCCTGGATTGCTCGTATATCGACTCAGTTTACTTATAGCACAAGCTATATCTGGTCGTGTACAATTCATGATATACATTAAGCATCCCAACACACGAGCATAATCCAATTGTGATATGCTTTGGCTTTTATTCTTTGCTAATGCAAGATTCACGTCAATTGGAGTCTTTGCAACTTTAAAGCCCAAGTGCTTGAATTTTTCAAGTACTGTCTTAATATAATGAGATTGTGACAATGTCAGACCTTGAGGAGTCTTATTTGTTCCAAATCCAAATCCGAATCCGAATCTGAATCCGAATCCGAAGCCGAAGCCGAAGCCGAAGCCGAAGCCGAAGCCGAGCCGAGCGAGCGACGACGACGACGGCGCGAGGCTTGCTTTCTTCTTAACTCTTTAAGAGCTACAAGAAGATCAATTATATATATACCCACCAAAAATCTTTTCCTCTTCCAATATGGGACAATGTCTCATTGTTAAGAGGGGGAAACTTAAAATTTTACTCAAAAAATTTATTTTCCCTCCATTTCCCATTCACCCTCATTTTAAGATTATTTCATCTTAAAAATAAAAAACCTCAACAATCGTTTCCTACGGCCTATATTGTTTCTTTACTTAAATTCTTAGTTAATAACGGTGGTGTTCGAATCAATACGCGCATACCTTAATTCATTCCATTGTATTTTTATTACTTCCTATTAATACAGGTAGGGGTGTACAAACAGAATCGGAAAATCGCACCAAACCGAAAAGTCAAACCAAACCGATTTAAAAACCAACGGGTTGGTGCAGTTTGATTTGATTTGGTATTGAGTAAAAATATCCGAACCAAACCGACATATAAATATATAATTTTTATATATACTTTTATGATTTTACATAGAATTTTCTTTAAAAAATATCTAGAAATATTTGGGATTCTCTTGCAGGATATAATACTTAATAGAATATGAAGTGCTCCATAGATTCACGTCAATTGGAGTCTTTGCAACTTTAAAGCCCAAGTGCTTGAATTTTTAAAGTATTGTCTTAATATAATGAGATTGTGACAATGCCAGACCTTGAGGAGTCTTATTTGTTCCAAATCCAAATCCAAATCCAAATCCGAAGCCGAAGCCGAAGCCGAAGCCGAGCCGAGCGAGCGACGACGACGACGGCGCGAGGCTTGCTTTCTTCTTAACTCTTTAAGAGCTACAAGAAGATCAATTATATATATACCCACCAAAAATCTTTTCCTCTTCCAATATGGGACAATGTCTCATTGTTAAGAGGGGGAAACTTAAAATTTTACTCAAAAATTTTATTTTCCCTCCATTTCTCATTCACCCTCATTTTAAGACTATTTCATCTTAAAAATAAAAAACCTCAACAATCGTTTCCTACGGCCTATATTGTTTCTTTACTTAAATTCTTAGTTAATAACGGTGGTGTTCGAATCAATACGCGCATACCTTAATTCATTCCATTGTATTTTTATTACTTCCTATTAATACAGGTAGGGGTGTACAAACAGAATCGAAAAATCGCACCAAACCGAAAAGTCAAACCAAACCGATTTAAAAACCAACGGGTTGGTGCAGTTTGATTTGGTTTGGTATTGAGTAAAAAAATCTGAACCAAATCGACATATAAATATATAATTTTTATATATACTTTTAAGATTTTACATAGAATTTTCTTTAAAAAATATCTAGAAATATTTGGGATTCTCTTGCAGGATGTAATACTTAATAGAATATGAAGTGCTCCATAGATTCACGTCAATTGGAGTCTTTGCAACTTTAAAGCCCAAGTGCTTGAATTTTTCAAGTACTGTCTTAATATAATGAGATTGTGACAATGCCAGACCTTGAGGAGTCTTATTTGACCAAATCCAAATCCAAATCCAAATCCTTAGCCTTAGCCGTAGCCTTAGCCGAAGCCGAGCGACGACGACGACGGCGCGAGGCTTGCTTTCTTCTTAACTCTTTAAGAGCTACAAGAAGATCAATTATATATATACCCACCAAAAATCTTTTCCTCTTCCAATATGGGACAATGTCTCATTGTCAAGAGGGGGAAACTTAAAATTTTACTCAAAAATTTCATTTTCCCTCCATTTCCCATTCACCCTCATTTTAAGACTATTTCATCTCAAAAATAAAAAACCTCAGCAATCGTTTCCTACGGCCTATATTGTTTCTTTACTTAAATTCTTAGTTAATAACGGTGGTGTTCGAATCAATACGCGCATACCTTAATTCATTCCATTGTATTTTTATTACTTCCTATTAATACAGGTAGGGGTGTACAAACTGAATCGAAAAATCGCACCAAACCAAAAAGTTAAACCAAACCGATTTAAAAACCAACGGGTTGGTGCAGTTTGATTTGGTTTGGTATTGAGTAAAAAAATCCGAACCAAATCGACATATAAATATATAATTTTTATATATACTTTTAAGATTTTACATAGAATTTTCTTTAAAAAATATCTAGAAATATTTGGGATTCTTTTGCAGGATGTAATACTTAATAGAATATGAAGTGCTCAATAGATTCACGTCAATTGGAGTCTTTGCAACTTTAAAGCTCAAGTGCTTGAATTTTTCAAGTACTGTCTTAATATAATGAGATTGTGACAATGCCAGACCTTGAGGAGTCTTATTTGACCAAATCCAAATCCGTAGCCGTAGCCGTAGCCGAAGCCGAGCGACGACGACGACGGCGCGAGGCTTGCTTTCTTCTTAACTCTTTAAGAGATACAAGAAGATCAATTATATATATACCCACCAAAAATCTTTTCCTCTTCCAATATGGGATAATGTCTCATTGTCAAGAGGGGGAAACTTAAAATTTTACTCAAAAAATTTCATTTTCCCTCCATTTCTCATTCACCCTCATTTTAAGACTATTTCATCTTAAAAATAAAAAACCTCAACAATCGTTTCCTACGGCCTATATTGTTTCTTTACTTAAATTCTTAGTTAATAACGGTGGTGTTCGAATCAATACGCGCATACCTTAATTCATTCCATTGTATTTTTATTACTTCCTATTAATACAGGTAGGGGTGTACAAACAGAATCGAAAAATCGCACCAAACCGAAAAGCCAAACCAAACCGATTTAAAAACCAA
Source organism: Nicotiana tabacum (assembly GCF_000715075.1). Lineage (NCBI taxonomy): Eukaryota > Viridiplantae > Streptophyta > Magnoliopsida > Solanales > Solanaceae > Nicotiana > Nicotiana tabacum. The sequence goes on from NC_134096.1 coordinate 2,360,783, forward strand.
CGGGTTGGTGCAGTTTGATTTGGTTTGGTATTGAGTAAAAAAATCCGAACCAAACCGACATATAAATATATAATTTTTATATATACTTTTAAGATTTTACATAGAATTTTCTTTAAAAAATATCTAGAAATATTTGGGATTCTCTTGCAGGATGTAATACTTAATAGAATATGAAGTGCCCCATATTTATTAACCTTAAATAATGGGTTATATGATCACTTTCTCATCAAGTGTTACTGAAATGCGTCAATCTCTTTGTTCTTCTATATTCATATCATATGTTAAAGATCTATTAAATTCTTATCTTTTTCGCATATAAAGTGATTATTATTATTTAGGTATCATATTGATTTTTATGTTTAGTTACTAATTCAGTTAAACTTAAAAATGTACATCAACGAAAAATCATTGTCAAATGACTAAAAAAATAACTATTACGTGTTACTAAGAAAATTTTCTCATAAGAATATTTTAATAGATAATATATTTGTTAATTTTTAAAATTTTTACTAAACATATATTTACTTATAAAAAACTTAACAAAGTAAAATTGAAATTATAATATTTAAGTAATAAAAATCCGAAAAACCCGACAAAACCGAACCAATCCAAATCGATATAGTTGGTTTTGATAAAAATCAAACTAATCCGGTCCATGTACACCCCTAAATACATGTATCAAATAATTTTGTTCTCCAAAATTTTCTTTTACCTAATTATTATAGGTCGAGATTATTGTGGCACATGCTAACACCACGATTCTTGTCCTGCATTGAAATGAGATGATGACCTTAGACAGATTATAAGCCCCTTATTATTTTCTTCTATTTATCCACGAAACGTCTTTTCAAACTAACTTCCTCGTCAAGTCCATATAAGTGGGAAGAAGATGCCAACGAGAACTAATCAACTTACTTTAGCACAAAGCCTAGCTCCATGTGACCACATAAATATATTTTATCATCATCTTTTTTTTGTTTTCCATCCGGTATTATTTAGTAATTGTATTTGGGTCCGACTAAATTTAAATTCGCGCTAAAAACTTTCACATTAAGGGTAAAACGCTCTTTAACTAAAGCGATTATATATCCAGGACCCGTAAACAAAACCTATAATTAAGGATGAAAGAATACTTATCACTTCATCACAAATCTTGTTAGTTATTGTTGAAGTGTATGACTACCTTATCTAAAAGTTTAAGCTATTAGAAAGAGCCCGTATTTATTTACTTGATTAAGTTTTCAACATACCCCTTACATGCGGGTTTGATTCTTTTTTATGAGCCAAGCACGTGAAATTATTTTTTGATACTGGGTGACAGTGTCGAACCCGAAATCTATGTCTGCTCATCATTACTTTATAGAAATGTGACCATCCAATCTAAAGTTTAAGTTGTTACAGAAAGCGTTATATCTGGTCATCATTACCATTGGCTCCATTCATCATGTGCGTTCAAACAGAAAGAGGAATAAGAGTATGCCAATAATTCATGACACCAATTATGAAAGAGGTGATTGTACAAAATGGTGCAAGATATATTACAACAGCCCATATGCTAACCTAATGTGTGTTTCTTATAATTACCTCTTCTATCTAATTTCTTTGTTTCCCTTTTTCATTTTGACTTCCTGATGAGTTCGTTTTGGGAAATAAACGTGGCTTTTGTTTAAATTAACGCTTTTGTCACCGTAGTATGTCATTGGATTTCTCTTATATTTACCGATCATAGTTCGAATAAATATTTACACAAACAATGAAATTTAGTTTGTATATAGTTTGGTTCCATCCAAAATCATCATGATAATTGTATATATAATTATATGTTCCAGCAAATATATACTCAATAATCATGCGACAGTTTTAAGGGCCAAAAGAAAAAGAATAAAAGGAGAAAAGAAATGTCCAGCCGTAGTAGGAAAAAAGAGTTGACCATTTCGCGGTTGGGGCTAGCTCATGAATGGAGGCAGCTGGTTATTATTATTATTATTATTATTATTATTATTATTATTATTATTATCTCACCATGCTCCGCTAGATTGATACTCCTAGCTAGGGATGGCCAAGGGGACAGGGATGGGGCGGTGAGGCCTTAACTCGCAAAAAACTCAACCCTCTCGTGGTGCTCCACATAAAAAATTCCTCTATAGTGTGGAGCCAAGATTTTCACTACGAAATTTAAATATAAAGAAGTAAACATACGAAGAAATTTAAACATATATATAAATAAATAAATAAATATATATATATATATATATATATATATATATATATATATATATATTTGGCAAATTATGTACAATTGACTCCTCTTGGACAAGGGTAGCTTCGCCCCGAAAATATTTTTTGTTGTTTGATTGTCAGCATATAATTGTAACAATGATCTCCTCCTCGATTTTTAATTTCCTGTATTAACCACTTGCTCCCCATGCATATTGTAAAATATATACTGGACCACGGTTGGAGCCAGTGTTCTCGCTACGAGTTTGGCGAACCTTTTAGCTTTGGTTCAAATCATGTATTTGTCTAGAACAGTTTATTAAATATTTATAATTTAATAATTTAGAACTCAGTAACTTAAAATGCTTAGAATTCTAAACTCATAAACTTTAAATCCTAGCTCCGCCTCTGTACCGGACATTGGCGCCATATATTCACAGGGTTTGACTTGCTATAAATAAAAAGAAAAATAAAAAAATTACACCAAGGGGAATCCAAGACTTGCATTCGTTGTTTAATGAGGCGATTAGTCTATTACATTTTATAATACTGAGAACGAGGCAAAATAACAAAATAAAAGGAACCTTTTAGCTAGAATTAGTAAAATCATGACGTATAAAAAATGATAAGATAGTAATAAATAGTTCAGTATTTAGTAACAAGGGGCTTAAATATCATAATTAGATGATTGATAACCTAGATTAAATAATAACTAACCTACTATATATAATAGGTTAAATTATATTGATGAAATAATTCATTACATTATTGGTGTATATAACTTAAATCTTTTTGTCAATGTCAATATAGGTACAGATAAGGTGTGGTATAAATGAAGAATTGGGATTATCATTAAGAAGAGAAATATAATAAATAGAACATATGTGTTACATGTTTGTTTTGGTTGCGCTTGGTTGCGCATCACATGTTATATTAATTATTTAAATCATTTAAATTAATTATCTTTTTATTTTACTTTATATAATTATTTACCGGAAAATCAGATAACGTTAGATTTGTGGATGGTTCTAAGGATATGCGATACAATTCGATATAAATCACGTAGAGAAATGAAAATATGTGTATTGTTGACTATAAGAACGAAAATAATAAGCAAAAAGAATGAATAAGTAAAACAAGCACAAGGGGATTACTATCAATATCTAGAGGAAGTGATCTATTTTTTTTATCTTCCCCCCTCCTAGCTTACAAGGATTCCCCCTTTTATAGAAGAGGGTCATTACCAAAAAATAATAAAATAAAACATGTAGTGGAAGACCCATGATGACTTGTCTCTTTCTTGATTCCCGCCAAGATTCTCTTTGTTGGTGTGGTTGCAACGGCTCTTGTCTGTGAGCTCGATACTAGCTCGAACTCGTTACTGGGTCGGGCCCTTCGGTCTAGGATCGAGTTCGACCTTCGAGATGGGTGTCACGCATTTCCGACCTCGAAGCAGTGTCTTGCGGATCGATTCGGTCACGGGCTCGATAGGATTATCGAGCCGCCTCCTCGAGCGACCTTCAGGCTCGAGATCCGTTAGTACCGACCTCAGAGCTCACTCCCAAAATCTCATTCTTACTTCTTAACACTCGAACTCGATCGAACGTAGGAAGGCCGAAATCTATTTCGACCGTATACAGATAGTCCCCTCGTTTCTCGGAAAAGGATGTGGCGAGAAACGATATGATTTCCCAGCAACTCGATCAGATATACACTGATGTTTTTATGTGATGATTTTCCAGCAGCTCGATCAGATATACACTGATGTTTTTATCTATCCCGACCATGACGTATGTAATGCTCGATCATCTTATGCGTCTTTATAGTCCCCGACTTTATCGAGGATACCCGATTTTTTTTTCCCTGGTGGGAATTGCCAGTTACCTTCGGTCCTTGATGACTGGAGAAGATTAATCAGTGATGAATGCGGAGGGGCTTCCTGTCTTTTCAACGAGGCTCAACATGCTTCGAATCGGATAACTTCTGATGGCGTTTTCACCGCTTCTGTACAAAAATTTTGTAAATACAAATCTTTCTTCTTTTTTTGAAGAGAAATGGCCTTTCAAACTAAATAGACAGTTTGAATTTAAATCTCTGTTGCCTTCGGGCCTCGTGGGTAGTCCCCTTTGCTTTATCGGGCTCGAGCGTCCTTCAGCTTAAATAGTCAAGTGTTTGTTTTAATTCGAAGAAATGAGTAGTTTTGCTCGAAATAATGTAGCCCGTAGGCGTAATAGTCGAGCGAGTGATGGCTCGAACTCGAAATAAAGGTAGCCTGTAGGCTTATCAATCGAATGAATGATTCGAACTCGATGCAATGTAGCCCGTAGGCTTAACGGTCGAGTGAGTGATTGCTCGAACTCGAAATAAAGGTAGCCCGTAGGCTTGGCAATCGAGTGAATGATTCGAACTAGATGCAATGTAGCCCGTAGGCGTAATAATCAAAGTAGCCCGTAGGCTTAATGGTCGAGTGAGTGATTGTTCGAACTCGAAATAAAGGTAGCCCATAGGCTTGGCAATCGAGTGAATGATTCGAACTCGATGCAATGTAGCCCATAGGCGTAATATTCAAAATAGTCCGTAGGCTTAATGGTCGAGTGAGTGATTGCTCGAACTCGAAATAAAGGTAGCCCGTAGGCTTGGCAATCGATCGAATGATTCTGACTCGATCCTGTTTGCATAATAAATCTTGAACATAGAATATCGGTAAAGAAGAGAGCTTTCTTTGCAGGTCATTACACATGGGTTCATGTTTTGCGTCAGGGCTCGGGCCAGCTATATAAGCATGGTTAGTTTTGACCGTTTGGCCCTTACAACGTTTCACATTAAGACATTGTTTGTCATGAAATAACGAAGTAACTTCCTTTGCACCGAACTTGATAATTATCACAGATGTGTTCAATGATAAAGCCCCCCTGTGTACGATGTTGATTTTAAAGAGGCCTCGGATACTCAGTAGTAGTATCGTTCCCGCTATATGGCTGGTATCGATCTCTGGTCGACTTTTGCTTTTTCGTAATGGTCCTAGAAGTCAACTGGTCATCTTCGACTCTTATTTTGGATTGATATCGATTGTGCACATCGGTCCAAGTAATAGCTGGGTACTCGATCAGATTTTGCTTCAGCCGCCGCGAAGCCCTCGAGCTCCGCTCATTTAGACCTTGAGTGAAAGCTTGAACAACCCAATCGTCTGTGACTGGTGGCAGATCCATTCGTTCCATTTGAAAACGAGCTACGAACTCCCTTAGCATCTCGTTATCCTTTTGCATTACCTTGAACAGGTCCGACTTTCTGGTTTCGTCCTTTATGGCTCCGGCATGAGCTTTTACGAAGCAATCTGTAAGCATAGCAAAAGAATCAATGGAGTTAGATGGTAAATTATGATACCATATCATTGCCCCTTTTGACAGGGTTTCACCAAAAAAATTTATAATACAGATTCGATCTCATCATCTTCCAAATCATTGCCCTTGATGGCACACGTGTAAGTAGTGATGTGCTCGTTGGGGTTGGTCGTTCCGTTATATTTGGGTATTTCAGGCATACAAAATTTTTTGGGGATTGGTTTTGGGGCTGTACTCGAGGGAAAAGGCTTTTGAACGAATTTTTCCGAATTTAGCCCCTTTATCATTGGTGGAGCCCCCGGGATCTGGTCGACCCTGGAATTATATGTTTCTACTTTTTTATAGTTGGCTTCGACTCGTTTTGTGAGTTCCTCGAGCAATTTAGTAATTTCGGGAGTAGTCCCCGATTCTTGCTCATTTGGCTTCTCTATGGCTGGTTCCGTTCTGTGGGTGACTTCTCGAAGCGGATTGGGCTCTGGCCTGCTTTGTACCTGAGTTTGGCTCTGCAACTGAGCTATCGCTATTTGCTGGGCTTGTAACATCTTGAAGATCATCCGTAAGCTGACTCCGATCTCTTCCACGTTATGGGTGTCTCGAGCTACGGATCGAGTACCGCCCTAAATATTTTTTTCCGGTTTCGAACGTTGGTTCGCCTCAAGAGCCACTTGTGAATTGACATCTAGCAGTGCTTCGGCTCGAATTTTGGGTGCTTCGATTTGAGCCTCAGCGCCTTCATCGAGTGACCTTCCGACCCCGGGTGACAAGTTATTGGTTTCATCTTGAAGGCCGGCTTCGTGGTCGATAGGTGAAGCCATTGCTGGTTTGAAGTTGTAAACTGGCGTGTACTTTAGGTTTATATCAAACGATCACTGTTACTCTTAGCCCCACGGTGGGCGCCAAACTGTTTACCGAAAAAATCAAATAATGTTAGATTTGTGGATGGTTCTAAGGATATGCGATATAATTTGATATAAATCGCGTAGAGAAATAGAAATATGTGTATTGTTGACTATAAGAACGAAAATAATAAGCAAAAAGAATGAATAAGTAAAACAAGCACAAGGGGATTACTATCAATATCTAGAGGAAGTGATTTTTTTATGTTCCACCCGCCTAGCTTACAAGGATTTCCCCTTTTATAGAAGAGGGTCATTACCAAAAAATAATAAAATAAAATATATAGTGGAAGACCCATGATGACTTGTCTCTTCCTTGATTCCCGCTAATATTCTCTTTGTTGGTATGGTTGCAACGGCTCTTGTCTGTGAGCTCGATACTAGCTCGAACTCGTTACTGGATCGGGCCCTTCGGTCTTGGATCGAGTTCGACCTTCAAGATGGGTGTCGTGCATTTCCGACCTCGAAGTAGTGCCTTGCGGATCGATTCGGTCACGGGCTCGATAGAATTATCGAGTCGCCTCCTCGAGCGACCTTCAGGCTCGAGATCCGTTAGTACCGACCTCAGAGCTCACTCCCAAAATCTCATTCTGACTTCTTAACACTCGAACTCGATCGAACGTAGGAAGGCCGAAATCTATTTCGACCGTATACAATGATATTGTTATTATTCGGAGAGTCACACAATTTTTTCTTTAAGGACAACCTTTACATAAATAATGTCCTATTTTACTTTTAAAAAAATTAGAAGATTTGCCTTTGTATTCCGAACCTTAGTTCTGTTTAAATCGCAAAGAGTAATACATTGACTAATTATGAATTAAAATCAATTAGTAGTGGTAAAAAATAATCACTTCTTCCTCCGGTCCACTTTAATTAACTTTTTGGCCTTTTTTGTGGTTCGCAATATTTGACTTTTTCAGATATCAAGGAGTTAACTTCTTTTATTAAAGTTGTTGTCACGACCCAAAACCAACCCGTCGTGATGGCGCATATCATGGTACTAGACAAGCCGACTATTCAAATATTTCCAACACTTTAAAACTTTGAAAGATATGAAAACAGTTTAATTAAAGGAAAATCTTTTAAAAACAGGATAGGAAGTCATAACTCAATACATAATCTCTCCCAAAATCGGGGTGTCACCGAGTACATGAGCATCTACATAAAGATATAGTCTGGCACACAGTCTAGAAAATAAAACTGAAATAAATAACATGAAAGATAAGGGAGGAGAGTCAAGGTCTGCGAACGCCCAACAGCTACCTCGATGATCTCCGAATGTCCGGACTCCACAACTCAGCAACCGCCGTGACCGGAAGCACCTCAATCTGCACACGAGGTGCAGGGTATAGCGTGAGTACAACCAACTCAATAAGTAACAAGTCTAACCTGTGGTCTGAAAGCAGTGACGAGCTCTAACAATACAGTAAAGATACAGAATTTAGCAATGCAGAAAAATAGACATGTTTCCAGGTTCAACAGTTAAGTTTAGCACAAGTAAAAAGAGGCAAAGTGTGACTGATAATATGAAAATAACATCTATATATCTACATGCCAAGATGAATATCAAATGTGATGTAACACAGTGAAATCCCAAGTACTCACTCTCTCAGAGCACTCAATATGCCCGTCTCAATCCCCGCTCGCCACACTTAGTCACTCAACACTATATATAGCCATAAGGCTCGTTGCGGCGTGCAACCCGATCCATATATATATATATATCCATAAGGCTTGTTGCGGTGTTCAACACACACACACACACACACACACACATACACACACATATATATATATATATATATATACACACACACACACACGACACTCAGGGCCCCAACTCAGTCACTAATCTCTCCGGTCTCTCGGGATCACAACACTCATGCTAAGCAGCCCTAATCAATGATATGAGATGTGACAATATACGATAACACAGACTGAGATATGGCACTTAATGATGAATCTGACTGAGTTCACGACTATAATTAAACAGATAACTCAACAGCAAGAACAACCACTGTGGGTCCCAATAGTACCAGCATATAGCCTAAACATGATTTCTAACACGAATCACAGCTCAAATGCTCTAACACATAGAGTACAACAAAATATTCAGATAGAATAGCTACGCAGTTCCAGGGATCGACTAAATCACAATTTTTATGGCGCGTGCCCACACGCTTGTCACCTAGCATGCGTGTCACCTCAATATAAATCACATAGCATGAAATTCGGGGTTTCATACTCTCAGAACCAAGCTTAGAAGTGTTACTTACCTCAAACCGTGTAAATCCCTACTCTAACACGCCTTTGCCACGCGAATTGGCCTCCAAATATCTCGAATCTAGCCACAAACAGTTCGACACAATCAACACGAGCTAAAGGAATCAATTCCATAAGAAAATACTAGTTATTAATCAAAAGTCAAAAAGTCAACTAAAAAGTTGGTCCCCGAGCCCACGTCTCGGAATCCAACAAAAGTCACAAAATCTGAAAGCTCATTCAACCACGAGTCCAACCATACCAAAATCCGACACCAAATCGTCACTCAAATCCCCAATTTAAACTCTCAAAATCTCTAACCTCAAACCCCCAAATTACACCTTAAAACCACACAATTTAGGTGGGAAAATCAACGGAAAAACATAATTATTGGGCAAAATAAATCACAAGTGACTTACCTCAAGAATCCCTTTGAAATCCCTCTCAAAATTGCCCAATCCCGAGCTTGGAATGTTCAAAAATGAAGAAAATCTCGGAACCCTAGTTTTTAATACACTGCCCATCCTTTTCGCTTCTGCGGATCACTTAACCGCATCTGCGATTTCTCTTTTGCGAACACACCTCCGCTTCTGCGGACCTGCCTCACCAGGCCCCTCTTCACTTCTACGATACTTCCTCCGCATCTGCGAACTCGCCGGTGCGAAAATTTCCTTCGCACATGCACAACTCCCCCAGCTGACCAAACTCCTCTTCTGCGCCCAATGTGCCGCATCTGCGACCACGCAGGCGCGGAAAATCACCTTGCACATGCGACCACTGCCAATTTCTTTCCAGGCCGCTTCTGCGATCCCTTCTCGCTTCTGCGAGCTCGCTCCTGCGATCAAAACTCCGCATGTGCGATCGCACCAGACTTGGTGCTTTTCATCAATCTTTCAAATTCCAAATCTTGATTCGTTAACCATCCGAACTCCACCCGAGGCCCCCAGGACCTCAAGCAAATATACCAACAAGTCCTAAAATACGATACGAACTTAGTCGAGTCCTCAAGTCACATCAAACAACATCAAAACACAAATCACACTCCAATTCAAGCCTATTGAAACTAAGGGATTCCAACTTCTACAAACGATGCCGAAACTTATCAAATCACGTCCGATTGACCTTAAATTTTGCACACTAGTCACAAATGACACCACAGACCTACTCTAACTCCCGGAACCCCAATCCGATCCCGGTAACCACAAATTCCACTCTCGGTTAAACTTCCGAATTTCCAACTTTCACCATTTCAAGCCTAATTCCACTATGAACCTCCAAATCACAATCCGGACACACTCCTAAGTCCTAAATCACCCAACGGAGTTAACATAACCATCAAAACTCCATTCCGGAGTCATTTACACACAAGTCAACATCCGGTCAACCTTTTCAACTTAAGCTTTCAATCTTGAGACTAAGTGTCTCGACTCGTTCCGAAACCTTTTCGGACCCAACCCAACTACCCTGGCAAGTCACATAGCAGGTATAAAGAACAAAATGAATATTAAATGGGGGAACGAGACTACAACTCTCAAAACGACGGGGCGGGTCGTTTCAGTTACCCTTGGAGTAAAGTGTCTCGAAGTATCTATTTATATTTTCAATGAACAGATTAAAGATTAAAGAGATAGTGAAGATTAATATGATCATTTTTATTGTTAATTAATATTAAAAAGTGTATTCCTTAATATGTGCGAAAATAATAAAAAAATCAATTAAAGTAAAACGGAAGGAGTATAAATTATGAAGGGGTTGTTAGTTGTTGGCTTCCATTTTCTAGACATGTTGGACTCCAAGGAGGCATAATTATTCGTTCGATGTGAATACTCAAAAAGATTCTCTTATCAAATGGAGTATTAATTAAAACTTATAATACAGTATTAAATTATAATCATAATTAGCATCATCGTCCTCATTATTAGTTTACTATTATCTTTAATTCTGCCTACTGACTCTTGTAATTCTGCAGAGATCATGACTATTGCTTAAATAATTGCCCTGTGCTCTGCGTGGCTTTTCATTAAGAAAATTTAACGAATGAGATGAATATCTAATCTGAATTCTGAGAGGAGTGCACGTGCTTTCACGTGGAAAGAAGGATAGCCAAAAAGAAATGAAAACATATACCAGATTACCAGTACATGAGTTTAAGTTATATACAGCATTAAAGATTTAGAGTAAAAAAAAAGGGGCAAATAACTTATTTTATTTTCAAGATTATTGACAGATTAACTTATTTTATTTTTAAGATTACAAATCTTATATTTTAAGAAACATTACCTGTAAATATTTTTTGGTTGATCTGATAATGTAAAAAAAAATTACATTGACGATAAAACATAAATTTTATGTCTTCAAATGAAAAGGTAATTTTCAAGTTGCTAGTGTATTATATAGAATAACAGAAATATTATATGTCAATCTAAGGGAGGGATCGAAGGGGGATTTGTTAGTTTGTTTCTTGTGATCCAATGGATCATATAAAAGATGGGTTTTTTTTTTAATGTTCTAATTTCATGTTGCATGTAAGTTATGTTGACATAGATATATTTTCGATATCTTCAAAACAACCTAATTTCTAATTATATACAGGGGTCTCAGAAGCGGACCTACCACGTAATATACGGATTCACGTAAATTTAATATTTTTTTGTCAAAATCATATATAAAGACATATTTATTATAAATATTTATTTGTGAACCTAATTATTATTGCATATTAATTTAAGATTATTGTAGAAATTTATAAACTTCAAATCACGATTCCACCTATGGAAGGTAATATAACGGAGGGAGGAGGATTTATTATTATAATTTGTTTTCTCGTGATCCGATTAATGGATCATATATAACCGTGAGTGCTTGACCCTTATATTGAGAAAATTAAAATTGTCAATGTTTTTTCACATGCAAGCCGTACGGTAGCCGTTGCATGCATGTAGGAGGATTCGATCGCTTTGACCGCAAGAAACGTTACTAGTAAATCATCATATATATGTGCCACTCGGCAAATTATAATCCAAAATATTTAACTTATATGCATTAACAGTACACTGACAATTTATAGAAGTTAAACTTTAATCAAATACCAAAAGAGAAAACTACCTCTCCCCACCTTTTGGCAAAAATCAAAGCAAAATATTTAACCAGGCGATTGTATTTTTTACGGATTTTTGTTACTCATATTAATTTTCTCACTTATTATAATATCTTCGGGTCTTGTAACCAAAATTCTTCCTTGATTAGCAAAATGTTTAGCTACTAACATTTAAATTAGCAGCTTTCAAGGTCTTATCACTTCAGCGAATTACTTGACTCTTGATACATTTGTTAATTTTAGCTCTATTACATGACTACAAAGTGTTGTAGATTCCGAACATTTAGAAATTTCAAGTTGAAAACTATTGAGCCCGCTATGCTGGTATAGTCATGAAAATTGAAAATGGAGTCTTGGATTATCCGTACCGAATTAAGTTATAAACATGACGTTATAAAAAAAATTATGCTATTAATATAATTTAACAAGTATTATATTTTTTGTTTTATTTTCGAGTTATCTGATCCTATTTGTTATAAGCAGTTAGCAACACTGGTAACTATTTTTATATTAGCTATCGGTGTAATTTAACATACTGATCGAGTTTGTTATAAACTGTTAGGAGCATCTGTTATTGCAGGTAACTTGTGATGTAAAAAAATAAAAAAACTTATGAATTGCTAAAGCTGACAATTAACTTATGATGTAACAAAATAACTAATACGTTCGTACTCTCCTTGGTCTTCTTCTTTTTTTAACTCCTTTTAATGGTGAAAAACACAGATTTTCATATAAGTTTTTCTCTTCGAGATGCATTATCGGGATTAATATAGTATATTGATAATTCTGATAAGTATTTTTGGAAAAGTGAGTGTAGACATCAAAATCTATCGGATCAAATCCATATGAAATTTGGGCAAAATCCTAAATTTAAAATACTACAAGTAGAGTGCATCGAGGTTTTATTGGATGTTACTCTATCTGAAACTCTAACTTGGAGGCTACTCTACCTGAAACCCTAACTTGGAGGATACTCTACCCAAAACCCTAGCTACACCTATAAAAAGGGACCACATATTCCCTTTGAAAGCATCTCGAAATTCCATAAGAATTCATGAAATATTCACAAAGAGATCAAAGACATCATATATTGTCTTTCTCAAAGCCGCCGAAGTGATCAACGAATGTTCTTCCTTTTCATGGAGATCAAATACATCCTAAGAAAGTTCGCATCATCCTACGTTCGAGAAATACGCTGGTTAAGCCCTCGAATTACGGAGAACGATCTAGAGAGAAGAATCAAGGAAACAAACAGAATTGTACCCACATCATTTTATCAATAAAATTATGTTTCTTCATATTTATATTGTGGTTGCACTTTATTTTGTACCACAAATAATTTATTGTCTACAAATTCTGGCACGCCCAATAGGACAATCTCTCCCTCTCATCTCAACTTTTCAATCACTAAAGTTCAAAAATATTGAAATGGCTTCAAAAAAAAATCAACTCCAGTTCAACTTCCACCAAGGCTGCTAATTCCAGGTTCTATGCTGATATGGAAAGCATCCTCGATGTTACTTTTGGAAGCTTTTGACCAGAATTTATAACAAGAAGCAAGAAAGAGCTCGTGGATCAAACACTGCAAATTCCTCCACAAGTTTCAAGGTTCAAGCAATCAAGTTTAAGTTCAACAAATCAAGTTCAAGCTCAAGAACGAAGAACAGATCAAGATTCAAGGAGTACGAGTTCAAATCAAAGTTCATGCTAGTTGAATGCAGGATCATCGTTCGTGAGAACAAATATAGGTTCAAGATCAAGCTCGAAGGCCCTTGAATTTATTTACTATTGGAAAGAAGAATCAGAGGATTCATAGAGATCGTACACTCATATTATTTTAAATCAAATATTACGATTGTTGTAATATTTTTCGATCTCGATTATTTTCTCGACGCAAACTTATTGTCTACAAATTCTGGCATGCCCAGTGGGACCAAATCTGCCCTTCATCCCTTCTCTCGCGGTGAAAAGAATGTGGTGTATTCTTTGCTGGTACTTCAAGCCTCGCCTACGACGATCTTGTAAATCTACGCCCCGACAAGCTTTGAAGTAGGGGCATTTGTAGACATCAAAATCTATCAGATCAAATCCATATAAAATTTGGGCAAAATCCTAAATTTAAGATACTACAAGTAGAGTCCATCGAGGTTTTATTGGAGGCTACTCTATATGAAACCCTAACTTGGAGGCTACTCTACCTGAAACCCTAGCTTGGAGGCTACTCTACCTGAAACCCTAGCTTGGAGGCTAATCTACCCAAAACCCTAGCTACACCTATAAAAAGGGACCACATATTCCCTTTGAAAGCTTCTCGAAATTCCATAAGAATTCATGAAATATTCACAAAGAGATCAAAGACATCATATATTGTCTTTCTCAAAGCCGCCGAAGTTATCAACCAATGTTTTTTTCCTTTTCATGGAGATCAAATACATCCTAAGGATGTTCGCATCATCCTACATTTGAGAAATACGTTGGTTAAGCTCTCAAATTACGAATAACGATCTAGAGGGAAGAATCAAGAAAACAAACAGAATTGTACCCACATCATTTTATCAATAAAATTATGTTTCTTCATATTTATATTGTGGTTACACTTTATTTTGTATCACAAATAATTTGTGGCAAATAGTGAGCAAATGGCATCTCAAGGCTTGGGTGTCAGTTTGTACGTCTGACACTAATAATGATCAGTTGGAAATGCCTTAGAATTTTCAACTTATCCCATTCGAGGAGGCCGTAACTAATAATGGTGGCCTCATTAAATATTGAAATATACTCATTTTTTGCTTCCACCCGGTGTCAGATATTTGCACTAGGGCTGCGACTAATCTGGAATTGTGTCGTGTGAAGCTTATTAAAGTGGGAAATGCCTCTACTATAATTTTTTTACATTCCCCTCGAGCACGAAATCACTGATTAAGAATAAAGGGTTCTTGTCCATCTCACCACAATCTTTAGGGATAAATTCCACAAATTGTCATATAAGTGTGACTTTTTGTCACGACCCAATTTCCCCTCCTTATTACGTCGTGACGGCACGTAGTCTTTACGACTAGATAAGCCTAACATTTGCGGAATAATAAAATAAAAATATAAAATTAATAACATAACTGGGTACCATGTCGCTTGGCATGTACAATAACCAACTATTTCAAATAAAATACACAGTAATCCCAAAACCCGAAACATCGTGAATCACAAACTACAGAAGAAAAATCTAGTGTCTCTATATATCAGAGTCTAACAAAAGAAAAATACCGAAGATAATGGACATGTGAAAGAGTAGAAGGGGACTTCGAGGTCTGCGGACACGACATATATACCTTGAAGTCTCCAAAGTTGTCTCGGCTCCCTGACAATGCGGCTGATAAGAAGCACCTGGATCTGCACACGAAAAATATGTGTAGAGAGTAGCATGAGTACACCATAATCGGTACCCAGTAAGTGCCAAGCCTAACCTCGGTCGAGTAGTGACGAGGTCAGGTCAGGACCCTTCTGGTATATATAATAATAAAGCAAGGCAGGAATGAAATATCGTAGTAAAATAAAGACTGAAATTTAACAAGAAATAATTCATAGAAGGTAACAGCTCAGTACACAAAAATACAACAGTGGATCTCCCGAGATACCGTCTCGTAGTCCCAAACGTAAATGTGCAGGGGGATCTCCCGGAATACTGTTCCGTAGTACCAAAATAAATATGTAAGACAGGGGGATCTCCTAGAATACCGTTCCGTAGTCCCAAAATAAATATGCAGAATAGGGGGATCTTCCGGAATACCGTTTCGTAGTCCCAAAGTAAATATGCAAGATAGGGGGATCTCCTGAAATACCGTTCTGTAGTCCCAAAATAAATATGCAGTACAGGGGGATCTCCCGGAATACCGTTCCGTAGTCCCAAAGTAAATATGCAGATCAACCAACAGAAATAATAGTTACAGCAGGAAAAACTACAATTGAGACTAAGTTCAAGTCAAGGAAAAACAGGAATTTTACTAAAACATGTTGCATAGAGTTCAGATAAATAATTAAGGCAAGTAGGCATGCTATTTTAGTCTAACAGGATACTACACATATTGATAAGACTCAAATAAGAAGGAAAAACGGGTTATTACTTAGTAGAAATTGGGTTTTTACAACAATTAGCTCGTGTACATACTCGTCACCCCACGTACATGGCGCTCACATATTAAACAGTACCAAATCCTAAGGAGATTTCCCCCACACAAAGTTAGGCAAGCCACTTACCTCGAACCAATTCAATCAATCGGTAAGAATGCCTTTTCCATAAATATATGACTCTGAATGGCTCGCATCTAGCCAAAATAATTCGATACAGTCAACAAAAATTATACGAATCAATTTCATAAGAAAATACTATATTTTTCAATAAAAATACGAAATTAACTCAAAAATTGCCTGTGGGGTCCCGTCTCGGATATACAGTGAAACTCACAAATTCCGATAACCCATTCAATTACGAGTCCATCCATGCCAATTTCACCCAAATCTGACTCCAAATCGACACCGAAATCTCAAAAATTCGTTTCTATGAATTTCTAAAATTTTCCCAAATTTCAATCTCAAAACACTAATTAAATGGTGAAAATAAATGATGGATTCGGGTAATCTAACCATAATTGAGTTAAGAACACTTACCCCGATATTTGTTCTGAAAATCTCCCAAAAATCGCCTCTCCCCAAGCTCCAATTTGTCAAAAATGGAAAATGGGACGAAGTCCCCTGCTTTATAACTTACAGTTATGTCCACGCTGCCCTCAATTCTCGGCCTCGGCCTTCGTTCATCGGCCTTCGGTCATCAGCCTTCAGTCCTCAGCCTTCGATTTTTGCCCCCGAATTTCCAGCAAAATAAAAATTGCGGCAACTTTTTCAGTAGCTGTTTAAGTCCAACTTTTGATGTGTTAACCATCCGAAACTCACCCGAGGCCCTCAGGACCTCAACCAAATACACCAACAAGTCCTAAAATATCATACTAACTTATTTGAAACCTCAAATCACATCAAACAATGCTAAAATCACAATTCACACCCCAATTCAAGCTTAATGAAACTTAAGAATTTTCAATTTCTACATTCGATGTCGAAACCTATCAAATCAAGTCCGATTGACCTCAAATTTTGCACACAAGTCATAAATGACATAACGGATCTATAAAAAATTTTAAAACTGGATTCTGACCCCGATATAAAAAAAGACAACTCCTCGGTCAAACTTCCAAACTTAAATTCTTATTTTAGCCATTTCAAACATATTTTAACTACGAACTTTCAAATATTATTTCGAGCAAGACCCTAAGTCCAAAATTACCATACGGAGCTGTTGGAATCATCAAAATTCTATTCCGGGGTCGTTTGTACATAAGTCGACATCCGGTCACTATTTGAACTTAAGCTTTAAAAATTGGAACTAAGTATTCCAATTCATTCCAAAACCTCACCGGACCCGAACCGACTATCCCGACAAGTTACTTAACAGTTATAAAGCACAGAATGAGCAGTAAATAGGGGAGTGGGACTACAACTTTTAAAACGATTGGCCGGGTCGTTACACTTTTTTTCATCAAAGTCATATAACTTTATTTTTTCATACAAAAATCATATAACTATGACTTTTTTTCATCAAAGTCAGATAACTTTGTTTTCTCACACAAAAATTATAAAACTTTCACTATCTCACACAAAAATCATTGCGGTCGGAAAATAAAATTTTTGCTAGTATTTTCTTATTTTACGTTTTAAAATTTTAAATTTTCAATCTAATAAATAATTATCCAATTAAAATAGGAGAAATATGAGTATATTTTTAGTCGTTCCCAAAAATAATAGCCTATAAATATTTTTATATATGTGTGTGTATTATATACATATAATATACACATTTTATGTATATTCTGCCTAGCTTTCGGTCGGCCGACTAATTTTATATTTTTTCCTTAAAATAGGAATGACCCAACCCAGCCTGACTCGATACCCATATACGTAAGTTAAAATAATACTAAAAGTGAATTCTTCCCCCATAGGAAACTTAGTTCGGAATGCATGAGATTCTGACAAAAAAATAAGGAAATAAAATGTAAAATTAGAGAGCACTTGAAATAAAAATGCTATCGATTTGAATAAAAAAATTGAAAATAAAAATAAAAGATAGAAGTATCATGTTTTGAATGATTTACTATTCACTTTTAGTATTATTTTAATTTTTATATATGAGTATTGGGTCGGGTGGGTTAGGTAGGGTTGGCTCATCCCTATTTGAATTGGATTATTATTTATTATGCTGAAAATAAGAAAATAAAAAATCACAAAACTAGAAAATACTACTGAAAATTTATATTTTCCAATCACTATGATTTTTGTATAAGTTAGTAAAACTTTTATGATTTTTGTGTGAGAAAATATAGATATATGACATTGTTGAAAAAAAATCATAGTTATATGATTTTTGTGTGAGAAAACAAAGTTATATGATTTTAGTGGAAAGAAGTCATAGTTATATGACCATTTGTGAATTTACTGTACTGAATTTATTATGAGTTCGAAATTTAATGCTTATTGAAATTTATATTGAATTATGTTAAACTAGAACTCACTTAGTTCATATTTACTTGGCACATATACTAAAAATAGATTTTTATTTTTACTTGTCACTTTACGCATATCAAGAGAAGATAATTTTTTTTTGTTATACCCACCGTATTTATTACTCATTTTAAATCATCTTTCTCAAATCCAATAAAATATGCATCTATTAATATGGGTATCATGATAAATTATGCACTTTATTTATTATTTCTTAAGGGGCGTAAAAAATCAAAACGTGTCAAGTAAAAGTAAACAGAGGGAGTGTATATATATATATATATATATATCTTTTTTCGTGCGTTTTTTGTTTTCTGGTTTTAATGTAATACATTACTTCTTTATCCCTTCCGCTATCCACAATGCTTGGAATTGGAGAAAGTAAAATTCCGAGAATATCATCATTGGGTGCCCTTTAGTCGCCATTAATAGTCTTTTGTGAGGACTTTTTCACAATTTTGTGATTATTTTAATCGCCATAAAAATACTTATTTCTTCTCTTGGGCGGGACATCAATTACATCTAATCTAATTTTTAGATGCGGGAGATATCCTAAAGAGCTATCACTTTGTCACTAATTTAGTCGTGACTATCTTCTTAGGACCTAATTACATAATATTAGATAGTATAAAAGAGTATAAAAGAGTGACCCTTTTAGTCCCTAATGTCATGACCCTCCACATCATCATGCCACGTAGGTGCCATTTGGCATATATTAATGTCATGTGGAAGCTTACATATGAAATAGACTAGCACATGTGGGAAGGTTCTAGAGAAATATAGAAATTTCTCATGTAAGATCTTAGAACCCTATGGAATTGCTAGGAAAGTCCTTAGAAGATTCTAGCTATGTAGAATATTCTAGTGAAGAGACTTACTTGTAAATAATAAGGGCCTTGTGTAATAATTATTATTTACTCACTAGCCCCTATGAAACTAGTATATAAAGGGAGTTATTCATTTGTAACTCACCAAGCAAATAATTCAAGTTCTCTCTAATACAAAGCTTCCTTTAACAACTCTCTTGTGTCCTTTCTACCATTCTCTTGGCGATCTTGATTGTAGTAAGGCTTACTTGGCATAGCAAGAACGTGAGAAAGTTATGCAAGATCATGAGCGAGTTGTCAAGTGTCGCACGTGTACTTAGTTAACGACTAAGGATGTGACAACGTGGTATAAGAGCAAAGGTTGTAACTAAAGGAATGGTGAACAACGGAGAAATTAACGATGCCAACACCCAAGCCAATATCATCCAGGATATTGCTGGCAAGAGTGACCGTAACAAAAAGAGGAATGCCACCAACAAGATCCAGGAGGTGCCGCCCGAGATTGTGCCAAACGAGGGGCTTACATCCTAAGAACCATCTGCCATTGAGGCGAGCGAGGATGAAGTAGAGGTCCTGCAGGAGGACATATCGCTCGGTAAAGAGTGGGTGATAAAGGTGAACGAGGGGATGGACGTTGTCGAGATCTCTGGCCAACGCTTGGGGGAGGTGGAAGGCACCCTTAGCGTTCTTGAGGGACACACTCTTGAGGAGATTGAAAGTATCCGAAATGACTTGGAGGGGCGTACGCAGGCCGAGATGGAGCTAATACAAACCATCACTACTTTGGAGCGCAAACTCACGGAGGCATTGAGCACTATCGATGCCATGAAGGTTAAGATAAAGGCACTCGAGGAGCGTGTCGATGCTGGCATGATCGAGGCAGACAGTAATGTTGTTGTGATATGGGAGGCTAAGATCGAGGCTCCAAAAACCCTGGTGTTCAAAGGTGTTTGTGATGCACAAGAAGTGGAGAACTTCCGTTAGCACTTGGAGAACTACTTCAGGCACGGTAGAGTGAGGGACGATGAGGCTAAGATCAACACTGTCGTATTGTACCTTACAGAGATTGTTGCGTTATGGTGGCATCGAAAGTGTGCTGACATAGAGAAGGGGCTATGCAAGATTGAGACGTGGGAGCAATTCAAGGAGTTTAAGAAGCAATTCTACCCGGTGAATGTGGTGTATGAAGCTAGGCGGAAGCTAAGGGAGCTTCGACAGATGGCCACAATTCGGGAGTATGTGCGCGAGTTCACTACCTTAACGATTCAAATCCTGTCGTTGTTCGAGGAAGATTCCCTCTTCTCCTTCATGGATAGGTTACAAAATTGGGCAAAGCACGAGTTAAGAAGATATCAAGTAGCCAATGTGGACGAGGCCATAGCGGTAGCCGAGTCGCTTGTTGACTTCAAAATGGAGCCTGCCAAATCCAAAGAAGGCAACGCCGAGAGGGGTGAGGGAGATCATGATAAGGGCAATGGGAAAGTCATAGCCGAGGTATACAAAGGTAATGGCAAGGAGCCATCCCATAACGGATAGGGGTTTAAGAGAAACCGCAAGGGGTTGGAAAACGGTAGCGAGTACGTGCCTAAGGGAGGGTGCTATTTCTGTAAAGGATCACATCGGGCAAGTGAATGCCCATATTTGGGAGCCTTGCATTAATAATCGGAAACTTTGCTCAAGCACACAAGGGTGACAAAGGAGGGACCGCTTGTATTGGGGGGTGCGCTTGGAATCTAAGCATAAAGTAGGGGATTCTGAAGCCTATCTTGGCACCATGCAAATGGAGCATGGTGGTAGCAAGAAACGTTGGGCGTACATAGTTGGAGAGGATGGCGAGTTACAAAGTGATGGCACGCTATCGGACTTAGACGAGGCACCAAGCAGAGGGGTCAAGTTTGCTAGCAAGGCTGGGACTACGAAGGGTAGCCAAATAGGGAATGAAAGCAGGGACACGATGCTTGAGAAGCTGCTAGACTTGGTCGAGTCATGGGGAGATTCAAGCCAAAAGCAAGGAGAGGCATCCGATGGGCAGAGGATCGAGGACATCATTGCTAGCCGTCCAAAGTACAAATGAGGCAAGAAGAAAAGTGATTAGTACCTTGTGACATGGGAAGGCGAACCGCTCCATAGAGCATCATGGCTAATGGACAAAGATCTCCAGCGACCCCAAGTCGAGGTGCGCGCGTACGTGTCGATGCTTTGTGCCGAGGGTGGCACAAAATTGAATGGGGGGGAGTGTCATGAGCCACCACATCATCATGTCACGTAGGTGGCATTTGGCATATATTAATGTCATGTGGAAGCTTACATATGAAATAGACTTGCACATGTGGGAAGGTTCTAGAGAAATATGGAGATTTCTCATGGAAGACCTTAGAACCCTATGGAATTGCTAGGAAAGTCCTTAGAAGATTCTAGCTATGTAGAATATTCTAGAGAAGAGACTTACTTGTAAATAATAAGGGCCTTGTGTAATAATTATTATTTACTCACTAGCCCCTATGAAACTAGTATATAAAGGGGGTTATTCATTTGTAACTCACCAAGCAAACAATTTAAATTCTCTCTAATACAAAGCTTCTTTTAACAACTCTCTTGTGTTCTTTCTACCATTCTCTTAGCGATCTTGAGTGTAGTAAGGCTTACTTGGCATAGCAAGAATGTGAGCAAAGTGTGCAAGATCGTGAGCGAGTTATCAAGTGCCGCATGTGTACTTAGTTAACGACTAAGGACGTGACACTAAGTTAGATAATTAATATTTCCAGTCCTAGGAACGGATAGCTAGTAAATTAAGGACATGTGTCCATTAGTACTATTAGTGGTTATATTTTGGGTCCAGCAATCGACAGTTGTCCTCTCTGCCATTTTCCTATAATTGTAGTTTGTCATTGACAGAGAAGGTATTCAATATTGAAAAATCTAAGTTATTTCTTATTTGTTTGTTTTTTAATTGCTCTTTGAGCTCTCTTCGATCTAAACTCGTAGCTAACGCTACATTTGGTATCAGAGCGGTATTCTTGTTACTAATAGTGGACAAACAACGTGCCGGTGACGGTGTTGGAGGCTCCTCCAATCTGGAACTTCAGATGCAAACCTTCATAGAAGCATCCAACTGGAGACTGGAATATATCAAGGACATGCAGAAAAAGGATGAATGATGAAACACAAAGAAGGATGGATATGATGATGACAGAGCTAAGCCGGCTAGAAGATCCTCACAGCACAGGGAGGTCTTATTTGGCTGCATTAGGAGTATCGCTGGTAGAGAGCAACCAATCATTTGTGAGCGGGCGTCATCGTACATGATCTACGCCGGTGACTCCGGTGACTCTAGTATCCATGGGTACCAACCAGATCTTACCCCTTCCACTCGTTACTGCACCCATAGCTTGTACCTCATTACCCTCATCCCTTAATGAAACCATGTCCTTAGGGTTGATGAACCCATTTTTGTCTCACGCTCTTCACTCGCACCCCCCTCCACCTACAATAACATTTCATCCTCCAGCCAACAATTCTACCAACCCGTTCGTTTCCTTACCCTATGTCCAAACCACAGTGTCTCAACCCATTATCAATACATCCACCTCATTTGGAACGTTTGGGTCCACTTCTGCTCGAACACACCCACAGTCTTATTTTCCTACTTATACCACCTCTCATAATATACCAATTTACACCACCTTGACATACATGCAACCACAACCCTTACCCCCAGGCCATTATTCACAAGCCCATTATTCCCAACCCATACTTACAGAGCATTACTTTAATAGTCAATTTACTCAACCTATTCTAACCACCCATCTTTATCCATACCACAACTCATACCCCTCCACTAGCCAGCCTAACCATATGCCTAAAGCTAAACTAGCTTTCCCAGATTTCGATGGAATTAATCCACGAGGGTGGATTATAAGGTGTGATAATTTCTTTGCATTATACAAGGTTCCATAGGAGGAGAAAATGACTTATGTGGCCATCAACATTACAGACCAAATTGACCATTGATTTGATTCATATTTGATTGATAATGGGGGACAAGTCTCTTGGGCTCAATTCTGCGCGGACATTTTCCTACGATATGGCCAAGACCAACCTTTGGATGTGATTATTGAATTTAATAGGATTCAACAAGTAACAGATATTACTAGTTATCAACGCCATTTTGAGGAGCTGAGGGGACCAATTTTATTAGCCATGCCACATTTGGACGAGTCCTATTTCATTACTTATTTTATTGGTGGGCTAACAACATATTTAGGCCCAATGGTTAAGATGGCCAACCCCCAAACACTCTTAACTGCTATGCTATAGCCAAGTTGTACGAGCAATCCTTGAAGGCCAAACCACACAACCCAAAACCTTTTCAAAAGCCCAGTTATTATTCTTCTAGCCCAAGGCCACAATTTTCTCCTCCCAGTCAAGGGCCAACATTTACAAATACCAATCCCAACCCCACAAATGTCCACGCAAAATAGTTAGCCCAAAATAACCCCACCAATGAGTCTCTAAGAGAACGCAAATTGTGTTACAAATATCATGATCACGATTTTTCTAGACATCAGTGCAGACCACGAGCCTTAAGTGCCATAGAGGGAATTGAGACTCCTGTAGAAGGCAAGGAGGAAGAGGAGGTGTTCGACGAGGCTTTAGGTGAAACAAAAGAAGGAGGTGAGGTGACATTATCTATGCTAATGGGTTTGTCACATACACCCACCATAATCCGAATTCAAGGGTGGGTCAAGAAGCATAAGGTGTCCATATTATTTGATAGTGGGGCTACCCATAGTTTCGTTTACCCTAAGATTGTGAAGCAATTTGGGTTAACGATAAAACGACTTCACAAGGTTATGAAGGTGAAGGTGGCAAACGGGCAGCTGATGCCTTGCATCTATATTTGCCCAGAATTTTCTTGGACCATAGGAGACAAGTTTTTCACCTTCAACATGGTACTACTAAAGGCATGGGGGAGTGATATCATATTGGGCATGGATTGGGTGGATTCTGTAACACCAATTATGTTGCATGCACGACCCCGTAGTATCTCATTTTTTAAGGATAAAAGACTCATTACTATAATGGGTAGTAACACTGAAGGTATATTGGCTGAGGGGGATGCAAGATACATTGCCAAGATATTACGAATGGGCCAAGGCTGCTTGTCATCCCATTTGTTAAGCTTGGATGGAGGGCAGGAGTAACAACAAAGTCCGGGCCTAGTTCAAAAACTAATAGAGCAATTTGCTGAGATTTTTCAAGAACCAAAAGGACTTCCTCCAAGCAGAGGGTGTGATCACGCCATAGAATTATTTCTTGGGTCCAAGCCAGTAAACCAACAACCTTATCATTATTATTATGAGCAGAAGAATACAATTGAAAGAATGGTATGGGGAATGCTTGAAGCTCAAATTGTGACAACCAGTACATCTCATTTTGCATCACCAATCATCCTAATTAAAAAGAAATATTCAACTTGGCGATTTTGTGTGGACTATCGAAGGTTGAACGACATAACGGTGAAGAATAAATACCCAATTCCAGTGGTTGAGGATCTACTTGATGAACTACATGGACCTCGGTTTTTCTCAAAAATAGATTTACGCTCGGGGTATCATCGGATTCGTTTGAAACAAGGGGATGAACACAAAACGGCATTCAAAACTCATCATGGCCTTTGGAAATTTTAAGTAATGTCTTTTGGATTAACCAATGCACTGGCAACCTTTCAAGCACGCATGCATAAGGTTTTCAGTTCCTATCTCAGAAAATTTGTCCTAGTATTTATTTACGACATCCTCATCTACAGTGTTACCCTGGAGGATCATGTTAAATACTTGAGAGTAATGTTTGAAGTTCTCAAAGAGAACCAGTTGTTTGCAAAGAAATCCAAATGCAATTTTGGGGAGGCCCAGATTGAATATTTGGGCCATATCATTTCAGACCAAGGTGTGAGTATTGATCCAACAAAGATCGAGGCATGGATTAATTGGCCTTATCCAGTTAATATTAAAGGGTTTCGAGGTTTACTTGGACTAACCGGGTATTATCGCAGATTTATTAAAAACTTTGTAGCTATCAGTAAACCTTTAACATATTTACTCAAAAAAGGAGCTTTTCCATGGAATGACAGTGCTACTATTGCATTTGAAGAACTGAAGAATGCAATGGTGCATGCCCCAGTTTTGGCACTACCAGATTTCACACTTCCTTTTGTTGTTGAGGTGGACGCCAGTGGAACGGGATTAGGAGCAGTACTTGTCACGCCCCAAAATCGAGGAGCGCGACCGGCGCTCAACCGAGTGAACCCGACCGAGCAAGCCAGTTAGATTTCATTCTACCCAAACTCATCCATGAATAGAGATAATACATATTATCATTAATTAGACGAAAATGTGTTCATGTCTACAATACCAATTCATTTCTAATAGTTTCATCATTTTTAAAGTCTCAAATGGACAAGTAATACAACCACAACATGATATAGTTTTTCTTTCTCCAGCACCAATACACAACCCACATTATGTCTACGGAGCCTCTATAGATACAGAAGAGTACAATGATAATGCCGGCAACAAGGCCCCGGCTATACCTCAAACAGAATATACAAAGTACAAAAGATTAATGACCCCGTAATAAAGTGGGACTCACCAAGTCAGCTGGGAAGAAGGTGCACTGTTATCACTGGCCAATATCTCCTGCAGTGGAACCACCTGCATCCATTGAAAGATGCAGTGCCCCCGGCAAAAAGGACGTTAGTACTGTCGAATAGTACTAGTATGTATAACTAAACACCCTCTCAATATAATGATAAATAATACAAATAATATTATCATAATATCAATGAAAGCCTTGATCAACATCAAACCTCAATTTAGGATCAAGACAGTGTTCAAATTAATTTCCATATCTCACATTAGGATATTTTTAGTATCGATATACCATTCTCCACAATACCATTATTCACAATACCGGTACCACCGTACTCTTAGCACGGAGTCCGATCACGACCCGATCGGCTAGGCCATCTCATTAGAGACATCAACCACAATTATCATTTTAATTACAATTTCCAGCACAATCACCACCATGTGTACGGCATGGTGTCCGATCACGACCCGATCGTCTAGGTCGTCTTATTTGAGACATCAACCTTTTTATATCAATCATCGCATTTCATAATACTTTTACATCTTTTGATTTCATTGGCACTAGTGGCCATAATTATAAAATCATTCTTGGCACGTTGGCCATATTTAGTATTTCATGCTCACATTATCAATTTCAAATATCATCCTCATCATCAACAATAAACACAATTCAAATCAAAGTGTGTAGTACACATGTGAGCAATTTAGAGTCTAATGCACATAGAGATATTTCACAAAATTTGGCATAATAGCCTTCATTTGAACTTGACTTAAAGTCGAAACATTATTAATGCACAACCCATATTTTAACACATCCTCAATTGGTAACATAACATGAATAGAGCATTTGGGATGCTTGTTGAATATATATCTTTCAACCCAATCTTACTCGAAATAGCCAATTTCATAATGAATCACTCGGGACTTACATAATTTACATGAATATCGTGAGATTCAATTCTAAGAGAAGAGTTTAGCCAACATACCTCACTTGAGCTTCCTTACACTCTAAATATTTCGGAATTCTTAGCAACTTTAATCTATTTTAGAAATATAACAAATTGAACCAAAATTGGGAAGATGATCATGGTTCTAGCTCATTTGAGCATTTTATCAAACACTAGATGTGCATTAAGGTTTCAAGGTCCTTTCATGGACGATTCCATCATCCCACAACCCAACCTTTACCATTTTTAGCTCAAAAATCTTTCTACACCCTTTGATAACATATGCATGTAAAATAACCAACTCTCTTGCCCAGAAATTATCTTGCTTATTATCCATTTCTACACAAAATTTGAAATTGAGGGTTAGGGTGTAGAATCTTACCTCTAGGATGAAGACCTAGTGAGTTTCCCTTCTCAATCTTCCAAAACTTGGGCAAGAATTGAAGAACAATTATTGGAGAGCGCCTTCTCACTCTAGGGCACCTTCTCTCACTCTAAAATATTAGATAATAGCTCAAAAATGACCCAAAGAGTGTATTTAATGAAATAGGGTCGGGTTTTAAAAACCCAAAAATGGAGCTCCGGAATAGTTCTGCGGTCGCATATGCGACCGCATAATGGATATGCGGACCGCATATCGGTCGCATAATTGCTGATAAAATGATCAAAAAAGTTGTTTGTGTATGGGTCACTATGCGGTCGCATAGTTGCTTCCAACTGACCCAATTAACTGTCTCACTCTGCGGCCATTATGCGATCCGCAGAGTGATTCTGCGATCGCATAATGGATCGCAGAAATGCGCTTTTCCACCAAAAAGTTTCTTTTACTTTCCTGTGCATTGTTCAACCTATAAGCCTAGTCCGACACCGTAAAACATTATTTTCTTTGCAAATTTTACCGGGCTTTACACTTAAGTTCTTAGAAATTTTCTGGGGTGTTACATTCTCCCCCGCTTAGGATCATTCGTCCTCGAATGAGGGTTCAAAACCTGTTATTAACATCTTATGCAACTCAGTTTGTTTCATACCACATTCGAGCAGCCCCAAATTTGACTAACTTCCAAAAATTTCTCCAGAGTTTCCTTTGTAACTAGGCTTATCCATCTGTCAGAGAGCCCCGGAAACACATCCTAACAACATATACGTATTCCAACGACGTAACATAATACAAAACAATACCAATTGTGATCTCATAAGCAATATATATACAGAAAGGAACACCCTTAATGCCAATTGTTCACATGATATAAAATTCTTTAAAAAGTAAGTCTTATAATTTAAATTTTTTTTCCTAGATTACAAGTTTAAATACATGGTCATTCAAACAAATAAGGATATTTTTTCTTCATTTCTTCATTTCTTCATTTCTTCCTCGGCCTCCCAAGTTGGCGAAACCTGTTGGTTTCGCCACAACACTTTCACGGAGGCAATTTCTTTATTTCTCAATTTTCGGACTTGCCGATCAATAATGGAAACCGGAATCTCTTCGTAAGTCAATTTCTCATTACCTCAATGGTCTCAACCGGAACAATGAGTGTCGGATATCCAATTAACTTCTTCAAGATAGACACATGAAACACTGGGTGTACTAATGACATCTCAGGTGGTAGCTCAAGCTTGTACGCCACCTCACCGATCCTCTGAATGATTTTGTACGGTCCGACATATCTCGTACTCAATTTCTCTTTATTACCAAATCGCATTATACCCTTCATGGGGGAAATTTTCAAGAATACCCAATCATCTACTTTGAACTCCAAATCCCTATGACGAACATCTGAATAGGATTTCAGACGACTCTAAGCAGTCTTCAACCGCTCCTTAATGATTTTAACTTTTTTCATGGTCTGATGCACGAGGTCTAGCCCTATCAACTCTGCTTCCCCAATATCAAACCACCCAATGGGAGATCAACATCTCCTACCATATAAAGCCTCGAACGGTGCCATTTGGATGCTAGCGTGATAGCTATTGTTGTAGGCAAATTCTATGAGTGGTAATTGAGCATCCCAACTACCTTTGAAGTCTAAAACGCAAGCACGCAACATATCCTCAAGCGTCTAAATAGTTCGCTCTGCCTGCTCATTAGTCTGCGGGTGAAAGGATGTTCTAAGATTCACCTGAGTACCCAAACCTTGCTGAAATTTCTTCCAAATTTTAGCAGTGAATTGTGCCCCCCGATCAGAAATGATGGAAGCCGGGGTGCCATGCTACCTGACTATTTCTTTAATATACAACTGAGCATACTGCTCCACTATGTCGGTAGACTTAACCGGCAAAAAGTGTGATGACTTCGTGAGTCGATCCACAGTCACCCAAATCGAGTCAAACTTACGTGGGGTGCGTGGTAATCCAACCACAAAATCCATATTAATCATTTCCCACTTCCACATTGGAATTTCTATGTTCTGTGCCAATCCACTTGGCCTTTGGTGTTCAGCCTTCACTTGCTGATAATTCGGACATCTTGCCACAAAGTCGGCCATATTCCTCTTCATATTATTCCACCAATAGACTTCCTTAAGATCATGATACATTTTTGTAGAACCTGGGTGCATGGAATATCTAGAAGTGTGAACTTCAGTCATAATTCTTCCCCGGAGACCATCCACATTTGGAACACAGAGTCGTTCTTGGTACCTTAGTGTACCATCATTCATGCTAAGAGAAAAGGCCATGGTCTTATGTTTATGAATCCCCTCTTTTAACTTCACCAACAATGGATCGTTATATTGATTCTCCTTGACTTCCACAACAAGTGATGATTCAACCCTATTTTGCACAATTACCTCTCCTTCATTAGAGTCCGTAAAACGAACTCCCAAACTAGTCAATCGGTGAATTTCTTAGGCAAATGGCCTTTGATATGCCTCCAAGTGTGCTAAGCTACCCATAGATTTTCGGCTAAGAGCATCTGCCACAACATTAGCCTTCCCTGGATGGTATAAAATATCAATGTCATAATCCTTGAGTAATTCAAGCCATCTTCTCTGCCTCAGATTCAATTCCTTCTGTTTGAAAAATATTGAAGGCTTTTATGGTTCGTGAATATATCCACATGGACCCCATATAAATAATGACGCCAAATTTTCAATACAAATACCACCGCCGCAAGTTCTAGATCATGTGTTGGATAGTTATTTTCATGATTCTTTAGTTGCCTAGAAGCATAAGATATCACATTTCCATGTTGCATTAATACACACCCAAGCCCGATTATTGAAGAATCACAATATACCACAAATCCATCTATACCCTCTGGTAGAGTCAACACCGGTGTCGTAGTCAATATTGCTTTCAATTCTTGGAAACTCTTTTCACAAGCATCTGACCATTGGAACTTAATTGCCTTCTGCGTTAATTTAGTCAATGGAGAGCCAAGAGTAAAAAACCCCTCCACAAACTTTCTGTAATACTCAACTAAGCCTAAGAAACTACGAATCTCTGTTGGAGTTGTAGGCCTAGGCCAATTTCTTTCACAACTGAAATTTTCTAAGGATCAGCCTTAATTCCCTCACTAGAGACTACATGACCCAAGAATATAACCGATTCAAGCCAAAATTCACACTTTGAAAACTTTGCATTCAACTGGTGGTGGTGCAGGGTTTGCAGAACTACCCTGAGATGATCGGCATGGTCTTCTCGACTTTGTGAATATACAAGAATATCGTTAATAAACACTATTACAAAAGAGTCGAGGAATGGCTTAAAACTCGATTCATAAGATCCATGAAAGCTGCTGGGGAATTTGTTAGCCCAAAAGACATCACCAGAAATTCAAAATGCCCATACCGGGTCCTAAAAATTATTTACGGAATATCCTGCTCCCTGATCTTCAATTGGTGATACCCGGATCTTAAATCAATTTTGGAAAAGTACTTGGCACCTTGCAATTGATCAAACAAGTCATTTATCCTTGGCAGCGGGTACTTATTCTTGATTGTGACCTTATTAAGCTGCCGAAAGTCAATACACATTCTCAGCGACCCATCTTTCTTTCTTACAAAAAGGACCGGTGCGCCCCAAGGCGACACACTTGGCCGGATAAAACCCTTTTCTAACAAATCTCTCAATTGCTCTTTTGGCTCTTTCAATTCTGCCGGTGTCATTCTCTAGGGTGGAATAGATATAGGATGCGTGTATGGCATCACATCAATCCCAAAATCAATCTCCTTGTCTGGTGGGATCCCAGGGAGTTTATCCAAAAATACTCCCAAAAATTCATTCACAACAGGCACGGGCTCAAGTGTAGGTGCCTCAGCATCGGTGTCCGTAACCCGGACCAAATGGTAAATACATCCCTTGTTGATCATTTTCGTGGCCTTAAAGTAAGAAATAAACCTACCCTTCGGCACTACATCATCACCCTTCCACTCAATAACTGGCTCATTTGGAAATTCGAACCTAATAGTTCTGGTTCGGCAATCAAGCTTGGCAAAACAAGAGTAAAGCCAATCCATCCCCATTATCACATCAAAATCGACCATTCTCAATTCAATAATATTGGCCGCGGTGACTCGACCACGCAATGTGACAACACAATCCCTATAAATCCGCGCAGTCAAAATAGACTCACCAACCGGAGTAGATATAGAGAACGGCTCATAAAGCTGTTCTGGTTCTATCCCAAATTCCATAGAAACATAAGGTGTGACATATGACAAAGTGGAATCGGGATCAATAAGAGCATATGCATCATGAGATTGGACAGTCAATATACCTGTGACAACATCTGGAGAAGCCTATTAATTCTGGCGACCCCTTATAGCATAGAAACGGCCAGATCCTCCCGAACTCGGTGCTCCACCCCTAGCTGCACCACGCCCTGCGGGTGTTGGAGTGCTTCGAGCTGGAGGAGGTGCTACGGATGTAGTAGCTGTAGAATTAGATGGCTATGCCATGCCCTTGCCCGTACCCTAGTGGGACGAACGACAATCCCTCTGAATGTGACCCCTCAATCCGCATATGTAGCATATAGGTAATTCCATGTAGCATATTCCTAGGTGAATCTTTCCACACCTAGGGCATGAGGGGATTCCTCTGCTGCTGGAATCTACCACCATGATGACCTTGCTTATTGGAGCCCCTGTTGCCCTGACTAGGCCTGAAACGGCTCCATTGCTGCTGCTGACTAGGCCCTGATAGCGGTGCACTAGCCGAAGACTGAGAAAAGGAATGTGATGGCCCTGACGACCCTCCTCTGAATGTTGACTTGCCACCACCTGAAGAGCCACCAAAGTTGCCCATAGACCGGGCCTTATTACCCTCTCGCTCCATTCTGTTCCTTAATTTGCGGGTCTCTGTGGCTTGAGCGAATGCCACCATCTTTCCATAGTTCATATCAGAATTCAAGGCAGTTGTAGCAACCTCATTAATTACCAAGGGACTAAGGCCCTGTAAAAATTGGCAAACTCTAGGCTCCATAGTGGGCAACATGTAAATGACATATTTAGATAGGTACGCGAATCTCATATGGTAATCTCACACACTCAAGCTACATTGCCTCAAGTTCTCAAACTCAGTAGCATGGGTTGCCTTAGTCTCGGCAGGCAAGAAATTATCAATGAAGGCATCGGCAAACTCACCCCACCTTGCTGGAGAGCTCCCTTCTCCACGGGACTCCTCCCATAGTTCAAACCAAAAATATGCCACCTCTTTCAAGCGGTAGGATGCCAATTCCACTGCCTCTGTTTCAGTAGCACGCATAACTCTGAGAGTCTTGTGCATCTCATCAATGAAATCCTGGGGATCTTCCTCTGGTTTAGTACCCGTAAACACTAGAGGATCCAACTGGAGAAACTTGTTCACCCTGGAACCAGTAGAATCCCCTGGCTGACTGGAAGAAGTGAGTACAACATTTGACCTTTGGGTCTGGGAAGACACTATTTGAGCCAACATTTGTATGGCTCCGCTAAGATCAACATCAGAAATACCACACTCAGAAGCTGGAACTGGAGGTGGAACTGGTATATCAGTTGGAGGGACCGTTGCACCCTTAGTAGGTGTAGGGACAGGTGCGGTCTGATCAGTTGTAGTAGAGTCAGGCAGTGTAGTAGCTGGAGGAATATTCTCACTCCTCGGGTGTTCACTTGCATCATCAATTATAGGATCAAATGTCACTCCTGAGGTGACATTGGCTCTTTGGCCAGTTTTTGCCTTCTTCTTAGGCACCATGTACTGAAAATTAGAGCAACTCAGGAGTTAAAGGAGGAACAATCTTACAACCAGTTTTATCGCACGATCAAGAACATGAAAGAAGGGTATTATTCCTAAATGTCCATGTAGCATCCTAATTATAGATGTGGTCGACAACACACCGATAATAAGGACTCTACTAGACACGGCTCCGAGATATCCTAGGACACTTTAAAACCTTAGGCTCTGATACCAAGTTTGTCACGCCCCAAAACCGAGGAGCGCGACCGGCGCTCAACCGAATGAACCCGACCGAGCAAGCCTGTTAGATTTCATTCTACCCAAACTCATCCATGAATAGAGGTAATACATATTAGCATTAATTAGACGAAAATGTATTCATGTCTACAATACCAATTCATTTACAATAGTTATACATCATTTTTAAAGTCTCAAATGGACAAGTTATACATCCACAACATAACATAGTTTTTCTTTCCCCAGCACCAATACACAACCCATATTATATCTACGGAGCCTCTATAGATAAATAAGAGTACAATGACAATGCCGGCAACAAGGCCCCTGCTATACCACAAACAGAATACACAAAGTACAAATGACTCATGACCCCGGAATGAAGTGGGGCTCACCAAGTCAGCTGGGAAGAAGGTGCACTGTTATCACTGACCAATATGTCCTGCAGTGAAACCACCTGCATCCATTGAAAGATGCAGTGCCCCCGGCAAAAGGACGTTAGTATTGTCGAATAGTACTAGTATGTATAACTAAACACCCTCTCAATATAATGACAAATAATACAAATAAGATTATCATAATATCAATGAAAGCCTTAATCAACATCAAACCTCAATTTTGGATCAAGACAGTGTTCAAATTAATTTCTCTATCTCACATTGGGAGATTTTTAGTATCGATATACCATTCTCCACAATACCATTATTCACAATACCGGTACCACCGTACTCTTAGCACGGAGTCTGATCACGACCCGATCGGCTAGGCCATCTCATTAGAGACATCAACCATAATTTCTCTCAATATCAATATCACCGTTTTTAACACGGAGTCCGATCACGACCCGATTGGCTAGGCCATCTCATTAGAGACATCAACCACAATTACCATTTCAATTATAATTTCCAGCACAATCACCACCATGTGTGCGGCATGGTGTCCGATCACGACCCAATCGGCTAGGCCGTCTTATTTGAGACATCAACCTTTTTATATCAATCATCGCATTTCATAATACTTTCACATCTTTTTATTTTATTGGCACTAGTGGCCATAATTATAAGATCATTCTTGGCACGTTGGCCATATTCAGTATTTCATGCTCACATTATCAATTTCAAATATCATCCTCATCATCAACAATAAACACAATTCAAATCAAAGTGTGTAGTAGACATGTGAGCAATTTAGAGTCTAATGCACATAGAGATATTTCACAAAATTTGGCGTAATAGCCTTCATTTGAACTTGACTTAAAGTCGAAATATTATTAATGCACAACCCATATTTTAACACATCCTCAATTGGTAACATAACATGAATAGAACATTTTGGATGCTTGTTGAACATATATTTTTCAACCCAATCTTACTCGGAATAGCCAATTTCATAATGAATCACTCGGGACTTACATAATTTACATGAATATCATGGGATTCAATTCTAAGAGAAGAGTTTAACCAACATAACTCACTTGAGCTTCCTTACACTCTAAATGTTCTGGAATTCTTAGCAACTTCAATCTATTTTAGAAATATAACAAATTGAACCAAAATTGGGAAGATGATCATGGTTCTAGCTCATTTGAGCATTTTATCAAACACTAGATGTGCATTAAGGTTTCAAGGTCCTTTCATGGACAATTCCATCATCCCACAACCCAACTTTTACCATTTTTAGCTCAACAATCTTTCTACACCCTTTGATAACACATGCATGTAAAATAACCAACCCTCTTGCCCAGAAATTATCTTTCTTATTATTCATTTCTACATAAAATTCGAAATTGAGGGTTAGGGTGTAGAATCTTACCTCTAGGATGAAGACCTAGTGAGTTTCCCTTCTCAATCCTCCAAAACTTGGGCAAGAATTGAAGAACAATTATTGGAGAGCACCTTTTCACTCTAGGGCACCCTCTCACACTCTAAAATGTCAGATAATAGCTCAAAAATGACCCAAAGAATGTATTTAACGAAATAGGGTTGAGTTTTAAAAACCCAAAAATGAAGCTCCGGAACAGTTCTGCGGTCGCATATGCGACCGCATATCGGTCGCATAATTACTGATAAAATGATCAAAAAGGTTGTTTGTGTATGCGGTCACTATGCAGTCCGTATAACTGTTATGTGATCGCATAATGCACCGCATAACATTTATGCGGTCGCATAGTTGACCGCATAGTTGCTTCCAACTGACCCAATTAACTGTCTCACTCTGCGACCATTATGCGGTCCGCAGAGTGATTCTGCAGTCGCATAATAGACCGCAGAAATGCGCTTTTCCTCCAAAAAAAAAAAAATTTACTTTCCTGTGCATTGTTCAACTCATAAGCTTAGTCTGGTACCATGAAATATTATTTTCTTTGTAAATTTTACCGGGATTTACACTTAAGTTCTTCAAAATTTTCTGGGGTGTTACAATACTAATGCAGAACCATAAAGCAATTGCTTTCATCAGTCAAGGGATTAGTCCAATACATTTGGGTCGCTCAACATATGAAAAAGAGTTGTTGGCCCTGTTGCTAGCAGTCGAGAAATGTAGGCTTTATCTCCAACCCAATCATTTTATCATTAGGACGGACCATTTCAGCTTGAAGTTTCTAAAGGATCAACGAATAACCTCAGCACTACAGCATAAAGGGATTTCCAAACTAATGGGCTTGAGTTATGAGATCCATTATAGGAAATGTGCAGATAATGTTGTGGCTGATGCCCTGTCGAGAAAATAAGAGCTTATGGAGGAATGGAATGGTCTTACTATAGTTCAACCCAAATAGGTACAAGAGGTGCTGGAAAGTTACTGTGAAGATGTTGAAGCCCAAGACATCATTAAACAACTAAGTTTGGATGCAAGCGCAATTCCAAATATAACATTCAAAAAAAGGGATCATTAGGTTCAATGGTTTAATTTGGGTGGGCAGCAACAAAGGATTGAGAAAGTCCATCATTGAGCAATTGCACGCTATACCATGGGGAGGGCATTCTGGTATTACAGCAACACAAAAAAGAGTAAAGCTCATTTTCGTTTGGCCTACTCTAGGGAAGGACGTGAAGGAAGTGGTGAAAATTTGTATGATATGCCAAAGAAACAAAAGGGAGCATGTGACTTATCTAGGGCTTTTACAGCCACTACCAATACCCTCGAAGGCTTGGGAACACGTCACCATGGATTTCATCGAAGGCCTACCTAAGTCACACGGGAAGGACTCAATCATAGTGGTCATATACAGGTACACCAAGTATGCTCATCTATTTTCCCTGACACATCCTTATGATGCAACACAAATAGCTCAGTTGTTCCTAGACAACATATTACATGGGATTCCAAGCTCTGTCCTTTCAGATAGAGATCCCATCTTTACTAGCTTGTTTTGGAAGGAGCTTCTCAAGGGGATACAAGTGGAACAACGTTTGAGCTCGGCATATCACCCACTAACCGATGGCCAATCAGAGAAATTAAATCAAAATGTGAAAACATATTTGAGATGCATGGCATGCCACAAACCACGTGATTGGAGTAAGTGGATTCCTGTGGCAGAATTTTGGTACAACACGAACTACCAGTCGGCAATAGGAATGACACCATTCAAGGCTCTTTACGGCTTCGACCATCCTCAGCCCTCTTTTGAGCTAGTGGAACAGACACGATTGGAGTCAGTAGATCAAATCTTGAGAGAAAGACAGTTACTCAACAAGATTCTCAAGGACAATCTGACCAATGCACAAAATAGGATAAAGCAATACGCTGATTCCAAGAGAAGTGATAGAAATTTCAAAGTTGGAGATATTGGTGTTTTTGAAATTACAACTCTATCGTCAAACATTAGTGGCAATCCGCTGGAATTTGAAGTTGGCAGTTAAACTCTATGGGGCTTTTGAAGTGCTTCGCAAAATTGGCAAGGTCGCTTATGTGCTCAAGCTTCCATTGGGATAAAAAATTCACCCCGTTTTCCATGTATCTCAGTTAAAGAAGGCAGTGGGAAATCATGTGCAACCATCGAAGGAGCCACCAATTTGCACTGATGATGGTCAAGTCTTGACTGAACCAGTAGCCATCTTAGACCGCCGAATTATGAAGAAGGGCAACAAAGGTGCTACCCAAGTCCTAGCTCAGTGGGAAAATCTTTCCCATGATGAGGCTACATAGGAAGATTACACTTTCCTCATATCCCAGTTTCCAAATTTTGATCAGTAATGCAGAAGAAAGGACAGAAGGGGGATGGAATGTCACGAATTTAGTCGTGACTATCTTCTTAGGACCTAATTACATAATATTAGATAGTATAGAAGAGTGACACTTTTAGTCCCCAAGTTAGATAATTACTATTTTCAGTCCTAGGAACAGATAACTAGTAAATCAAGGACATGTGACCATTAATACTATTAGTGGTTATCTTTTGGGTCCAATCGACAGCTGTCCTCTATGTCATTTTCCTATAATTATAGTCTGTCATTGATAGAGAAGGCATTCAATATTGAAAAATCTAAGTTATTTCTTATTTATTTTTTTTATTGCTCTTTGAGCTCTCTTCGATCCAAACTCGTAGCTAACGCTACACACTTCCTCATGAATTTATCTTGAATCGGATATCTTTTGGGCGTATAGTAGAAAGCCGAAAGCTCGGAACAATTTCTTTTCAATATATGATAACCAAATTAAAGTAAATTGAGTTGGTTATGAATTTATACAAATTTAGAAGATTGTTAATGATGGATTATACAAACTTAACGC
Source organism: Nicotiana tabacum (assembly GCF_000715075.1). Taxonomy (NCBI): domain Eukaryota; kingdom Viridiplantae; phylum Streptophyta; class Magnoliopsida; order Solanales; family Solanaceae; genus Nicotiana; species Nicotiana tabacum. Next base: position 2,398,750 of record NC_134096.1, read on the forward strand.
ACAATATGGATAATGATTAAATTAAAAAGGCAACAACATGGCCTAATTATATAATGATAGCAAATTAAATTTGAGGTATCAAAATTTTCATAATTCCCCGACACTGTCTTGTTGAGGTTGCAATAATGCAACCATTGGACAGCGAGAGCTAGCAAGAAAGGAGAGGGTCACGTGAAACCTATATAGAATACTGTTATCTCTATCTATCTATCTATCTGGAAATGTGAGTGACCACTAAGGAAAGGATTAACGAATCTATATGATCACCAAAAGATTAAGAAAAAAAAAATTGTACATTGAGTGAGTGTTGGTAATTAATGATTTTTTTGAAAGGTAAACAAGACGCCAAAGAGATTCAACACAATATTATTTTCCTCCGTCTGCCCCCCTTAGCTCCGCCCATGACTATAATTATAGACGAACTGGATTGGTTACAACAACTCTTAGCATTAGTATGAGTTCGTTGACCACGTAAGGTTCAGGTGCGAAGAATCCACGAGGTGACTGTAATTAGCAGAAATCTCACTCAGGGGCCTAAACGACAAGTCCACCATAACTATAAATTGAAATTAATAGTTCGATGTGTGTTCGTTCTCCCCTCTTCAATTTCCACTGAACAACATAAATTTATTATATCATTTATTCAATTTGATCGATTTGATACTCAAGTTAATTCTTTTATCTTTACGCTTCCACTAATACCTAATTGATAACAAATCTGAATGGATATTTTAGGTCCAACTAATCCATCAAATTTTGTTGAGTCAATTCTTACTTGTTCAGGGTGTAGGAAAAAACAAGCTTTTACATCTTAGTCTGTTATTACCTTATTGTTTAGTATGTACTTCCAAGTCTGACACTGAAAGCATGTAAAAATATAGTAAATCAATTCCCCAATCTCTATGTTGTTTCCCCTTCTTTCTAGCCTTTTTATTTTATGGAGCTCTTAATGCCTATTCTGTAAAGAAAATAATATCCATATAACGAGGTAAAAGCATGATAATATTGATCAATAGATCTTTAAATGGAGAAATGACACAGGTCCATGGGATCGTATTTAATATTGTAATTAAGATCATACTCTTGAGGATATTTTAAGAAAGAAAAACTAGTAATCTCTTAAGGCGAAAGTGAAGGTATTAACTATTTAGCACAAATTCTTATGAGATATCAGTTAGTAGCAATGACTTTGGAGTTTGGAATTGGGAGCTTGGATGCAGCCAATCCACATGCCAGTTATCTTTCTGCATCTCACAAGCTGATTGAGTTTAAGACATTAGACAAATATGTTCTAAGATATTTGAAGTTTAGAGAGTCAAATTCACCCCTTAATTAAGTGAGAGATACAGGATGTGGAAAAAACTTAAATTTAAGGATAGATAATAATATAATATAGACCAGAGGTAGTAATTTTGTAGAGTGAAAAAATGATGTAATTGTCCATATTTTGATGGTTGAGTGGCGAAGGAGAAGAGAGGTAGCATCCTTACTGACTAGGGAGGGGAATAGAATCCCAATGTGTTTGTCGTAATTTAGACATAAGTACTTGGAGTGTTAGCAAACCAAATGCATGCTCCCGGAGAGCTTCCCTGCTTCATATTTTCTTTCAGGAACAAGATTGTTCAGATGGGTATTTTTTGTGTAATGATAGAGAAATGGTGTAATGAACAATTCAAAGTATGGAAGATTTCACAATATGCAGAATGTCAACTGTCACAAAAGACAGTGTTGGCTTAAATATTATGGTTACAGATTCAAACATGAAGGGGATGACTCTAAAGCTTTATCTCCATTTGGGCAAATGTGACAGTCTTGGCCCTGCATTGAAGATTTCACTTTTCAGGTTGCTGATTAAAACTAAAAATTTACTTGTTATAACAACTAAAATTTAAAATAAATAAAAAGGCAGCGAGCTGCTACAAAAGGAAAGGAATGGCTACCATACCTACTTATCAAAGTTATCCTGTACTAATAGTTATTTTTGTACAATTCACTAATCTAAATATACCAAACTTGACTTGAAGCTGCTGCTATTATACAGACCTAAACCAAAAGGCAGAATATCACTTCTTCCTCTTGGAAGTAGAGGTCCAATTTTTGGACTTCCTTTTGATGCTTGTGTTGCTTCTAGTCTTGCTACATTCTGGGCAAAACCAGTCTTCCTCTGGTACACATTCAAGGGGAGGATCGCAGCAATCTACGTGCATGCCAATGCCACATCCGTGAGAGCCACTTTCGTCACCACAGATCAGCATTACTTCCTCCCTGTCAGGTGACCCGCATACTTGGCATGCTAAATCATTCTTATTGTCATCCGATGGCACCATCTCCTCAACAATCTCTTCCAAGCGATTGACATGTTTTTTCAGCACCCTTTCTGCCCAAGCATGAGTGTTGTATTGTACATAATTGTTGAGGGGATAACCAGGTTTGCACACATATGTCACCAAGTAATCAGGCAACACACAAGGTATCTCATGCCTTAAGAATTCTTGAACCCACTTGTCACAACGTGGCATCACCTCACTAACAATGGCAAAGTCAACACCTGACTCAAGGAAGCGACTGTATGGAGGAGAAGTTGCTAATATAATGCCATCTCCAGCCTTGACTGCTCGCTTCAATGTATCCTGATTCAACAAAAAGAGAGCATCTTGAAACCAGCTGGAGATACATACGAAGTGCAATCCGAGGAAATTTAACGTTCAAGAAATCACTTCCATGAAAAAAACTTTCCACCAAAAATGCTTCATCTTAAGAAATCATTTCCAGATCATTTTCCAATTTTTGGTCGGGTATAAAAGTATGCCACATTAAGATCATATAAGGTGTAGGATAAAAATATAGAAATAGTGTTTTGGTGGTAATTCGTTAGTACTAAAGATTGACATTAATGTCTACGTGTTGATTGAAACAACTGATATAGAGTAAGAGTTATGCTTTCTAATAAAAAAGTTGAAGGAAGTTATGCTTTGTAAGGACTTGGGTTGGGGGGGATCCCATAATGCAAGGAGGAAACCAAACACTTGAAATGATTTCATCAAAGAATTTCCTGAAAATATTTTGTCATCATTAAAAACACAATGTAAAAGGAGTTCACGGCAGAGAGAGAATCTTGCAAATTGGCAACATAGGAACTCAATCTTCAAGAAAACTACACAACAAACACCAAATTACCATACCAATGGTGGTACAATGCAGTCTCCATATATGATTATCCTCATCCCATATAATGCGCCATGTCCAGTCCTCTCCCTCAGAAGTCTCCACTTTCTTGGGGCCTCTAAGTTGATAGCTAAGTCTTCAGTCAATCCCTTTCTGTGCCATTCATATGGCTCCTCATCTAAGAATTTTCCAGCCTCGACGCAAGCAGTTAAATAATCTGTCTTGAGGATCCACCTGTAAAAATCAGTAAATACTAAACAATGTGTTTACTTTTGAGAAAGGACATAACTTAGGGATGTAAAATTAGCCATACCTTCCAGAGGATGCAGCAGCAAAAAATTTCTCTGTTCTTCGCAATGGAGCAGGGACAATGAAATGTGTTGCCTGATATGACCACTGGTGAGAATCTCTGCACACTTTTCCTTTCAATCGCTTGATAACTTGCTGAAACTCCTTTCTTTGTAGCCGATGCCCACTAACTATAAACCACCTTGGCTCACTTTGTACTTTTGTAACCTGCAATGAGCGAAGTTTTTTGTCGTAAGGAGAACTTCTGTCAGCCCCATGTTTGTTATGACTCGCATTCTGGCCTCCAATATCAGGTATATTCTCCTTTTCCACATCCATGGATCTCTCAGACTGATGCTCTGTTGCAATTACTGTGGTTTTACCTGTTTCAGATGGAGGCCCTTTTCCCTTTTTTGCATTTGCCTTATCAGTTCTGCACTTCTTCTTTTCTGCACCTTCTGTAGAAACCGCAACTCTTTTAGTAGCTGGATTAGTTTTCTTGCTATTCTTCATCAGATGTTTTGGACCTTTGGAAACTTTCTCCTCTGAAGCTTCCACAGAAGTTGATTCACTTAACTTGGTCTTCTTGCCAGAAAGAGTCTTTGGAGTATCAGATGTGTTGTTTTCAATACTTTGTGTCTTTGCAACATCAGTATCCTTCCTATCATTCTGATTTACAAACTTATTCACATTTAATCTCTTCTCCATTGTTCGAAGCCTAGAATGCTGCACTTCAGTATCAGAAGACTTCTCTCTTAGAACATTTAACTCCTCATCTTCTTGATCCTTTGGAGCCTCAGTATCATCACTTATGGATTCAGTAGTTTTGGCAGTTTCTTTTTCAGACTCCAAAATTTTATTTCTCTCAATCTCTTTGCTCAAATCTGCCGGCAGAACCTCACCCTTTTCAGATGGAGACCCTTTTGCTTTTTTTGCATCTGCCTTCTTTCCATCTGTTCTGCACTTCTTCCCTTCTGCAACTTCTGTAGAAACCAGAGCTCTTTTAGTAGCAAGATTAGTTTTCTTGCTATTCTTCATCAGATAATATGGGCCACTGGGAACTTTCTCCACTGAAGCTTTCCCCACAGAAGTTGATTCACTTAACTTGGTCTTCTGGTCAGAAAGAATCTTTTGAGTTTCAGATTTGTTGTTTTCAGTACTTTGTCTCTTTGCAACATCAGTATCCTCCATATCATCCTGATTTACCACCTTGTTCACATTTAATTTCATCTCCATTGATCGAAGCCTAGAACGTTGCGCTTCAGTATCAGTAGACTTCTCTTTTAAAACATTTAACTCCTCATAGTCTTGGTCCTCAGGAGCCTCAGTATCATCATTTATGGATTCATTTGTTTTGGCAGTTTCTTTTTCAGAATCCAAAATTTTATTTCTCTCATTCTCTTTGCTTGAATCTGCATTATTTGCAGGGAGAACCTCACCGTTTGTAGAGCTTAAGATATTTTGATGCTCTGTCTCCTCTCTCCCTCCGCTGCTGGAAGCAGCTGAATAAGACATCAGAGCAGTCTTGTTAATGGATAAAGACCCTTTCTGATTCCTATCATCCCCTTTACGGAAACTTTGTCTAGATCCCAGTGTCTTCTTGGAAAGCGATCGTTTCTTCATTGGTTTAGACCCTGACACCGAATCATCTCCAGCCTTATTAAACTCAGCCAGTACATTAGACTTCAGGGTATCTCTTCTTTCATTAACAGGAGAAGGGACATCATGCAGTTCATCTAATGGCCCATTAACATCAGAGGTGGGTGTCTTCTTGGAAAGAGATCTTTTCCCCAATGGCTTAGACCCTGACATTGAATCATCTCCAGCCTTATCGAACACCGCCAGCACATTAGACTTCAGGGTATCTCTTCTTTCAGTAACGGGAGATGGGACATCATATAGTCCATCCAATGGCCCGTTAACATCAACAGTGGCATGACTAATCCCTTTTGACTCCATGATCTTAAAAGTGCCACTTTGAGGTTCATCCTCATCACACCCTCGCTGAGTGCTTAGTGTCACAGGATTGGAAATAGTAGAATCATGATAAGTATGCAGAGTTACACCCTTGTCATAGTGAGGGGCAGTGTTCCTATATGATAGATAGTAGCCTATTTTGCGTGGACTATGTAACTTTGACGTGTGTACTAACTCTTCAGTACGATTTGCCGTCAAGTAACCATCTTGTATGCTTTCTGGATTATTACCGGTCCTTGATGACTGGAAGCTACCATCTGAAATGCCCAACTTCCTTTTCTCGGGCAGTCTACTGCTTTGACCCTTCCCAGGAAATGACAAGTTCTTAGAAGTTTTTGCACCTAACTCACTTTTCTCTTGTTCCCTCTCTGAGGACAGGTTAAGGAAATCAAATTCTGTACCTGCTTCAGCAGTAGCAGGACTTCCTGCATAAGTCTTAATTTGTTCTGAGGTCATGAGAAGGTTGAATTTCCTTGGGATTTCTTGGGACGAACAAGAATGAGGGGATTTCCTGGCACTACTTGAAACAAAAAGAAAATCACTTCCATTTTGTTCAATTCTAGATGGCAGCTCTTCCTTTGTCCTACACAAGTTGGTATTAAGCATCTTAGCATGCCTATTGGGAGATTCTTCAAAGGCTGGAACCTGATGAGATTTTGACTGCTTCGAAGCAGATAACGACAGCTCCTTAGTGTTTCCAAGACCTGACAAACCTCTTAATGTGCTTAAGTCTAAAATGTTTGTAGAGGCTTCCTGCTTCACAAGGAATTGATTAGGACTTTTTGAATGATCAGGACGCATGATAGCTATTTTCTCTCCGCGCCTATTTGCAGCAATGCCCTCATTTTCTTCTTCAGAATCTTTAGCTTCAGCTTCCATCATCATCAACTCATACCCACTTGAGGCCAGAAAAAGAAGTGCATACATGAGACACTATTATTTGCTAGTTAATTTGTTCGACAAGAAAACCCCCATTGAGGGGTAAAGTATATACATATTATGCCTGAGCTAATGAAATTAACTCTTACTTATTAGGTAGTGAACAAACACACTATACTTTTTATTTTGAAAGATGATGTCTACACAGTGCTTTGAGTTTGAGCTTGAAATTCATCTTTTGTCTAGCACAGAAGCTACCACAAATCTGAAAAATAAAATAACTTAAGCAAGCCGAAATATGCATGCATTATGTAATTTATACACAACATGAAGAGTGAAGTTCTGCTCATCTTTTGTTGCTTGACAAGGTCGCTTGAAAATGGTTCCCTATAATATTGACAACTTCAATACACACACTCAAATTTTTAAAACAGGACTTCATAATATCTCAATACAACTTCAAATGTTTCAAATTCTGCAATGTAAAGGCAATCTATTAGGAATTGTATAACCAGTCACTACCAGCACAAACGAAAATATCCTCCTGTAGAAAGGAAAAGCTACTTCACATTCACATAAAAAAGCGGGGAAATGGCAATGACGCACCTCTTATCATAATCATCCTCTGGAAGGATTTCCCAAGACTTTAAACTGCATAATAAAGCATGAAATAAAAATATGCATTTTAGCAGCTTAAAAGTAGGCAATCAGTAATTTCTGAAAAAATAAAGTTCGTGCATACCAATCCTCCAACCAGTGGTGATTAACAAACTTTATCGTCTTCATTTTCTTGGCAAGCTCATATTTATCCCCTATCAAATGTGATAAGCTCAATTAGGATATATACACAGTTGAAAATGCGCACCATAGTAGGCATGGCAAAAGTGAAAATCAAATGGAATTTGTTAGTGGCTTTCTTCCTTATCCTCATTTGATAAATAAAGAGAATTTAAGACATAACTAGTATCACAGGAATTTATCACTAGTCAAGGTAGTTGGCAGTGTGCGAGAACATATCACATAGTAAACCAACAAAAGAAAAAAAGATGATACTATGAAAAGTTAGCTCAGACACTATTGTAGCACATCCCTCTTTTTCCTTTACTCTTTCCATCTCATATAATGAGATGGTGTTTGACTTGATAGGAAATATAATGTCATTTAACTTATCAATTATATTAGCGGAGGAGGAAGATAATATATTGATAGAGGTCTATGCACGGATTGCAAGGTTATCCCGGGTGAGAACCTCACAATGCAACATAGGCTATTGGTTATGGACTTAGAGGTCGTTTGGCAGAGTGCAGTAGAAAAAATAATGCATGCATTAGCTTTGTGTATTAGTAATATCTTGTTTGGTACACTTTTTCAACATATGTATAACTAATACAAGCATTAGTTACACACCCTATTTGGTATTATCCTATGTATACCTAATACATGGCAAACCATGGTATTTGCAATACAAAGGTTATTAATACATGCATAATGTTCCGACCCGCATATTTTTCGCCCAAATTCGCCGCCTAAAGGGCTGCCAAACGAGCCAAACTGGGCTGGCAAAGACCAGAAGGTCTTTGCACATGGAGGCAACAATCTGACAGGTTGTCCGGGCCCTCATAGAGGCTACTTTCCGCCAGCAAAACCAAGTGTTGCGCCGCTAGGTAGGGCCACATCCTGTCTGGAGGAACATGGGAGCAAATCCCGCCATCAAGAAAGGGACCACAGCAACTGGACAAGTCAAATGGCAGCTGGACTGCCAACATCTTCCAGGAATCCAGCATAGAGCAGTGCATCCCAGGCTGGCCGGTCCCACAGCCAACTTAGTTGCCTGTGGGCATTTTTCTGTATAAATAGGATACATAAGTCTTGTTAGAAGACAGATCTTTGTACTTGTATTTCCTTCTTTTGTATATGAGATAAACCCCGAAAATTGGCCTTGGCCTCCCATCTTTGTGTCTTTCATTTCGTTATCCCTCCAACCTTTGAGTTTGTGTGATTGCCTTGGTCCCAAGCACGATTTTGTGCTTGTTTCTTGTTAAGGGCTGAAGCAAGAGTAGTAGTCAAAGCTATCTTGCTGCCCTTGCGGAGTCCTCAGAAAACGGGTCTGTGACAACTGGTATCAGAGCAAAGGTTATCGACCATGGCAACTGATGGAGATATCGCAAATTTAGACAACAATCGTGGCAGAGACGAGTCACCAACAAAAAGGCAGAAACCAAAGAAGAGAGGAACAAGCAAAGTTCGAGATCCCACCATAGCCGTAACAAGTGAGGCGCCTGCTTTACCGCCGCCCCCACAACAGGTTAGACTTGGTGAAGATCGTGAGGCTTCCGTCTCAGATCCTTTAAATTTGAGAATGGGTCTCACTGAAGCTAGTTTAGATGCTCTAAACCAGCACATGGGGGAAGTTCTACATAACTTCCAAGCACTTGAGTCTACGACCCTTGATGGACTTGACGAGGTCAAAGAGTCAGTAGATCAAGCAAGTTTTGAGCACAAGGAAGGACTAACCAACCTTGAGCTGAAGCTGACCGAGGCTGTATCAGCATTGCACGGGGAGATTGAGCTCCTAAAGCAGCAACTGAAGGCAGTAGAGTTAGCCGGTGGCACTAGTCAGGTGACAGTGCGGGAAACCAAGATCGAGGGCCCAAAACCGAAGGAGTTTAGGGGCGAACGAGACGCTCAAGAGGTAGAGAACTTCATCTGGAAGATGGAAGACTACTTTGAGCACCTTTACATCGTTGATGAGGCTGCCAAGATCCGAGCAGCAACGATGTATCTTGCCGAGACCGCCATACTTTGGTGGAGACGGAAGAAGGCCGACATGGAGAAGGGAACTTGCTCCATCAATAGCTGGGATCAGTTCAAGTTCGAACTGAAGCGCCAGTTTTACCCACAAAACGTTGTCAACGAGGCACGTAGGAAGTTGAGAGAGCTCAGGCAAACAACTTCCATAAGTGAGTACGTAAAAGATTTCACGAAACTCATTCTGCAGATTCCAAACTTAGCAAGCGATGACTTGTTATTCACTTTCATCGATGGTCTTCAAGACTGGGCAAGACAGGAATTGCAGCGACGTCAAGTCAAAGACGTCGATGAAGCTATTGCGGTTGCGGAGTCCTTAAATGATTATAGGACAGAACCCACAAAGGCGAGGGACACCAACTTCCAGACGGAAGGAGACCAAGGATATCAGGATAGGGGCAAACAAGTTGCTGCCCCAGACCGCGATTCCAGAGAACAAGGCAATCAGGCGCCTTGGCGCGATCGGTACAACCAAAGGAGGAAGGATGCTGGTTCCCGCCCAAGTTGTTACATCTGCAAGGACACTAGTCATAATTGCAAGGATTGTCCTTCTTTGAAGAAACTCGGCGCCATAATTATTGCCGAGCGGAAGCTTACAGAGGAAAGATTCCAAGCAGGTGAACAAGCCAGAGAACAACCACCGCACATAGCTCATCTTGGCAACATGGTACTGGGCGCAGTAGTTGCCGAAAAGCCTGCTTTGAAGCAGGTCGCCCAGGGAAAGCATGACATTGTCAAACTGGTTCATGCTTTAGGCGATGATGTGATTAACAAGGAGCGTCAGTCACAGGAACCAGGGTCACTGTTCGTGGATGCACAATTAAACGGACAATCAGTCCGCATCATGGTAGACACCGGCGCGACACACAACTTTGTGTCCGAAGCAAAGGCTAAGTCACTTGGCCTTGTGTTCGGTCCTAGCAGTTCTGTACTGAAGACGGTAAACGCCAAACCCACCAACGTGAAAGGGATCGCCCGCAATGTGCAGCTCAACTTAGGAGCTTGGCAGGGAAACGTGAGTTTCTTTGTCGCTTCCCTGGACGTGTTCGATCTGGTTCTGGGGCTAGATTATTGGGATGCAGTGAAGGCATTCATCTGCCCATTTCTCAACCAGATTTACATTTATGACCCAAGGGGTCCATGTGTGGTGCAGGCAGTTCGGGTACCACAAGTTGTTAGTTTGCTGTCCGCAATTCAAACCGTAAAAGGCTTCAAGGAAAAGGGAGCACCGGTGTTGGCAGTCGGGACAGGGACTAAGGAGGTCAAGAGGGACAAAGCCTTGACTCCTTCGGAACAACGGGTCCTTAAGGGTAAGGACTTAATTGTGTGGACGAAGCCACCTGCCAAGGGTCCGTACATGGCACCTCCAAAGTTGGGGGAATCAAGGAAGCAACGTGGAAAGCTACATGGGTCGAGGCATGTCAGTCCGTTACAGGCACCTTGTAGGGACAAGGGTGATAAGGAGCGGGGGCAATCCAGGCGACCAACAGTTTCCACAAGTTCTTCGGTCGTCGACAAAAAGGTCGAGACCATTATCAATCATCGGGTGATACAAGGAGTAGGTTGGGGCAATTCAAGCGCCCAATTTTTTGTCCGATGGAAGGGGCAACCGACAGAAGGGGCGACGTGGGAAAAATATAAGGCATTATGGCCGTTCAAAGATCAAGTTCACGACTACTTGAATCGTTGTGGCGCCGAGGTCGTCGCCATTTCAAGTGGGGGAGAGTGTTCCGACCCGCATATTTTTCGCCCAAATTCGCCGCCTAAAGGGCTGCCAAACGAGCCAAACTGGGCTGGCAAAGACCAGAAGGTCTTTGCACATGGAGGCAACAATCTGACAGGCTGTCCGGGCCCTCATAGAGGCTACTTTCCGCCAGCAAAACCAAGTGTTGCGCCGCTAGGTAGGGCCACATCCTGTCTGGAGGAACATGGGAGCAAATCCCGCCAGCAAGAAAGGGACCACAGCAACTGGACAAGTCAAATGGCAGCTGGACTGCCAACATCTTCCAGGAATCCAGCATAGAGCAGTGCATCCCAGGCTGGCCGGTCCCACAGCCAACTTAGTTGCCTGTGGGCATTTTTCTGTATAAATAGGATACATAAGTCTTGTTAGAAGACAGATCTTTGTACTTGTATTTCCTTCTTTTGTATATGAGATAAACCCCGAAAATTGGCCTTGGCCTCCCATCTTTGTGTCTTTCATTTCGTTATCCCTCCAACCTTTGAGTTTGTGTGATTGCCTTGGTCCCAAGCACGATTTTGTGCTTGTTTCTTGTTAAGGGCTGAAGCAAGAGTAGTAGTCAAAGCTATCTTGCTGCCCTCGCGGAGTCCTCAGAAAACGGGTCCGTGACAATAAGCTTAGTTAAAGATAAAATTGCCCCTTCAAATTTTATGCTTGATTAAAATTCTTTTTACCTGTTTTTCATAAACGTAAATAAGATACAGGTTGACAAATTTGCATGTTCTAATTTTTTTCACCCAATTTTCTAATATTAAATTCTTTCAATTAATCATCTCTTATATTAAAATATCATATTAAACAAAACAAAAATGCTAAAAGACCGCAATTCCTTTTCTGGAAATTAAAGTACTTTTCTCTACAATCGTGGGATTCTTCCTCTTCCTATCCTATGAGGCCAATTGCTCCATGGACACACCGTCTTGGATCAGCAATTGCACAAACTGTATAAACCAAATTATCCCTAAATAGTGTCACACAAATAGGAAAAGAGGGAATATTCAATTTCCTTCTCATTATTCTCTCAAATTGTTAAATAGGAAATAGTAGTTTCACATTTATAATGAATCTCTATTATTCTTAAATCACAGTATATTGATTAAAAGTTGTATATTTGGACTACTTTAAGGGCTTTCTTTTCTTTTTTTTTCTTTAAATGCTAAATAAGGTAACAGCAACATTCATTTTGCAAATGCAGATCATATTCCTTGATTACATGCTATGGTACCCTGACCATCAGTTTGCTTTGACTACCCGCATCAGATACATAATCATGACCTACATTTCTCCCAAGGTCAAGCCTTCTAGGTAGCATTACTCTGACAACGTAATAATAGATTTCATTACTGGCATCAAGAAGATGCATAAACTTACAAAAGGTAGGTAAGCAAAAACAATGTTAGCAGCATTACATCAAAAACTATACCAGAACCAGTGAGCTAACAAAGTTAAAAAAAGAATCAGGGGAATCTACAGGAAGTGTTGTTCCAACTACATAGACACATTAAACTCAACTGTAGGTAACATTAAAAGTATATTCAATTGTAAATTGAGGCAAAAGAGAGTATGGGGAAGAAAAAATAAGCCTGCAACAATACATCGTACCAAATCATGAACATAGAGGAAATTTGTGCAAAACCATCTGAAACCCCCATTCACCCTCTCTAGGATTATGCATCGAACAAAGACAAGAAATAATGAGAGATGAATTACAACCAGCAACATGTTGCAACTGCAAAGAGACATACTTACCCTCAAATTTGTAGCATATGAGATGAGTGACTTTGTTTGCCACCAATGGCTTTGAAAAGTTTGCACCCATCAGGCCCACCATTTTCTAGAAGAAGAGAGAACCAAATATGACATGACAAGCAACAGTTTAGATTCTCCTTTCCAGAATATATATTTCCCTCAAAAATAAAAGACTTAATGAATAACAGTACTGCATTCTACGAACCATAATATCATCTCGATCTTGCCCCTGATATCCAGTTAAGCAAACCACCAGTGATTTAGCACCTGAAATTCCATTCAAATCCCTTGGAGGTCTGTACATGATCTGAAAGAGAAGTTGTGGATTTTTTACGTTTTGGTTCAAGGGAAAACTCAATTATATTTAATGGGCCTAAGAAAAGTTGACACCAAAGACACTGATGCAATAACTATGAAGGTTTGAGTAGATAGAATTTTTAAGGGAGCAAGGGAACAGATAGAAACCAATATATATTCATATGGCCACCAAAAACCCAAAATCACAAGCATAAAACTTTATAGAACTCCCTACGCAATATGAGATGTAAAAGAAATACTTGCTCCTGAATTCATTGCATAATTGATTGGGCTAATAGCACTACTACAAAGCAAAAACCTGCAAACTGAATAGCATTTATACAACAGAACTCATGAACACAACTTCAAAAGATCCATTCATGCACCAAAGTGGTATTAGAATTTAAAAGAAAGCAATTCGCAAAGAGAATTTCATATCCACTCTATCATAAAGTAAAATGTTCATTTTGTGGGAGAGATTAGCCATTATCGTATAAGCAACATACAGCTGATAAACAAAGGAATTCAACTGAGCATGCACGTGCATGAGCAAACTGTATTTTCCAACAGATAAAAACTTAATTCTCAAATGAACTCACAGAATGGTGATCCAAAGGCATTCCCATGTCATAACTTTGCTCAACCCACAAGCTGGTAACAATTATTTTCCCATCCTGTCGAGCAGCTAAACATATGGGGTCATCCTGCTTCCAGAAAACATTAAGTTATACACCTAGTTCTACTTGTAAAGAATGCTGTTTGAGTTAGGTACAGAATAAGGCCAGTAACAAAGCAACAAGAAACTGCAAAAAAGGGTGCCCTAAAAACCAAATAAGGACAATTTTGTTAAAAAATGACTACATGGTCATACTCACATAGACAATACTATCGACAATAAGATGGGTGCAATCTGGTCCATATCCGCTTACATCAACTCCACCACCCTCCAAAAGCTTCAACCGAATCTAGAAAAGGAAAAAGGACAAAAATTTAACATAGAACTTAGAACAAAGAGAAGAATAATAACAATTACAACTATAACATAACTACAACTTACAACAACAAGCATACCCAGTGTAGTCCCACAAGTGGGGTCCAATATACCATAACTACAACTTGAACTTGGAAAATGCAAATAGATCAGTCAACTACCCCTTAACCGTGAGCTAGTTTGGGTCGACAATAAGAATCCTCTATATCCATCTCACTGTTCAAAAGATAGTCAAACTATTTTTAATATTGTACCGCATCCTTATCTTTTATCTAAGCTTGAGACCGACTATACTTTGCTATGCTCGGATGAGCAAAATTTACTTGGAAATGATAAATCAATCACCTACCCCTCAATCCCAAGCTGATATGGGTCAACAATACGAATCCTCTATATCCATCTCATTATTCAAAAGACTATCAAACTATTTTTAATATTGTACCTCGTCTTCACCTTTTATCTAGACTTGAGACCGACTATACTTTGCTAAGCTCACATGAGCAAAATTTACTTGGAAAATGCAAATAAACCAATCAACTACCCATTACTCCAAAGCTAGTTTGGATCAACAATACAAAAACCTCTATATCCATGTCACTGTTCAAAAAATCATCAAAATATGTTTAACATTGTACCCCATCCTCATCTTTTATCTAGCTTTGCAACCTATTATACTTTGTTAAGCTCACATGAGCAAAATTAACTTGGAAAATGCAAATAAATCAATCAACTATGTCTCAACTCCAAACTACTAGTTAAGATCTATAATATGAACTCTTTATACATTTCCCGAGAAAATGACAAAAATGATTCCTTATGTTCGGAAGTAAGTTCAAAGTAGTCTCTTAAATATATTCATAAGCAATTCTGGTCTTCTATGTTTGCCAAAAGTAAGCACATTTGGTTTATCTAATAAATTTTGTCTATTATCACACAATTTGTACACTGACCATTATTCTACTGCATCCTCATAATTTATCCGTGCTCGAGACCGACTATATTCAGTAAAACTCAAATAGGTAGAATTAACTTGAAAAATGCAAATTTGGCGGAAAATTAATAAAACTAAAAATTAAACATAGATTATCTAACTATTTTTAATATTTTACCTACTCATCCTTTATCTAGGCTTGAGAGCGACTATACTTTGCTAAGCTCACATGAGCAAAATTAACTTGGCAAATGCAATTAAATCAATCAACAACACCTCACATCCAAAACAGTTAAGACCCACAGTATGAATCTTCTATATCCATTTCCCTAGAAAATGACAAAAATGATCCCTTATGTTCGGAAGCAAGCGCAAAGTAGTCCCTTAAATATATTCCTGGGCAGTTATGGCCTTCTAAGTTTGTCAAAAGTAAGTACTTTTAGTTTCCATCAAATATTTAACAAACTTTGTCTATTATCAGACTATTTTTCACACTGTCCGGGCTCGAGACCGACTATGTTTAGTAAAACTCAAATAGGAAGAAATAACTTGAAAAATGCAAATTTGGCGGAAAATTATAAAATCAAAATTAAACATAGCGTACCTTCCCTTTTCTAAGGGGGTCGAATCCGACAAGAACAAATCGAACACCAATGAAAATCTTGGAGCGGTCTTCGTATAACATATCTTGGTTGCCTTCAGTCATTAAACCTGTCTCTCTCTCCTAATGAATCTTCTAGAATTTTTCAAATGAAAGGAGTTCAAATGTGATGATTTTATAAGAACCCTAGAAATGTGAAAGTGTGCTGAAAAAGCTAATTGTAGAAGAAGAGATAGAGTGAAGAGTTTATTGAATTGTACAAAGCTTCTCAGGGAAGGAGTCGAAGTCGTCAAATTATTTGGAGGGATTTTGTGTTTTCAATTTTTTTTATTTTGGTTGCAGTGGCGGGATAGGACTTATTGTTGGGCTGGGCCTCAAACCGTAATGGGGGATACAGTTTACATATGGGCTGAAAGCCCATGTTTATTCTTTACCATCGTTGGACGTGAATTTTTCGTCGGAGGAATAACACAAATAGGATACTTTTGTTCACTATTAGTTTTTTGGAATTTTTCCTTCCTATACAATATTTGAAATTTATTTACCAAAATTATCCTAATTTTATATATTACCCGCCCTAACTAAGATTTAGTTATAATTTATATACAATTCAGTATTAGTGCCTTAAATTAGGAGATTCGGTTACTCTCTTTTCCTTTTTTCTCTCCTCTCCTCTTGACCTATTCTTTGTTGCCTCTCTGCACTCAAAACTCCCTTAATTGAGTGCCAAATTATGTGGGTAGTGAAGCCATGCTACATATTTTACGGAAAATAGGAGTTACCGGTCAATTTTATGTTTGATGTAAACATTAATACCTTGAAATTGAAGAACACATAGACGTCCAAAAGCAACGGCAATCAGGAGTGACCCATTATTTTTCTTGATTATACTACTGACCGCTTCTTCTTTTGCAAGTCCAAAAGTATTAATTATTTTTCTACTAGTATTTATAGTTATTCCTTTACGAAAGAACATCCACATTGAGCACTAACCATTTGATAATGAGATTCAAGGCATTATTTGTCTGATTCACCACATCTGTCTGATTCCCAAATATTTTTCCTTATACTTTCACACTTTTTTTCTAACGAGAATTTATTTCCAAAATATATGGAATCTTGCAAATAGCTACAGGTTCAAGGCAAGTTATTTGTAAATAAAACCCATATATCAAATTATACTCATGTATCGACATCCACTAGGAACTTCTGAACTAACTCCATGTCACGACCCAAATCTCCCTCTGTAGGATGTCGTGATGGAACCTAGTCTTAGGGCTAGGTAAGCCTAACATTTACTGAAAAAATAATAATAATAATTAACGACTGACAAATGCGATGTAGAATTCTCTATACAATACTTACAATCCCAAAACCGGTACTACAAGCCATAAACTCTGCTGAGTTACTAGAAAGCCTACAAATACAACTGTTTTGAAGTAGAGATAAAACAATGCAAGTACATTATCAGAAGGTGACTCTAAAACTTGCGAACGCAGAAACAGGTTTACCTTGAGTCTCCACAGCAAGATCCGTACAACTAGCTAGCGGTCACCTAACTCCAAATTTCCCTGGCTCTGCACAAAAAAATGCAGAAGTGTAGTGTGAGTACACCACAGTCGGTACCCAGTAAGTATCAAGACTAACCTCGGTAGAGTAGTGACGAGGTACAGTCAAGACACTCATTAGTCTAATAATATGTGCAATATAATATATAAAAAAAATATAAAACAATAGCAGTGATAGCAACAATAATCAGCTAGTGATGTAAATAGCAAGGCAGCAAGAACACCATAAATATTGCCCAAACGAATAATGAACACATTCACAACCAATTAATCAAGTCCTTCAAAATATACACCTTTTATCTACTAGTTTTTCGAATAAAAATCTTTGGACGAAAATTCTTTCAATTAAATATCTTATATCATAATCATAAAATACGGTTCTCGGCCCCCCTTTCATATTATCACGGCACCTCGTGCCCATATCTCTATCACAATCGCACAGACAACTCTCGTGCCAAATATATCAATACATAAAATCTGCACGATCAATTTATTTTCAATAAAGTAAGGTTACAATTTTTAAACCAAGTAAGAATTTAACAAAGAAGTGAGTTTATTTTAGAAATAGTTTGAGTGAAGAAATATGACATTTCAATTGAATTAAAGTATCAGATAAACTACTGATTTAGATGTAAAACTTATTAAATTAAAATATATTAGTAATTTTATTTATTTAAAACAACTCAATCATCAAGAACAAGTACAAACCAGAAATACAAATCCTCAGAGTCTCGTACGAAAAATTCAAAATCAACACAATACTACAATAAATACAAAATGCTTAATATTAAGTCAAATAATACATCACGGAGAATACAGGAATTTACATATTACGGAAAAATAAAATAACTAAAGACAAGTGCGACCATAGAGAAATATCAACAAAAGGGCACTCCCGAGTTATCGCCTCGTAATCCCAAATCATAAATAACAACAACAACAATGGCCCTAGTCCATCACAAGTCATCACAAATTAATCCCCGACATAGCTCATCTTGTCTCGCCGCGTACGCAATAATAAATTAAATGCCCGCCTTGTCTCTTCGCACGCGCATGCCACATGCGCAAAACCACATATATAGCTCACCTTGTCATGCCGCATATGCATATATCAATAGTAACAATAGTACGGCAGAAACCTCGTGCAAACACCCGAACAAACCTCCCAACAATATCACATGACAATATCACAACACCTCACAAATTGCACCTCGAGTGCTCAAATATTACAACTTGCCACAGAAAATCAACAATACATTATTTTTCACAATAAGGAGCCCATGGCTCGACTATAATGTGCACAAAATCTAAACAAAAATATACGGGAGTGAACAACTCAACAGAATAATATTTCACAATTTAATATTTTGCCTCAATATGATTTACGGCCTTTATAACTCAATACCAATTTCAACAACATGAACTGGAAAATAATTCATCAAGGAACAATGCCTTCTTAAATCCAAATCTTAGATAATTATATTAACGCCTCAGTTTAAACTTATGTAATTAATTATTTGCAGATGAAAAATTCATAATGTGATTATTTCCAAGAAATATTAATTTAACCAACACACGAATTCATGTAAAAAGTCCAAGTGACCAAATTATCATATAAAATACAAACTCGACAAACAAGGAATGAGGCATGACAAATCAATGATTTACTAAGTTCCAACAATTTTTCAATTTAATACATAAGGGCGTCTACGAATTTCAACTGATATAATTTGCACATATAAACCAAGTACGTACTCGTCACCTCACGTACATGGTTTTCAATTACACAATTTTTACATAAGACTCAATGCCTAAGGGGTAATTCTCCCACTTAAGGTTAGGCAAGATACTGTCATGACCCCAAATTCCCTCTGTAGGATGTCGTGATAGCACCTAGTCTCTAAAACTATGTAAGCCTATCAATACGGAATAATAATAAATATCTGAAATAAATAAACTATAATTCAAACAATTTCAACTCCCAAAAATCGGTAAAAATAAGTCACAAGCTTCTAAGAATTTATTCTCTATATCTCTATACATCAGAGTCTAAAGCAAATAAGGAAAACAATATAGTAAGATAGAAGGGGACTCCTCGTACAGCTAGTTTACTGATGCGTGGTCTGATAAGATGTACCTGGATCTGCACAAAAAGATATGCAGAAGCGTAGTATGAGTACACCACAGCGGTACCCAGTAAGTGACAAGCCTAACCTCGGTAGACTAGTGACGAGGTCACGTCAGGCCCTACTGGAAAATAAATAATGGCACGGTAAAATGTTTAAACAATATTATAAGATAAAATGACAATGGAAATGAATCAAGTAGTATGTCACATTTAATTACATCAAATAATGGCAAATAAATACCTCGTGGAAACAAAATAGAATTCTTTTCAACTTGAAGAAAATCACAACAATAATCAAAGGCAACTGCGGCCATAAATCAATATCAACAAGGGCACTCCCGAGGTACTACCTCGTAGTCCCAAATCATAAACAAATTCACAATATCTCATTTCCTTATCTCACCGTGGGAGCCTTCACAATTTATTTTAAAGAATATATTTTTATCGAAATAACATCCCGCATTTTAGCCATCCTTATTACACTGCATGACTTCTAGTAGTTCTCCCTACTAATCACGCGTATCAAGCCACCCTTATCTCACCGCATGCGTTTCAACACCCAAACCTTATACCACCGCATGCGTATCAATATCACAATATATCACAATTTGCACCTTAGGTGCTCAAATAATTTAAGTTGCCAGAATAATTCAACAACAATATTTTTCACAATAAAGAGCTCACGGCTCATGTCAAAATAATTAAACAATACTATTTTTCCACAAGAAAGAGTTCACGACTCATGTCTTAATAATTCAACAATAATATTCTTCCATAATAAAGAGCTCACGGCTCCATCACAATGAGTATAAAAATATTCAGGAGTAAATAATTTAGGAAAATAATATTTTAAAATTTTTAATACGTTGCTTCAATATCAAGTTTAAAAATGTCAAATACTTCATATTAATAATATTTAATTTAAAGAAAATCAACCTTCAAATAATGCACAGAATAAAAGAAACCAAGTTTCAATTAAACAGGTAAAATAATTAGTAAGAAAATATCAAACAAATTTGAAGTATATATCTCAGATCAATGATGAAGAATATAACAAGATAAAATAATTTAATAAATGCGCAACAATGATCCACACAATTTAAAAATATAATCTTTCACAATTTAGCTCGTGTACACACTCGTCACCTCGTACACACGACTTTCAACACATTTCAATAATCACATCAATAACAATCATAGGGGAAATTTCCCCCACACAAGGTTAGACAAGTCACTTACCTCGAGTTGCTCAAATTTAACCAAGTATTAAGCTTTTCCCTCAATTTTTTCAACTCCGATCGACTTGTATCTAGTCATAATTAATTCGATACGGTCAACAAAATTTATAGGAATTAATTTCATAAGAAAATATTATACTTTTCAATAAAATCCGAAATTAGCTCAAAAAATGTCCGTGGGGCCCACGTCTCGAAATCTGGCAAAACTTACAAAATCCAATAACCCATTCAATTACGAGTCCAACCATACCCGTTTCACTTAAATCGGACTCCGGATCGATACCGAAATCTCAAAAATTCGTTTCTATGAGATTTTCTAAAATTTTCCAAATCTCAATCTCAAAACACTAATTAAATGGTGAAAACAATGATATATTTGTGTATATAGACCAAATCCGAGTTGGAATCACTTACCCCAAATGTCTTTCCGTGAAAATCTGTCACAAGTCGCCTCTATTCAAGCTCAAGTTTGTCAAAAATGGCAAATGGGTTGAATGCCTCTGTTTTTATAACTTACAGATATGTCCAGTTCGATCTTGGGAGCTCGATCTGTCCAGCTCGATCTCGGGAGCTCGATCTGTCCAGCTCGATCTCGAGAGCTCGATCTTGGGAGCTCGTTCTTGGGAGCTCGATTTTGTCAGGGACCTCAATTTTGTCAGGGATCTCGATTTTGTCAGGAATCTCGATTTGTCAGTGACCTCGATTTTGTCAGGGACCTCAATTTTTTCAGGGACCTCAATTTGGCGAGCAACCCGATTTTTGGCAGCATTTCCAGCAGAAAAATTGTAGCAGCTTTTGCAGCACCTAAGTCCCACTTTTGATCCGTTAACCATCTGAAACTCACCCGAGGCCCTCGGGACCTCAACCCAATACACCAACAAGTCCTAAAATATTATACGAACTTATTTGAAACCTCAAATCACATCAAACAATGCTAAAATCACGAATCATGCTCCAATTCAATCTTAATGAAACTTAGAATTTCCATCTTCTACATTTGAAGTCGAAACCTATCAAATCAAGTGCGATTGACCTCAAATTTTGCACCCAAGTCATAAATGACATAACGGAGTTGTGAAAATTTTCAGAACTAGATTCCGACCCCGATATCAAAAAGTCAACTCCATGTCCAAACTTCAAACTTTAAGTTCCTATTTTAGCCATTTCAAGCCTAATTTCACTACGGACTTCCAAATAAAATTCTGATCATGCTCCTAAGTCCAAAATCATCATACAGAGCTGTTGGAATCATCAAAACTCTATTCCGGGGGTCTTTTGCACATAATTCGACATCCGGTCACTATTTAAACTTAAACTTTTTACTTTTCATCAAAATTCCATATCTCGGGCTAGGGACCTCAGAATTTGATTCTGGGCATACACCCAATTCCCAATTCACGATACGGACCTACCGGAACTTTCGAAACACTAATCCGAGTCTGTTTGCTCAAAATGTTGACCAAAGTCAACTCAATTGAGTTTCCAGAAAAATTTACGGACTGCGCACTCAAGTCGAGGAATGATAAATAGTGCTTTTTCGAGGTCTTAGTACACAGAATTAATCATTAACATTAAAGATGGCATTTTGGGTCATCGCTGATACTTAACTTTTTGAAGTTAGGTCGATATTCCAAAATCGCCTTCTTACTTGAATTGACCTCCGGACAGCTCAAATCTAACCAATTTAATTGTATAACTTAATTAAAACTCATCAGAAATAATTCTAGATAATAAAACGTCAACTTAAAATTTTAGATTAAAAAGTCAACCAAAAGTTAGTGCGGGACCCGCATCTCGGAACCCGACAGAGTTTTTACGGAACCCGAACACTTATTCCGATACGAGTCCAACCATACTAGTTTCACTCAAATCCGACTCTGAATCGACATTCAAATTCCAAAAGTTCATTTTATGAAACTTCTACAACTTTCCCCAAAGTTTTCAATCTATAAATACTAATTAAATGATGAAAACAATTATATATTCATGTATATTAACCAAATCCGAGTTAGAATCACTTACCCCGATGAGTTTCTTGAAAAACCCACGAAACATCGCCACAAACCAACAGGGATAAACAAGCGAGTGGTGTACAAATCACAAACTCACCCTATATGGAGCATGATAGGAGGTCTCACCTCGATAGTCATAACCGAAATACAATACGAATGAGGCTCCTCTATAAAAAAATTAAAACCATACATGTACGACATCGTCAGGCGCAACGGCCTCAGACCTACTGTATGAAACACATCAACGGGGCAGGCCTCCCCTTTTTGGGCGCCCTCTACTCGCCTGAATACCCCGTTGTGACACATCTTTTCGGAGTCTGGGACAATCTCTCACCATGTGGCTGGTATCTCCACACTCGAAGCAATCTCTATGGTGATGTGGCTATGGGAACTGTGCAGTACGGGTACTCTGAGACCCATAAGCGCCTGAAACATCGTGTGAAGCCTGAAGTGCAAACTGAACTAGCTGACCCACAAACCCTCTACCATGTCGTACCCTGCCTCCAAAATAAGGACCAACAGATCTCTCCGGTCTGCTAGACCTCTTAGCCTCCATGTTCTCCCTCTCATGACCTCGCCTGCCCTCTCTCTCCTGGTCCCGCCCGTCCCTTATCTCCTTGTTACAACCCAAATTCGCATATCATAGATCACGTCGTAAGTTAGTCGACGTAAATCCAAGAAGAGATTATCTTTGAGACGATAATAAGTTAATCCTATTGGTCTTAAACGATACAAGGGTGTATAAGAGTGGTTAACAAGTATTTGACGTTAAACGAATCGAGGATGTTGTAACCTGTATTTTCGGGTAACACTAGAGGTGATTAATTGTCCCAAGAGGTCTTGTTTTAATGTATTTGAATCATATAATATCCGCATCATAAGTCTTGAAGTCAAGCGAGTTATGAAACAAAAGTCGATAAAAGTTGTCGCAACTTAGGTTTATAATTTTACTTAAATATTAGGTCAACTGTTACTGCATTTTTCTCCCAATGTACTTGGAATTATGGGGTGATCTACCTATCGAATTGAAGATCTATGAGTGTAGTTTCCAACGCATTAAACCGTTCGTCGATACAATCTCGGAATAGAGAGATATTCGCGTTTTCGCGAGAGTGCGCCAAGCTGCTCTCTATGGGGCCCACAAAGGCGGTTTAAGACATTTGGACATATATAAGATAACTCAACCCCGTTTTAAGTCATTATTTTTCAGTATATTCAGACCTTATAACCCTAAAAACACTCCCTCAAGGTTCTCTCATGATCCAAGACCCAAACAAAGGGCAAACAACACAAATCAAATGTCGGGAATCCCGTGGTGCTAGTAAGTTTCTTGTTCTTCTTGTTGTTGCTGATTTTTGTGTTGTTCCAGCTCGTGTGGGAGGTTGTTTTAAGTGCTTTATGTTCTGTAAATAAACCTTCAAGTTATTAATATCAACCCTAGGTTATTTCAAGTCTTCTAAAGTAATTCTAGTTCCGAAAAACCCGAATTAATTGCTAGTTTCGCTTCCTTGTTCTTGTGGCAGAATTGAAGGGATATTTCGTGGAAAATTAAGGTCAAATTGGAGTTGTTCTTTCTGTTTAAAGGTAAGGAGCCTCTTAATCTATATATATTTAAGATTATCCAAGTTGTGGCTAAGTCGTTGATGCTAGAACTTGTGAAATATATATCGAAAGGCTTGGTAGTAATGTTGTTAGTTGGTGGACTGTTTTGGAGGCTCAATATGATTATTAATGATGTTGTTTGGGCTGTTTGGTGGTTGTATTGACTTGTGTGAAGTCATATAAATAGGGGAGGTGCTGTCCGTTTCATCGTAAAATAGGTTGCGGTCGATACATAATAGTTACGACGCTTAAACGATAATGATAGTGTCATTTATCTTATTGTAGACTAAGGAGTCGTGACATTTGCATAGCTTGAGGTTGGGCAGTATATACAAGGTATGTGAGGCTATCCCCTTCATTCTTTTGCACGACTCCAATTGTACATAATGTAATGAACGAGCTCCCAAAGATACTCTACTCTTAGAAGCTAGCAGTACTTACATTGCTGCCCTTCTTATGAAACGATTGATATTGATGTTACTTCTCTTATTCTTATATTATCAATGTTGTTGGTAGTTCCTTATTCTTATAAGATTCTTGATGAAGAGTTAATCCTAATAACGTGTACGAAGGATACCGACCTTACGTCACTCCGAAAGGTTCAAAATGTCACTCCAATGAGTCCAGCATGCATCATATATATATGTATCTATTTTACTCTACCGAGCCGCGCTATAGTCGGCCGGGTATGGCACCTATTGTGCAACCACTGATCAGTTGGGTTTTACCGAGCTCCACGTGGCCGGGTACGATTCTACCGAGCCCTATGATGGCCGGGTACGTTTTACCGAGCCTATTACGGCCGGGTACGATATGATGATGATGATGCCCACAAAGGCATATGTTTTAAAAGTTTATGTATATATATATGTATGTATCATGTATTTCATGTCAGTAGCCCTCAGAGGTACCCAGATGTCACAGGTTGTATATTCCCTATCACTGTTTACATTATTGTTCTTACTTATGCTATTCTGCCTTACATACTCAGTACTTTATTCGTACTGACGTCCTTTTTATTTGTGGACGCTGCATGTCGTGTTGCAGGTCCTGATAGACGGGTAAACGCAGCTCCCCCATCACAGTAGGCTATCCGGTTCAGCGTTATTGGCAAGATCCTTTCTCCGGACTTGCCGTGGTCTTGGTAGGCATTTTTGTTATAGACATTATGGGTATGTCGGGGCCCTGTTCTGGCAATGTTGTAGCACTTATGTTCCTTTAGAGGCTCATAGACAAGTGTCGACTCATGGTAGCTCGTACCTTATATATAGTTTCTTGATAGTCTTGTTGTCCCATGTTATGTATGTTCATGACATTATCTTTCATTGTTGGATGTTCATGATCCATGTCTACCATTTATATTGGTCTTGTCGGCCCTTAAAGATAATAAGGAAGGTTAGATAAAATGTACGTTGGTGCTCGGCAAGTATGGCCCGGGTGCTAGTCATGATCCTCCAGTTGGGTCGTGACAAACTTGGTATCAGAGCAAGTCTGTCCTAGGGGTTGTCTATGAGCCATGTCTAGTAGAGTTTTGATTATGGATGTGTAGCGCGCCACATTTATAATCAGGAGGCTACATGACATCTAGGGTTGTTACCTTCTTCCTAAATCTAGATCGTGCGTAGAGTTGAGTCGTAAGTGTTCATATCTAATATTCACCTTGCTTTCTTTTAGCGATGCCTTCGACTAGGGCGCAAGCGATTAGTAAACGGCTTGATACAGCTGTGGGAGAGGGTAACATTCAGGTGCCTCCAGCTAGAGCAGGCCAAAGTGAGGCTCAGAGTGAGATGCTGTCTCATACCTCGCCGTCTCCTCTAGAGGATATTAGGAGGCACCCAGTACATCCAGTTCCCCCGTCTGGCACTACAGACCACGATATACGTAGTGCGGTGCAGTTGTTGACTAGCTTGGTAGCTGCTCAGGCTCAGAGGCAGAATACCGGTGTTGCTGATAAACCGGTTAGTGCGAGAGTTCATGATTTTATTAATCTAGACCCTCTAATGTTTACCGGATCAGATCCCAAGTAGGACCCACAAACATTTATTGATCAGGTTCATCGTACATTGCGGGTTATGCATGCTAGTGATATGGAGGCAGTAGAGTTGGCTTCTTATCGGTTACAGGACTTAGAAATTTTATGGTATGATAGTTGGGAGAGATCTAGGGGTCCGAATGCTCCTCCAGCTGTGTGGAAGGAATTTTCTGAGGCCTTTCTTCGTCACTACTTGCCAGCTGAGATACGACGAGCTATAGCTGATAAGTTCTTGAACCTTCGACGGGGTAATATGAGTGTACTAGAGTATAGTATACAGTTTGATTCTTTAGCAAGGTATACTCCCCATATGGTGGCCGAGATGAGTGATAGGGTGCACCTGTTCGTGAACGGGTTGGGACCACATCTGATAAATGAGTGCACAACAGCCTCCTTGGTAGAGGGCATGGATATTTCCCGTATTCAGGCTTATGCCCAGACCCTTTAGGATCATAAGTTATATGCTAAGCTCTCTAAATGTGAATTCTTGCTGAACTCAGTAGCATTCCTTGGCCATGTGATATCTGAAGAGGGTATTAGTGTCGACACTTAGAAGATCGATACAGTGAAGAATTGGCTGAGACCTACAACACCGTCAGAAGTTCGCAGCTTCCTGGGGCTAGCAGGATATTATAGGCGGTTTGTAGAAGGGTTTTCCTCTATATCAGCACCATTGACTAAGTTAACACAGAAAGCTACCAAGTTCTAGTGGTCTGATGCTTGTGAACATAGTTTTCAGGAGCTAAAGAATCGATTGACATCCACGCCAGTGCTCACTCTCCCAGAAGGAACATAAGGTTATGTGGTATATTGTGATGCCTCAGGTATAGGTTTGGGGTGCGTATTGATGCAACGTGGGAAGGTGATTGCTTATGCATCACGACAATTGAAGAAGCATGAAAAGAATTACCCGACTCATGATTTGGAATTGGCTGCAGTAATATATGCTTTGAAGATATGGCGGCACTACTTATACGGCGTCCATGTTGACATCTACACATATCACAAGAGTTTACAATACATCTTCAAGCAGAAGGAGTTGAATTTGAGGCAGCGTAGGTGGCTTGAATTACTGAAAGACTATGATGTCGAGATATTGTACCATCCCGGTAAAGTTAATGTTGTGGCAGATGCTCTAAGCCGTAAGTCAATGGGAAGCTTAATACATATTGAGGCAGGTAGACAAGGGTTGACCAAAGAGCTTCACCAGTTGGCCAATATGAGAATCAGATTGTTGGACTCTGATGACGGAGGTGTTACTGTACAGAATACAGCAGAATCATCTTTGGTAGCCGAGGTAAAAGCACGGCAATATGAAGATCCTACCTTAGTAAGATTGAGAGAGGGAATTCAGCAGTGTAAGATTACAACTTTCAAGATCGGAGGAGATGGGACACTGACATACCAGGGCCGATTATGTGTGCCTAGGGTGGCAGGGTTGCGAGAGAAGATTATGATTGAGATTCATCAGTCCCGATATTCTATCCATCCTGGCTCGACAAAGATGTATCATGACGTTAAGGAGCAGTATTGGTGGGACAACATGAAGAAGTCTATTGCAGAATTTGTAGCCCAGTGTCCTAATTGTCAACAAGTAAAGATCGAGCATCAGAAACCTAGTGGATTGATTTAGAATATAGAGATTCCGACCTGGAAATGGGAGGTGATTAATATGGACTTCATTATTGGATTACCTCGCTCTTATCATAAGTTTGACTCCATCTGGGTGATAGTTCATCGACTTACAAAATCTGCCCATTTTCTACCAGTTAAGACAACTTACACGGCTGAAGATTATGCGAAGTTGTATATCAAGGAGATTGTTAGGCTTCATGGTGTGCCGGTATCTATTATATCAGACCGAGGAGCTCAATTTACGGCTAACTTTTGGAGGTCTTTTCAGAAGGGTTTAGGCACACAAGTAAATATCAGCATTGCATTCCATCCGCAGACTGACGGACAGGCTGAACGTACCATCCAGACGCTGGAAGATATGCTACGAGCATGTGTTCTAGATTTTAAGGGGAATTGGGATGACCATCTTGCACTTATAGAATTTGCCTACAATAATAACTACCATTCCACTATTAAAATGGCCCCGTATGAGGCACTGTACGGGAGGAGATGTAGATCACCAGTTGGATGGTTCGAAGTCGGTGAGACAGAATTATATGGGCCAGATTTGATTCACCAAGCCATTGGGAAGGTGAAAGTGATACAAGATCGACTGAGGACGGCACAAAGCAGGCAAAAGTCTTATTTCGATGTCCGACGTCATGATCTAGAATTTGAGGTTGGTGATTGGGTTTTCCTGAAGATCTCGCCGATGAAGGGTGTTATGCGTTTTGGGAAGAAGGGTAAGTTGAGTCCGCGGTATATTGGGCCGTACAAAATTCTTCAGCGAATTGGACAGGTTGCTTACGAGTTAGAATTGCCATCTGAATTGGAATTTGTCCACCCGGTATTCCATGTATCTTTGTTGAGGAAATGTATTGGAGACCCTTCTCGGGTTGTCCCTATCAAAGATGTACAAGTTACAAAGGATCTATCATATGATGAAGTGCTAGTGGCTATATTAGATCGACAAGTCCGCAAGCTGAGAACAAAGGATGTAGCTTCCGTGAAAGTATTTTGGAGGAACAAGAATATAGAAGAAATGACGTGGGAAGCAGAAGAGGAGATGAAGTCTAAATACCCTTACCTATTCCAGAGTGAAAATAACGAGGATCCCGGGGGAAAGAATGACGCATTATAAGGTGAAACGGCTCTATGAGGTAAGCAATAGCTTGTGAATACTCTTTTTTTTAATACAAAATGGTGATATGCATATAATGTACATATCCATAATGCTTTGTATAGTCTTGTATGGCCATAGGTTGGGTTTAACTGCTTGCAAGTTTGGCTAGTGTCTATTTTATAGGGGAAACTCAGCCGGAAATCTCCGTCGGAATCCACGATGAGTTAGACACCCCATAAACCCTTACATTCGAGGACGAATGTTCCTAAGGGGGAGAGGATGTTACAACCCAAATTCGCATATCATAGATCACGCCGTAAGTTAGTCGACGTAAATCCAAGAAGAGATTATCTTTGAGACGATAATAAGTTAATCCTATTGGTCTTAAACGATACAAGGGTGTATAAGAGTGGTTAACAAGTATTTGACGTTAAACGAATCGAGGATGTTGTAACCTGTATTTTCGGGTAACACTAGAGGTGATTAATTGTCCCAAGAGGTCTTGTTTTAATGTATTTGAATCATATAATATCCGCATCATAAGTCTTGAAGTCAAGCGAGTTATGAAACAAAAGTCGATAAAAGTTGTCGCAACTTAGGTTTATAATTTTACTTAAACATTAGGTCAACTGTTACTGCATTTTTCTCCCAATGTACTTGGAATTATGGGGTGATCTACCTATCGAATTGAAGATCTATGAGTGTAGTTTCCAACGCATTAAACCGTTCGTCGATACAATCTCGGAATAGAGAGATATTCGCGTTTTCGCGAGAGTGCGCCAAGCTGCTCTCTATGGGGCCCACAAAGGCGGTTTAAGACATTTGGACATATATAAGATAACTCAACCCCGTTTTAAGTCATTATTTTTCAGTATATTCAGACCTTATAACCCTAAAAACACTCCCTCAAGGTTCTCTCATGATCCAAGACCCAAACAAAGGGCAAACAACACAAATCAAATGTCGGGAATCCCGTGGTGCTAGTAAGTTTCTTGTTCTTCTTGTTGTTGCTGATTTTTGTGTTGTTCCAGCTCGTGTGGGAGGTTGTTTTAAGTGCTTTATGTTCTGTAAATAAACCTTCAAGTTATTAATATCAACCCTAGGTGATTTCAAGTCTTCTAAAGTAATTCTAGTTCCGAAAAACCCGAATTAATTGCTAGTTTCGCTTCCTTGTTCTTGTGGCAGAATTGAAGGGATATTTCGTGGAAAATTAAGGTCAAATTGGAGTTGTTCTTTCTGTTTAAAGGTAAGGAGCCTCTTAATCTATATATATTTAAGATTATCCAAGTTGTGGCTAAGTCGTTGATGCTAGAACTTGTGAAATATATATCGAAAGGCTTGGTAGTAATGTTGTTAGTTGGTGGACTGTTTTGGAGGCTCAATATGATTATTAATGATGTTGTTTGGGCTGTTTGGTGGTTGTATTGACTTGTGTGAAGTCATATAAATAGGGGAGGTGCTGTCCGTTTCATCGTAAAATAGGTTGCGGTCGATACATAATAGTTACGACGCTTAAACGATAATGATAGTGTCATTTATCTTATTGTAGACTAAGGAGTCGTGACATTTGCATAGCTTGAGGTTGGGCAGTATATACAAGGTATGTGAGGCTATCCCCTTCATTCTTTTGCACGACTCCAATTGTACATAATGTAATGAACGAGCTCCCAAAGATACTCTACTCTTAGAAGCTAGCAGTACTTACATTGCTGCCCTTCTTATGAAACGATTGATATTGATGTTACTTCTCTTATTCTTATATTATCAATGTTGTTGGTAGTTCCTTATTCTTATAAGATTCTTGATGAAGAGTTAATCCTAATAACGTGTACGAAGGATACCGACCTTACGTCACTCCGAAAGGTTCAAAATGTCACTCCAATGAGTCCAGCATGCATCATATATATATGTATCTATTTTACTCTACCGAGCCGCGCTATAGTCGGCCGGGTATGGCACCTATTGTGCAACCACTGATCAGTTGGGTTTTACCGAGCTCCACGTGGCCGGGTACGATTCTACCGAGCCCTATGATGGCCGGGTACGTTTTACCGAGCCTATTACGGCCGGGTACGATATGATGATGATGATGCCCACAAAGGCATATGTTTTAAAAGTTTATGTATATATATATGTATGTATCATGTATTTCATGTCAGTAGCCCTCAGAGGTACCCATATGTCACAGGTTGTATATTCCCTATCACTGTTTACATTATTGTTCTTACTTATGCTATTCTGCCTTACATACTCAGTACTTTATTCGTACTGACGTCCTTTTTATTTGTGGACGCTGCATGTCGTGCTGCAGGTCCTGATAGACGGGTAGACGCAGCTCCCCCATCACAGTAGGCTATCCGGTTCAGCGTTATTGGCAAGATCCTTTCTCCGGACTTGCCGTGGTCTTGGTAGGCATTTTTGTTATAGACATTATGGGTATGTCGGGGCCCTGTTCTGGCAATGTTGTAGCACTTATGTTCCTTTAGAGGCTCATAGACAAGTGTCGACTCATGGTAGCTCGTACCTTATATATAGTTTCTTGATAGTCTTGTTGTCCCATGTTATGTATGTTCATGACATTATCTTTCATTGTTGGATGTTCATGATCCATATCTACCATTTATATTGGTCTTGTCGGCCCTTAAAGATAATAAGGAAGGTTAGATAAAATGTACGTTGGTGCTCGGCAAGTATGGCCCGGGTGCTAGTCATGACCCTCCAGTTGGGTCGTGACACTCCTGGTCCCACATACCCTCCAATCTCCTAGCGATCCCTACTACCTGCTGGTACGCAATATCTATCTCCAACTCTCGGGCCATGCCAAATCTGATACTGGGGTTGAACCCCTCGATAAATCGACGAACCCGCTCTCGAACAGTGGCAACCAAGGCTAGTGCATGCCTACCCAACTTACTGAACTAACCACATACTCTGACACAGTCATAGAACCCTGGCACAACTGCTCAAACTCTGTGCGTCATGAATCTCTAAGACTCTGGGGAACATACTCCCTCAAGAACTTATCTGAGAACTGAGTCCAAGTGAGTGAAGTTGCCTCGACCGGACTACCCAACTCGTATGCTCGCCACCACTGATAAAGCCACTCCTCTAAGATGGAACGTAGTAAAAGCAGCCTCACTCATCTCCACAATACCTATAGTACGGATAATGTGGTGGAACTCCTCTAGAAAACCATGTGCTCCCTCTGAATCCAAACCACTGGAGGTAGGAGGGTCATACTTCTTGAACGTTGCAAGTCTAAGTTGTTCTTCCTCAGATGTTGCGGCCCTAACCATGGATGAATTGGGACCACAAGATGAGTCGCCATGACACCTGGAACCTGACCAATATGGACTTGTTGCTCTAGAGTACGGACGGCGGGAGTCTGAGTTCCTCCACAGTATGTGAAGTAGCTGGTGCGACCGGAATCAACCCCGCTTGAGCCAATGTACCAAACATGCTCAGGAATTGTGCTAAAGTCTCATGAAGTCCGGGGGTAACAACAGGCGCCTCTAGTACTTTTCCCCCAACCGGAGATACAGGCGGCTCCTCAACTGCTGCTATAGTAGGTGCCCTAGTTGCGACACGTGCTCCTCTTCGGCCTATGCCTCTAACGACACCTGCTCTTGGGGCAGCGTCCTCAGTAACTGCAGCTCGTGTCCTCACCATCTGTAAGAGAATAGCAAGATAAAATCTCAAACTCTGAAACCAATAACTCGCACAATAGGAATGAAAGAAGTGAAATTATCCTAATAGTTCAGTAGGCTCTCGAAGATAAGTAAAGTCATCTCTATACCGATCCGCAAGACTCTATTAAACTCGCTTATGATTCATAGAACCTATGAACCTAGAGCTCTGATACCAAATTGTCACGATCCAAATCTCCCTTTGTAGGATGTCGTGATGGTACCTAGTCTTAAGGACTAGGCAAGCCTAACATTTGTTGAAATAATAATATTATTAATTAACGACTGACAAATGCGATGTAGAATTCTCTATACAATACTTACAATCCCAAAACCGGTACTACAAGCCATAACTCTACTGATTTACTAGAAAGCCTACAAATACAACTGTTTTGAAGTAGAGATAAAACAATGCAAGTACATTATCAGAAGGTGACTCTGAAGCTTGCGAACGCAGAAACAGGTTTACCTTGAGTCTCCACAGCAAGATCCGTACAACTAGCTAGTGGTC
This sequence comes from Nicotiana tabacum, assembly GCF_000715075.1. Taxonomy (NCBI): domain Eukaryota; kingdom Viridiplantae; phylum Streptophyta; class Magnoliopsida; order Solanales; family Solanaceae; genus Nicotiana; species Nicotiana tabacum. The sequence goes on from NC_134096.1 coordinate 2,431,691, forward strand.
ACCTAACTCCAAATTTCCCTGGCTTTGCACAAAAAAATGCAGAAGTGTAGTATGAGTACACCACAGTCGGTACCCAGTAAGTATCAAGACTAACCTCGGTGGAGTAGTGACGAGTTATAGTCAAGACACTCACTAGTCTAATAATCTGTGTAATATAGTATACAAAAATAATAGAAAATAATAGCAGTGATAGCAACAATAATCAATTAGTGATGTAAACATCAAGGCAACAAGAACACTATAAATATTGTCCAAACAAATAATGAACACAATCACAACCAATTAATCAAGTCCTTCAAAATATACACCTTTTATCTACTAGTTTATCGAATAAAAATCTTTGGAAGAAAATCCTTTCAATTAAATATCTTATATCATAATCAGAAATACGGGTCTCGGCCACCCTTTCATATTATCACGGCACCTCGTGCCCATATCTCTATCACAACCGCATGGACAATTCTCGTGCCAAATATATCAATACATAAAATCTGCACGATCAATTTATTTTCAATAAAGTAAGGTTACAATTTTTAAACCAAGTAAGAATTTAACAAAGAAATGAGTTTATTTTAGAAATAGTTTGAGTGAAGAAAAATGACATTTCAATTAAAATAAAGTATCAGATAAACTACTGATTTGGATGTAAAACTTATTAAATTAAAACATAATAGTAATTTTCTTTTATTTAAAACACCTCAATTATCAAGAACAAGTACAAACCAGAAATACAAATCCTCAGAGTCTCGTACGAAAAAGCCAAAGCCAACACAATGCTACAAGAAATACAAAACACTTAATATTAAGTCAAATAATATATCACGGAGAACACAAGAATTTATATATTATGGAAAAATAAAATAACCAAAGGCAAGTGCATCCATAGAGAAATATCAACAAAAGGGCACTCCGAAGGTACCGCCTCGTAGTCCCAAACCATAAATATTAACAACAATAATTCCCCAAGCCATCACAAGTCATCACAAATCAATCCCCGACATAGCCCACCTTGTCTCGCAACGTGCACAATAATAAAGTAAATGCCCGCCTTGTCTCACCGCACGCACATAATAATATTCCCACCTTGTCTCGCCAAATGCGCAAACCCATATATATATCTCACCTTCTCACGCCGCATGTGCATATATCAATAGTAACAATAGCACGACAGAAACCTCGTGCAAACACCCGAACAAACCTCCCAACAATATCACGTGCCAATATCACAACACCTCACAAATTGCACCTCAAGTGCTCAAACATTACAACTTGCCACAGAAAATCAACAATACATTATTTTTCACAATAAGGAGCTCATGGCTCGACCATAATGTGCACAAAATCTAAACAAAAATATACAGGAGTGAACAACTCAACAAAATCATATTTCACAATTTAACATTTTGTCTCAATATGATTTACGGCCTTTATAACTCAATACCAATTTCAACAACATGAACTGAAAATTAATTCATCAAGGAACAACGCCTTCTTAAATCTAAATTTTAGATAATTATATTAACGCCTCAATTTAAACTTATTTAATTAATTATTTGCAGATGAAAAATTCATAATGTGATTATTTCCAAGAAATATTAATTTAACCAACACACTAATTCACGTAAAAAGTCCAAGTGACAATCACACAAAATTATCATATAAAATACAAACTCGACAAACAAGGAATGATGCATGACAAATCAAGGATTTACTAAGTTCCAAAAATTTTCCAATTTAATACATAAGGGCGTCTACGGATTTCAACTGATATAATTTGCACATATAAACTAAGTACATACTCGTCTCCTCACGTACATGGTTTTCAATTACACAATTTTTACATAAGACTCAATGCCTAAGGGGTAATTCTCCTACTCAAGATTAGGCAAGATACTTACCTTTTTGAAGTTAGGTCGATATTCCAAAATCGTCTTCTTGCTTGAATTGACCTCCGGATAGCTCAAATCTAACCAAATTAATTGTATAGCTTTATTAAAACTCATCGGAAATAATTCTGGATAATAAAACGTGAACTTAAAATTTTACATTAAAAGTCAACCAAAAGTTAGTGCAGGGCCCGCATCTCGGAAACCCGACAGAAATTTTACGAAATCCGAACACCCATTCCGATACGAGTCCAACCATACTAGTTTCACTCAAATCCGACTCCGAATCGACATTCAAATCCCAAAAGTTCATTTTATGAAACTTCTACAACTTTTCCCAAAGTTTCAATCTAAAAACACTAATTAAATAATAAAAATAATGATATATTCATGTATATTAACCAAATCCGAGTTAGAATCACTTATCCCAATGATTTTCTTGAAAAATCCACAAAACATCGCCACAAACCGAGCTCTCTAGGTCCAAAAATAAAAAAAATGAGATGATAACCTCATTTATATGGTACCACATCTGACTTCCAAAGTGCCGACCGTATATTGTTTTGTGCGATCCGCATATTTAAGGTCTTTTCGGCCGCAATCCAAATTGTGCGGCCGCACTTCAGTAGTCACTACAGTACTAGATTTTAGTAAATTGACCATAATTATCGGTATAAATGTCCAAATAATGATTAGTTTATCTTTTTGAAAACTAGACTCAAAGGGCTACAACTTTTATTTTTAGATCATCTCTAAATTCCTGGTAGATGAAAAGATATAAGCTTCTGAAGTTAGACCATCGAACCTGCACAATCCCTTTTCTACAGCCGCAAGAGAAATTCGGCGGTCCGCACTTCACCTCTGCGGTCCGCAATTTTCCTTCTGTGGTCCGCACATGAGGGTTTGCGTCAGCACTCCAAAATGTGCCCCCACACTCCTACTGTTGCCAGAACATCATTAGAGTATCGAAATGCCTAGAATCGTTCAAAACTCACCTCGAAACAGACCCGAGCCACTCGGGACTTCAACCAAACATTCTAACAAGTCCTAAAACATAACGCATAGCTGCATGAAGCCACAAACCGTATCAAACAATATTGAAACTACGAATCGCACCAGAAATTGAACTCATGAAATTTCCAAATCTTCCAACTTCCAAAACTCATGCCGAAACATATCAAATCAATCCGTAATGACTTCAAATTTTGCACACGAGTCATAAATGACATAATGGTTCTGTTTCAATCATCGAAATCAAATTTTGACCTTGATATCGATAAAGTCAACTCCCGATCAAACTTTCTAAAAATTTTTTATTTTTCAACTTTCGTCAAAATGCGTCAAATTGTCCTACGGACTTCCAATCCATATCCGGATATACGCCTAAGTCCTAAATCACGATACGAAACTATTGACATCATCAAAAAAATCATATTCTGGAGTCGTTTTCTCAAAAGTCAAACTCCGGTCAACTTTTTTCATTTAAGCTTCAAAAATAAGGATCGTTCTTCCAATTAAATTCCGAACCTTCCAAAAATCAAACTCGACCGCACACGCAATTCATAATACATATTACGAAGTTGCTCGGGACCTTAAGTCGTTGAATGGGGCGTTACTTCTTAAAACGACAAATCTGGTCATTACACCCCCTATCTTCTTTCTTCACTCCACCCAAATCATTTAGTTCCCATTAATATTTAAAAAATTTCGTTGAAGTAAATATGAATCAGTGTACATTTGTCGATATGGTAAATTAATAGATAAATTAAAAACAAATTTCATTCAAATTTAATGTAAATTTGAATAACTACAACAACATATGTAGTAAAAAATAAATTTCATACAACTCATTATATATTATACAACTTATCTACAACTTTCATACATTATTTCTACCTAGTTAAATACAACTACAATATCATACAACTTAAATACAAGTTTTATACAAATTTTATACAATATGTCTTTTGTATATTTTGTATCTGATATAAACATAGTAAAAACAAATTTCATATAACTAATTATATATTATACAACTTATCTACAACTTTCATACATTATTTCTACCTAGTTAAATACAAGTACAATATCATACAACTTAAAGATAAATTTTATACAATATATCTTTTGTATCTGATTTGTATATATTTTGTATGTGGTGTGTGCGCTTCTTCCTCTCTAAAATTTCAATCAAAACTTACTCTCTTGATACAATTTTGATACATATCTACAACTTTACGTAAACAGATAGTATTGATAACTTAGATATAAATTTTATACAACGATTCATATATTATACAACTATTTTTTAACTTTATACAATATTCAAATAAAAAAATATATATAACTACAACAGAATACAATTATAATAAAACTTTACTATAATTTCGTAAGTATATTGTATGTCATGTGTTCTTCTTCTTCTTCTTCTTCTTCTTCGAGTTTCAATCTGAAATTCAGCCAAAATCAAGTCTTATTTTTATCAAAACACCCTCAAAATTGAGATATAAACTCCAAACAATATTCTTAATTGTTTGCAACAACACCCTATCCAAATAAATAATGGTTTTTTAAAACCCAAATTCGATTTCAAAACTTCAAAGCTTTTTAATGAATGTCAATGGTGGAGAGTCAAACACCTTCAAAATTTATTGATTGACAATTTCAATTCGAACACCAATTGTGCAACATGAAAGGAAATTACTAAGTTAAAACAATTGAAATCAATTGATGAATTCAATTAAAACTCTATACAACAAGAAAGCATAAAAAAAATAGAGAACATCAAATGAAGAAAAATTGGGGGGAAAATAGAGAAGGAGAGTAGAGAGACGAAGAGATAGAGAGAGAGAGAGAGAGAGAGTGGACAAGTATAAATGGATAAAGAAATAACTGATATTTCTTATTTAATTCCTAATATAAAAGAATACTTATTTAAAATTTATTTGTATATAATTGTTAAATTGTATATGGCCATTTAATTAAATTAAAACTTGAACAAGGAAGGTAATAAGGTTTCAAAAAATGTATAAGGTAAAAATTCCTTTATTTTTTAACCTCGGTAACAAAAAATTTAGGGAAAAAATCTCATGCCATAATTCCAAAGCACGGTGGGCAGGATTTTCCATAAGCTAAAATTTTAAAGTACGCTGGGCAAAATTTTAAAGCACACATCAGCTATAGTGATTGTCAGGATTGTGTGAAAAAAATGTTGACAGAATTTTTTTAGTAATGTGGCTGAAATTCTGGTCAAAATTTCCTGATGATCACTATAACTAACGCGTGCTTTAAAATTCTACCCAATGTACTTTAAAATTTTGGGGATCGAAAATTTTGTCTAGCATACTTTAAATTCTAGCGCGTGCTATTTTCCAAAATATTTCTTAATGGGGTTAAATTATAAATAATGGTGTTTAAAAAAAGTTCATCCAGTATTATTGTTTTTATTTTTTATTTTCTCCGGTTGTCCCTTTTTATAGATGACCCCCTTTTTAAATCTCTTACAACTGATTGATCTTTTAGACCAAAATTTTATGGAAACGTTACACCACAGTGTAAATTTTTATAATTAGTTTCAAATATTAGACCACAATCTAATATTTTATGGGGAAAATAAAACATATTAATACACTTATGGGTCGTTTGGTCGAAGGTATTGTAATGATTAATGCCAGTATAAAATTTCGCATAAAATAATCAGTGTTTGATTGATCGTATAACAAAAAATAATTACCACATAACTAATGCAATATTTGATTGGCGGAACTGAATAATAACTTATTATGTTATGTGGGTATTTGTCACGACTCGAGATTCCCACCTTCAGACCGTGATGACGCCTAACATTTCACTTGTTAGACAAGCTAAGGTTAGAATAATATTAACCAATTTTTAAACAATCTTTAAATTATTAATAATCAAAGAAACAAATGCGGAAGCAAAGTTTGAAATATAGTGAAATAATTCAAAAAAATGACGGTGTCTAAATACCATCATAGAATTGGTGTCACAAGTACACGAGCTTCTAGAATAAATACAAATAAAGGTCTAAATAAATAAAGTTGTCTGGAAATAAACACACAACTAAAGTAAAATAGACAGGGACTTCAGAACTGCGGACGCCATGCAGTTATACCTCAAGTCTCCTCTGGTAGCTGAAATCCGAGCAAGTCTATGGTGCGCTGCTAGGACCAACTCCGAAATCTGCACAAGAAGTGCAGAGTGTAGTATCAGTACAACCGACCCCATATGCTGGTAAGTGCTGAGCCTAACCTCGACGAAGTAGTGACGAGTATAAGGCAGGTCACTTATATTAACTTGTACGCAATATTAGTAACAACAACAACAATAGAAATAAATCAGGCAATTCATTTATAATAATTGAGTCGTCATAACCAATTGTCATTTTCATCAATTATGTTGCAGCGTGCATTCCGCTCTCACAATATATATTCAAATTCAATTCCGTTGCATCGTGCAACCCGCTCTCACAATATATTCACATTCAATTCTGTTGCAGCGTGCAACCCGCACTCACAATATATTCAATACATTCGGTTATGTTGCAGCGTGCAACCCGCTCCTCCAATATATTCATTTTAATTAAGTCTGTTGCGGCGTACAACCTGATCCTCCAATATGGACTTTTAATAAGTCTGTTGCGGCGTGCAACTCGATCCTCCAATATATTCATTATAATTAATTTTGTTGCGGCGTGCAACCCACTCCTCCAACATATTCATTTACCAATTCTTATAGAAGAAATTTCTCCAATAAATGTGACAATTAATATAAAACTACAAGACAACAAGCATACAATAATTATGATTTAATTATGAAACAAACAAAGGCAAATAGCAAATTATTATGAAAATCAGAGAGAAAATATGTAGTTTAATATTTAATATACTAAATGTCAAATAACAATTAAGGCACATAATTCAAATAGCATGTAACAATTAATGTAGGAATTCAAGAATTAATATTTGACAAAGAATAGGAGAGAGACAATTATTATAATAATTAATTCATGATTTAAAACAATTTATGATTTTTCAAGTAAGCAGGCAAATAATTAATTTGACGACGTATAGATACTCGTCACCTCGCCTATACGTCGTTCACATGCAATTTATATAACAAATAATTTAAGGGTTCTATTTTTTCAAGTCAAGGATAGCCACGACACTTATCTCGCTTTGTAAATTCCAATCAATTATTCAACCACAACTTTTCCTTTTAGATTTGTCTATGAAAGCTTCAAATCTATTCACAAACAATTTAATATACTCAATACGAATCATAGGAATTAATTCCATATGAATTTACATATTTTCCGAATAAAAATCTGAAATTCATTGAAATATTCGGCAGTGGGACCTACGTCTCAAATCTCGGAAAAACTTATGAAATCCGAACACACATTCCGAGACGAGTCTAAACATACAGAAATTATCCAATTCCGATGTCAAATGGACCTTCAAATCTAAATTTTTCATTTTTGGAAAGTTTTACAAAAATTTCAATTTCTTCCATCTAAATCCGAAATAAATGATGAATATAGGCTTAGACTTATGAAATACAATAACTATATGATAGAGAACACTTTCCCAGTTCGAAATCGTGAAAAAACTCCTTTGAAATCTCCTCTAAGCCGAGTTATAATTGAGGGTTTGTGAAAAATGAAAAAAATCCCGTTTTGGTTCTGCTTTAAGTCATAGGGGTCAGGCCTTCTTCGCGTTCGCGAAGGGCCTGTCGTGTTCACGATGAGTAGCAGCATGTGGCTTTCGTGTTTGCGAGTCCTCCTTCGCGTTCGCGAAGACTTTCCCCCCTGGCCTTCGCGTTCGCGTGCCAGTGCTCGCGTTCGCGTAAAAGGACAAATGACCCCTCCCCTAGACCTCTAAAGCTTCGCGTTCGCGAAGAAGGAAAATTCGGCTAGATCAGTTTGCTCTTCGTGTTCGCGATAGTACTTTCGCGAACACGATAAAAGAAATACTAGAAGCCCAAAATCTGCAGAAAACCATTTTCCTAAGTCCGAAATTATCCCATAGCCTATCTGAAACTCACCGATCCCTCGGGGATCCAAACCAAACGTGCACGCAAGTTCTAAAACATCATACGAACTTGCTCGCATGATCAAATCGCCAAAATAACACCTAGAACTACGAATCGGATACCAAATCAAAGGAAATTTTCAAGAATACTTTAAAACTTATATTTTTACAATCGGATGTTCGAATCACATCAAATCAACTCCGATTCTCACCAAATTAGGCAGACAAGTCCTAAATATTATAGTGAACCTAGATCGGACTCCAAAACTAAAATACGGACCCGAGGTCAATAAATCTAACATCAGTAATTTCTTAGAAATCATTAAGTTTTTAAGCTTTTAATTTTTCATCAAAATTCCATATCTCGAGCTATGGAATTCGATTCCGGGCATACGCCCAAGTCCCAATTCACGATACAGACCTACAGAAATTGTCAAAACACTGATCCGGGTTCTTTCTCTCAAAATATTGAATAAAGTCAACTCGGTTGAGTTAATAAAGCTCTATTTCACATTTTAATCCATTTTTCACATAAAAGCTTTTCGGAAAATTATACGGAATGTGCACGCAAGTCGAGAAATGATAAAATGGTGCTTTTTGAGGTCTTAGAACACATAATTACTTATTAAATTTAAAGATGATATTTTGGGTCATCACATTCTCCACCTCTAAAACAAACGTTCGTCCTCGAACAAAGTTAGAAAAAGTACCTAAGCTGGAGAAAATGTGTGGATATTTACTCCGCATGTCCGACTCGGACTCCCAGGTAGATGTCTCTACCGGCTGACCTCTCCATTGTACCCGAACTTAAGGATAACTCTTAGACCTCAACTGTCGGACCTGCTGGTCTAGAATAGCCACCGGCTCCTCCTCGTAAGTAAAATATTTGTCCAATTGGACTGATCTGAAATCTAACACATGGGACGGATCACCAAGATATTTTTGGAGCATAGACACATGGATCACCAGATGAACCGCTGCTAAAATAGGTGGTAATGCAAGCATGTAGGCTACCTCACCCACCCTTTCAAGAATTTCAAAGGGTCCGATATACCTAGGGCTCAACTTGCCCTTCTTTCTGAACCTCATTACACCTTTCATAGGTGAAACCCGGAGCAATATTATTTCTCTAACCATGAATGCAATATCACGAACTTTACAGTCAGCATAACTCTTTTGCCTAAACTGAGTTGTGAGAAGTCGATCCTGAGTAATCTTGACCTTATCAAAGGCATCCTGTACCAAATCGGTACCCAACAACCGAGCCTCTCCCGGTTCAAACCAACCAACCGGCGATCGTCATTGCCTTCCGTATAATGCCTTATATGGAGCCATATGAATGCTCGACTGGTAGCTATTATTATAAGCAAACTCCGCAAGTGGCAAGAAATGATCCCAAGAACCTCCAAAGTCTATAACACAAGCGCGGAGCATATCTTCCAATATCTGAATAGTGCGCTCTGACTGTCCGTCTATCTGTGGATGAAACGATCTACTCAACTCTACCTGCGTGCCTAACTCACGATGTACAACCCTCCAAAAATGTGAGGAAAACTGCGTACCTCGATCTGAAATAATAGACACGGGCACACCGTGAAGGCGGACAATCTCACGAATGTAAATTTCAGCTAACCTCTTTGAAGAATAGGTAACTGCCACTGGAATGAATTATTCTGACTTGGTCAACCTGTCCACAATAACCCAAACTACGTCAAATTTTCTCTGAGTCCGTGGGAGCCCAACAACAAAATTCATAGTGATACGCTCTCAATTCCACTCAGGAATTTCAAACTCCTGAAGCGAACCACCAGGTCTCTGATGCTCGTACTTAACTTGCTGATAATTTAGACACCGAGCTACATATGTAACTATATCCTTTTTCATTCCCCTCCACCAATAATGTTGCCATAAATATTGATACTCTTTGGCGGTACCTAGATGAATAGAATACCTGGAACTGTGTGTTTCTTCAAGAATTAATTCACGAAGCCCATCCACATTAGGCACACAAATACGACTTTGCATCCGCAGAACCCCATCTTCCTCACATCAACATGTTTGGCATCACCGTGCCGCACCGTGTCCTTAAGGACAAGTAAATACGGATCATCATAGTGCATCTCTCTGATGCGCTCATATAAAGAAGACAGCGGTTGTGCAAGCTAGAACCCAACTGGGTTCTGAAATATCTAATCTCACGAACTGATTATCCAAAGTATGTACATTTGCAGCTAATGGACTCTCACTAACCGGAATATACGCAAGACTACCCATACTCATAGCCTTTTCTACTCAAAGCATCGGCCACCACATTGGCCTTTTCGGGGTGATACAAAATGGTGATATCATAGTCTTTCAACAACTCCAACCATATTCTCTGCCTTAAATTAAGATCCTTTTGTTTGGACAGATACTGAAGGCTACGATGATCAGTAAATACCTCACACGAGACACCGTAGAGGTAATGCCTCCAAATCTTCAGCGCATGAACAATGGCTGCCAATTCTAAGTCCTGAACAGGATAATTCTTCTCGTGAACTTTCAAATACCGCGATGCATATGCAATTACCTTGCCATCTTGCATTAATATTATACAAAGCCCAATGTGAGATGCGTCACAATATACCGTATACGATCCTGAACCTGTGGGTAATACCAATATTGGCGCCGTAGTCAAAACAATCTTGAGCTTATGAAAGCTCAACTCACACTCGTCTGACCATCTGAATGGGACACCTTTCTGGGTCAATGTGGTCAATGGGCTTGCTATAAATGAAAACCCTTCCACGAACCGACGATAATAACATGCTAAACCCAGGAAATTCCGGATATCTGTAACTGAAGTAGGTCTAGGCCAATTATGAACAACCTCAATCTTCTTAGGATCCACCTTTATGTCTTCTGCCGATACAGCATGCCCCAAAAAGGCAACTGAGTCTAACCAAAACTCATATTTTGAAAACTTGGCGCATAACTGATTATTCTTCAAGGTGTGAAGCACACTTCGAAGATGCTGCTCATGTTCCTCTCGATTGCTGGAGTAAATCAAGATATCATCAATGAATACAACCACAAAAGAATCCAAATAAGGCTTGAACACCCGATTCATCAAGTCCATAAATGTTGCTGGGGCATTTGTCAACCCAAATGACATCACTAGAAATTCGTAATGCCTATACCGAGTTCGAAAAGCTGTTTTAGGGACATCAGATGCCCTAATCTTCAACTGATGGTAGCGAGACCTTAAATCGATCTTTGAAAATACCTTGGCACCCTGAAGCTGATCAAATAAGTCATCAATTCTTGGCAGCGGATATTTGTTTTTGATAGTGGACTTGTTCAACTGCCGATATTCTATACACATCCGCATCGAGTCATCTTTCTTCTTTACAAATAATACTAGTGCACCCCATGGCGAGACACTGGGTTTAATGAATCCTTGATCAAGCAAGTCTTGCAACTACTATTTTAATTCTTTCAACTCCGGCATGGCCATACGATATGGTGAAATAGAAATGGGCTGAGTGCCCTGAGCCAAATCAATACATAAGTCAATATCTCTATCGGGTGGCATCCCGGGCAAATATATAGGAAATACTTCTGGAAATTCACGAACAACTGGCACTAAGTCCATAGAAGGGACATCCGCACTAGGATCGCGAATATAAGCCAAATATGCTAGACACCCTTTCTCTACCATACGCCGAGCTTTCATATAAGAAATAACCCTGCTGGTAGAATGATCAGTAGTTCCTTTCCACTCTAACCGAGGCCCGGCATAGCTAGGGTCACTGTCTTGGCATGACAATCCAATATAGCATGATAAGGAGACATCCAATCTATACCCAAGATGACATCAAAATCTACCATATCAAAAAGTAAAAAATCCACACTAGTCTTAAGAATACCAATAGTAACCACACACGAACGATAAACATGATTTACTACAACAGAGTCTCCCACCGGTGTAGATACAAAAACAGAAGCACTTAGAGAATCACAAGGCACAACTAAATATGAAGCAAAACACATAGGAATAAGTACATCATGGATAAAATAGAACTAAAGCATCTCTATGGAAAACTGGAATAATACATGTGATCACAACATCAGATGACTCGGCCTGAGGCCTAGCTGGAAAAACATAAAATTGGGGTTGGCCCCCACCACTCTGAGCTGCGCCCCTGGGACGACCTCTGACTGGCTGGCCTCCACCTATAACAGTCTGAACTCCACCTCTAATGGCCTGACCTCTACCTCTAATAGCCTGACCTCCACCTCTAGCTACCTTACCCCTACCTCTAGCTGGCTGAGCAGGCGGTGAAGAAACCGGTGCCGGTATGATGGCACGAGAATCTTGCCGAGATCTGTTACTCGCCAATCTAGGGCAATACCTCATGATGTGACAAATGTTCCCACACTCATAGCACCCATCCTGTTGTCGTGGCTGCTGAAGCTGACCCAAATAGGCCGGATAACCGCTGTAGTAACTATGGAATGGTGGTGCACTGATAGGAGCTGAATATGCACTGAATGCTGGCTAGCCAAAGTAAGGCATAATAGGACCGTGACTCCCTGAAGCACCGATAGATGCATGAAGAGGCACCACTGAAACCACTGAACTGACGAGGCCTCTTATCGGACCTCTGCCCTCTCTTATGTGCAAGAACCATCTCGATCCTTCTTGCGACATTAGCAGCTGCCTGAAAAGAAATCTCACTTCCGGTCTCCTTGGCCATCTGAAATCTGATAGAGTGAGTGAGTCCCTCAATAAACCTCCTCACTCTCTCTCCCTCCGTAGGTAGTAAAAGGAGAGAATGATGGGCCAAATCCACAAAACGGGACTCATACTGAGTAACAGTCATATTGCCCTGCTGTAAAAGCTCAAATTGCTTGCGGAATTCCTCTCTTAGATTGATAGGGAGGAACTTTTCCACAAATATCGGAGAGAACTGCTCCCATGTAATTGCAGGCGATCCGACTGGTCGGGTCAATGTGTAATCTTTCCACTACCTCTTGGCGGAACCCTTCATCTGAAATACAGCAAAATCAACCCCATTGGTCTCAAGTATACCCATGTTCCGCAGCACCTCATGGCAATGTTCAAGATAATCATGTGGGTCCTCAGAAGGTGTACCACTGAAGTGAACTGGAAAGAGCTTGTTAAACTTATCCAGTATCAATAAGGCCTCAAAAGACATGGCGGGCCTATCACCGATCTGTGCCGCAACAACTGGCTGAACTACCCCAACTGGTGGGGCTGTTGGAGCTTGATTCTGGGGAGCCATCTACTCCGGAGCGGGAGTAGTGGGAGTTTGTGCTCCTCCCCTAGCCTGTAAGACGAATGGTTCCACTGAAAATGTACCATTTTGGCCCACGCCTTCCATAAGACTTACCAAATGGACTAGAGCATCCTGAAGTACTAGAGTGGCTATGAATCCTTCTGGGACCTGAACTGGTCCAACTGGTACATTTTGAACTGGAACCTTCTCCTGAAGGTCCACCTGAGGTTCTTCAACAGGTGCAGCTGCTCGAGCTCTGGACTGAGCTCTACCTCGGCCTCGACCTCATCCTCTAGCACGACCTCGACCTCTACCCCTGGCCATAGTTGCCACCGGGGGTTCTAATCCCTGTCCATCGGTAGAGGTATTACGTATTCTCACCATCTGCAAGAGAATAAGAGTAAAATGATTCAATTATCGATGATAGAATAAAATCGCACGACCGAATAAGAAAGAAGTTATATTGTTCCTAAACTTCATAGCCTTTGAGAGATAGGTACATGCGTCTCCGTACCTATCCTTTAGACTCTACTAAGCTTGCTCGTGACTCGTGAGACCTATGTAACCTAGTGCTCTGATACCACCTGTCACGACCCAAAATTCTCACCTTCGGACCGTGATGGCGCCTAACATTTCACTTGCTAGGCAAGCCAACGTTAGAATAATATTAACTAATTTTTAAACAATCTTTAAATTATTAATAATCAAATAAACAAATACGGAAGCAAAGTTTGAAATATAGTGGAATAATCTATAAAAACGACGGTGTCCAAATACCATCCCAGAATTGGTGTCACAAGTACACGAGCTTCAAGAATAAATACAAATAAAGTTCTGAATAAATAAAACTATCTGGAAATAAACACACATCTAAAGTAAAATAGACAGGGACTTCAGAACGACGGACACATACAGTTATACCTCAAGTCTCCTCTGGTAGCTGAAATCCGAGCAGGTCTATGGTGCGCTGCTGGGACCAACTCCGAAATCTGCACAAGAAGTGCAGAGTGTAGTATCAGTACAACCGACCCTATGTGTTGGTAAGAGCTTAGCCTAACCTCGACGAAGTAGTGACGTGGCTAAGGCGGGTCACTTACATTAACATGTACGCAATATTAGTAACAACAACAACAATAGAAATAAATCAGGTAATTCATTTATAATAATTGAAGCCAACTCAGCAGTCATAACCAATTGTCATTTCCATCAATTCTGTTGCAGCGTGCAACCCGCTCTTACAATATATTCACATTCAATTCTGCCGCAGCGTGCAACCCGCTCTCATAATATATTCACATTCAATTCTGTTGCACTCTGCAATCTGCTCTCACAATATATTCACATTCGGTTTTGTTGCGTCTGTTGCAGCGTGCAACCCGCTCTCACAATATATTCATTTTAATCAAGTCTGTTGCGGCGTACAACCCGATCCTCCAAAATATATATGTATGTCGACTTTTAAATAAGTCTGTTGCGGAGTGCAACCCGATCCTCCAATATGGACTTTTAATAAGTCTGTTACGACGTGCAACCTGATCCTCCAATATGGACTTTTAATAAGTCTATTGCGGTTGCAACCCGATCCTCCAATATATTCATTATAATTAATACTGTTGCGGCGTGCAACCCGCTCCTCCAACATATTCATTTACCCATTCTTATAGAAGAAATCTCCCAATAAATCTGACAATTAATATAAAACTATAAGACAACAAGCATACAATAATTATTATTTAATTATGAAACAAACAAAGGCAAATAGCAAATTATTATGAAAATCAAAGAGAAAATATGCAGTTTAATATTTAATATACTAAATGTCAAATAACAATTAAGGCACATAATTCAAATAGCATGTAACAATTAATGCAGGATTTCAAGAATTAATATTTGACAAAGAATAGGAGAGAAACAATAATAATAATAATTAATTCATGATTTAAAATAATTTATGATTTTTTAAGTAAGATGGCAAACAATTAATTTGACGACGTATAGACACTCGTCACCTCGCCTATACGTCGTTCACATGCAATTCACATAACAAATAATTTAAGGGTTCTATTTTCTCAAGTCAAGGTTAACCACGACACTTAAATCGAATTGCAAGTTCCAATCAATTATTCAACCACAACTTTTCCTTTTAAATTTGTCTCTGAAAGCTTCATATCTATTCACAAACAATTCAATATACTCAATACGAATCATAGGAATTAATTCCATATAAATTTACAAATTTTCCGGATAAAAATTCGAAATTTATTAATATATTCGGCAGTAGGACCCACGTCTCAAATCTCGGAAAAACTTACGAAATCCGAACACCCATTCCGAGACGAGTCTAAACATACAGAAATTATCCAATTCCGATGTCAAATGGATCTTCAAATCTAAATTTTTCATTTTTGAAAAGTTTTACAAAAATTTCAATTTCTTCCATCTAAATCCGAAATAAATGATGAATATAGGCTTAGACTTATGAAATACAATAACTATATGATATAGAACACTTACCCATATCGAAATCGTAAAAAACTCCTTTGAAATCTCCCCTAAGCCGAGTTATAATTGAGGGTTTGTGAAAAATGCAAAAAATCCCGTTTTGGTTCTGTTTAAAGTCATAGGGGTCAGGCCTTCTTCGCGTTCGCGAAGAGCCTGTCACGTTCGCGATGAGTAGCAGCATGTGGCTTTCGCGTTTGCGAGTCCTCCTTCGCGTTCGCGAAGGCTTTTCCCCCCGGCCTTCGCGTTCGCGTGCCAGTGCTCGCGTTCGCGTATAAGGACAAATGACCCCTCCCCGAGACCTCTAAAGCTTCGCATTCGCGAAGAAGGAAAATTCGGCCAGCTCAGTTTGCTCTTCGAGTTCGTGATAGTACATTCGCTAACGCGATGAAGGAGATTCCAAAAGCCTAAAGTTTGCAGAAAACTAGATTTTCTAAGTCTGAAATCATCCCGTAGCCTATCCGAAACGCACCCGAGCCCTCGGGGATCCAAATCAAACATGCACATAAGTTCTAAAACATCATACGAACTTGCTCGTGCGATCAAATTGCCAAAATAACACCTAGAACTACGAATCAGACATCAAATCAAAGAAAATTTTCAAGAAAACTTTAAAACTTATATTTTTACAACCGGACGCCTGAATCACATCAAATCAACTCCGATTCTCACCAAATTCGGCAGACAAGTCCTAAATATTATAGTGGATCTATACCGGACTCCGAAACCAAAATACGGACCCGAAGTCAATAAATCCAACATCAGTAATTTCTTAAAAATCATTAAGCTTTCAAACTTTTAATGTTTCATCAAAATTCCATATCTCGAGCTATGTACCTCAGAATTCGATTCCGAGCATACGCCCAAGTCCCAAATCATGATATGGACCTACCGAAATTATCAAAACACTGATCCGGGTCCGTTCTCTCAAAATATTGACTAAAGTCAATTCAGTTGAGTTTTTAAAGCTCTATTTCACATTTTAATCCATTTTTCACATAAAATCTTTTCGAAAAATTGTACGGAATGCGCATGCAAGTCAAGAAATAATAAATGGTACTTTTCGAGGTCTTAGAACACAGAATTACTTATTAAATTTAAAGATGCTATTTTGGATCATCACAATATTAATGAATTATTTTATGTGGAATAGAATGTGGAGTAAGAATATGTATTAGCAATGCTCGAATTAAACTATTTTAACACAAAAAAGTGTGTTATAGTAAGTTATTCATGTATAAGATCTCCTACTTAGTATTAAGAAAATTACAATCATTTTATTATTAATCACCATGTAAATAATTCCTGCATCATAATCCTACATAACTAGCATGTGAACCAAATAGTAAACAATGGACTTAATGTAAGTATGGTTATATATATCAGCATTAACTTGTTGATATATAACATATTGATCTTTTATTTTGATTGGTTTATATCGCTTGATGATTTGATTCAATTGCTTCTTAGCAACTGTCAACTTTAACAAACTTATAACCCAAGGGCGGACCTATTATATACAGTGGCGGACCCAAGATTTTGTGCATGCATGTTTAATCTTAGAAATATATAAATTTAGTCGTAAAATAATAGTTGTCAAGTGGGTTCAAATAAAATATTTATGCAAAATTTAAACAGCTTTAATCATAATTTATACAAATACACAATATTATTTTTTTGTGAAGCGGGTTCAATTGAACCCGCTAGCCACTACTTGGATCCGCCACTGATTATATAATTTGCGAGTTTATGTGAATCCATTAATTTTAGGATAGAATTATTTCGGGTTGCTTCTGTTACTATAACTTATAAGGTATATACGACATAACCTTCTTGTAATTTATTTTCTACTTGCCTTGTCTATATTGGTTTAAATGAAGGTATTAAATTGGAAAATGACTTTGCTGATAGGTGCACTATAGAGTATAGACGGTGAATAATAATGAGCAAGAGTGGGATATAGTAAAGAAATTAGAGAAATGTACTACTTCGTTGACCTGTAGCACAGTTAATTACATACGCAAATGAATTCCTTTATTCTTTTTTCCTTATTTTCCGAACTATCCCGGTGATTATATAGACAAATGTGTGTCTTATGAACATCTGAAAAAATAATACATAGCAATAAACCGAGACGTAGCCGACGCTCGGTGCCTTAATTTGACCGAACAAACCTTCCAATTTGTTCTTTCTATTCTAAAATGCAAGTAAAACTAAAGCAATCTAAAAATAAAAGAAACCAACATTTTTGTTTTAAAAAAAAATCTGTTTTTAAAAATATTCTGCATAATTTAGCTTGTTAAATAAAATATCTGAGATCAACTAAATAAAACCATGATATATGAACTTCAAATTCTTGATTCTTATTCAATGCCTATGAAGCCTCTAAAAGTTAGCGATTAATAAAAAACTGAATTTTAAAATCAACGAAGAGGTTCTAATTCGTAGCTTGCTCGTCTATATAACATGTGACTATATTGACATAAGTTAATATCCCAAAGAAAAACAATCAAACGCTAGTCATCTGTAAGCATTTAATCAAATAAATTTTGTTGGATTTAAATTCAATAAAATAATTTGGACTATATATTAAATATATTAGTTCAAATAAATATTATGGACTATTATAATTGGATTAATTAATCAAGTCCAATATATATGGATTAAATAAATAAGTCTTAATTTATTGGGCTAACCCATTTAATTGGGCTAAAGTGATAAGCCCACTTCATTAAGCGCAAGATGTCATCTTCCTAGAGGCCCATTTTGATTGTAATGACCAAACCGGTCATTTTGACTTTTAGAAGACCGTTCCCCTAAATAAAACTCCATGTATGAGTTTTTACTAATTTATGACTTGCGGGAATGGTTGGTTCGGGATTTGGAGATGATCGGGTTGAAATCAGAACACATGGTTACTTAATTTGGTTTTAAAAGCTCAAGTTTGAATTCTGTCAACATTTTGAGAAAACGACCCCAGAATCATGATTTGAAGGTTCCAATAGGTTCGTGTGATGATTTTTGACTTGGGCGTATGTTCGAATCGGGTTTTGGACAACCCGAGAGCGTTTCAGAGCTTAATAGTGAAAAATCAACTAATTGAAGGTTTAATATTCTTTAAATTTGGGTTGGAGTAAGTTTTAGAGTAATTGAATTCCGTTTGGAATTCCAAGCCTGAGAATAACTTTGTATGGTGATTTAAGACTTGTACGCAAAATTTGGTGTCATTCCGAGTAGTATAAGTATATTTCGGCATGTTCGAAGTAAGTTTGAAGAATTTGAAAATTCTAAGTTGAATCAATTTGGTTTGAGGTATGATTCTTAGTTTTGATGTTATTTTACATGTTCCGAGGGTTCGAGCGAGTCCGTTTTATAATTTCAAATTTGTTGGTACCTTCGGGCGGGGTCCCGGGGGCCTCGGGTGTAACCGGATGAGGCTCAGATCGATTTTGGACCTTGGAGCAGCAGCTGAAGCTTCCAGCTTTTGCTGCAACCGCACCTGCGCTTGGCCAGCCGCAAGTGCGTGGACGACATCGCAGAAGTGGACTGGGTGCAGATGCGATGTACAAGCCGCAGAAGCGGACGAGGCAGGCTTAGGGGAAAGCCGCATCTGCGATACCTTTTCCACAAAAGTGGCTTGCGAGCCACATATGCGAAACCAATGTTTGACAGTATGGGTTAAAAATCGGGTCTCAACCATTTTTTGAGCCTATTTTCTCCATTCTTGGGCGATTTCGGAGCTTTTGAGAGGGGATTTCAACTAGCAACTTGAAGGTAAGTTAGTTCTACACACTTTGAGTTAAATACATAGATCATGGGTAGATTATAACCTGTAAATCTTGGAAATCAAGGGTTTAGACGAAAAACCTAGGTTTTGACAAAAACGAGATTTTAACCACGAATATGATTATGGAATTGGATGGAAATTTTATATTTGAGTTTTTGAGATTATGGGTAACGTTTTTCTCCGAAAATTTCTAGAATCTAGGTACGTGGGCCCGGGGTGAATTTTAAGAATTTACTATTTTGGATAGGGTAATTTATTTAATAGTCTAATTTCGAATTTCCGAATATGTATTAATTATTTTATATAACATTTGGATAGTTTCGTATTTTTCGGCACTGAATTGGGATTTTTGCACGACGTTGTGATCAGGAAGTGGGCTTTGAGACATGGTAAGTCTCTTGTCTAACCTTGTAAGAGGTAATTTACCCACAAGTGATTTAAATTAATAATTATTGCTAATTGTTGGGGCTACGTACGCACGGGGTGACGAGAGTCCGTGCGTAGGTACTAATATTGTTAAAGTCCGGGTAGTTTAGGACTCAAATCATGAATTACTTGTGATAATTATATCATTATTTTATTATAGCAATATAATTATGTTGTAAATTGTTAGAGGAAATGGTAAAAGATTGAAATCTCATGTACTTGAAATTTTGTTCAGAATATTTAACTGTTGTAGAAATTTGTACATCCTCGTGCGTTAAATCTAAAAAATAAATAAATAAATATATATATTCTCATTCCGGAGGTTCATAAGAAAATGTCCTCCTTTCTTGTGAAGCAGGCCAAATGCCTCGGCAGTATAGATGCATCTATGGATCGCGTCGCGCGTCCCTCGACAGTGTACACGACACTCTGGATTGGGCCGTACGACCTCGGCAGAAATCGTGCCTAATAATAATAATTACATGATACCTTATATTTTAATTGCTGCTTGTGAAGTAAATTGATAAAATTGAAAATTATTGAAATGTACGGAATTAATTACTTCTGCTTGTTAAGAAAATTATTGTTGTTCATCTAAAAATGATGTTTAATTTAATATATTTCTATTGTAATATTATTGACCCATAGTGAGTATCAAAGTCGACCTCTCATCACTACTTCTTCGATATTAGGCTTGATACTTACTGGATACACGTTGTTTACGTACTCATGCTACGCTTGTTGCACTTTTTGTGCAGGACCTGAGACAGGTACTATTGGAGGACCTATCGGAGCGCACCCACGTTATTTAGAGGCTTAGTGGTGAGCTGCCTTTCTGAGCCGTTCTGCAACAACTAGTGCCTCTTCTTGTATTTGTATTCTGTCTATTTTATTTCAGACATTATTTAGAATTTTGTATAATCTTCTAGATGCTCATATACTTGTGACACCAGGTCTTGGCACACACTAGTAGAATTTTTGGATCTAATTATTTTACTTGGGTTTTAATTTATCTTATTTCTCACATTGTCTTAATTTTTGCCAGTACTTCGAGTTTTATTACTCGGATAATTTTTAGAGAAATGAATATTTGTTTAAGTCATTAGTTTGGTTGCCTAGCTGGGATGTTGGGTGTCATCACGACTTATAGGTGAATTTGGGTCGTGACAACATAGTATTAGAGCACTAAGTTCACGTAGGTCTCACAAGTTATGAGCAGGCCTAATAGAGTCTTGCCGATCGGTACAGAGACGTCTGTACTTATCTTCGAGAGGCTATATGGTGTTAGGAAAACTATCTTTCTTCATATTCCATCGTGCAATTAATGTAGTACTAAATATCTTTCTCTTATTCTCTCAGAGACGGTGAGAACGCGCTCTAACGAGGTTCTAGACCAGGGAAGAGCTACTCCCCCTGTTGTTAGAGGCCGAGGCAGAGGCCGAGAGAGGGATCCAGCCCATGGTAGGGGGCGAGGACGTCCCAGAATATTTCCAGTTATGCCACCAGTGGGTCCAATAGAGGATCCTATTATTGAGGAATAGGGCGAGGTGCCCGTAGTAGAGCCAGCTCCAGTGGATTTCACGTCTGCACCGGGATTTCAGGAGGTCATGGGCCGTATGCTACTTGGTCACAATGACTCATGCCAGTTTATTTTCGGCAGACCCAACCACATCTCAGGCCGGCGGGGGAGCACAGACCCCTACCGCACATGCTCATGGGTAGGCAACTGTTGTATATCATACCCAGGGTGCACTACCCGTGTGTGGAGTCCAACCAGTGGCAGCAGCTACACCTGAGCCCAGACCAGCTACGGCAGGCGAGCCGTAGAAGCTATTGGACAGATGGACTAGACTACATCCTCCTGTCTTCGGGGGTGAGAGACATAAGGATCCCCAGGACTTCATTGATCGGTGCAGGGACAGACTGCACAATATGAGAATATTAGAGTCTCACGGGGTAGACTTTTCTACTTTCAGCTGGAGGGCAGAGCCCGTAGATGGTCAAAATCTTATCTTCTTGGCAGACCAACATATTCTCCTCCCATGACTTGGGACATGTTCACCTGTATTTTCCTGGACAAGTATATTCCACCCTCCTAGAGGGAAGAGTTGTGGTTCCAGTTTGAGCAGCTCCAGCAAGGTCAAATGTCAGTGACCGATTATGAGGCGAGGTTTTCTGAGTTATCTTGCCATGCACTTATGATACTCCCTACCGAGACGGAGAGAGTACGGAGGTTTGTTGCGGGTTTACATACTGGCATTCAGGCCACTATGGCCCGAGAGGTTGAGATGGGGACTTCTTATGAGTTGGTTGTGGAGATAGCCCGGAGGATTGAGGGTGTGCGTCAGCGTAACCGAGAGCAGGTTATGAAGGATAAGAGATTTAGATATTCTGGAGAGTTCAGAGGTGCTCCGTCTGGGGGTAGAGGTTAGTTCGTGAGAGGGCAGTCCAGCGGGCCCCCATATCCAGCACCACCACCTCCTCGGGGTGCCCTAGTCGACCTTATTTCAGTGCTATTCCAGAGAGTTCTTATCGCCCACCAACTATTCAGGGTTCTTTCAGTGGGTATTCAGGTCCCCAAGGTCAGATTTCTATTCAATAGACCATCGCACCGAAAAGTTGTTACGAGTGCAGGGATCTTAGTCACATACGGTGATTCTACCCCAGGCTTCGGGGTAGACCAGTGCAGCAGGGTCAGCAACCTATGATTATCGCGCCAGTTACTCCACTAGCCATCTGACCACCTAGAGGTAGAGGGCAAGTGGGTAGGCGTCGTCCTAGAGGTGGAGGCTAGCCAGGTGGAGGCCAGCCAATTGGCACTCCAACTCAGTTCTATGCTTTTCCGGCTAGACCAGATGCAGATGCCTCAGATGCATTGATTACATGTATTATTTCTGTTTACGTCAAATATGCCTCTGTATTATTTGATCCAGGATCTACGTATTCATATGTGTTCTCTCTATTTGCTCATTTCCTGGGTGTTTCTTGAGAGTCCTTGAGTACTCCTGTTTATGTGTCCACTCCTGTGGGTGATTCTGTTGTTATGGATCAGATCTATCGGTCCTGTGTTGTTACATTCTGTGGTTATGAGATTAGAGCGGACCTTCTACTTCTTGATATGACCGACTTCGAGATTATCATAGGCATGGAATGGCTATCCCCATATCATGCCGTCCTAAATTGCCATGCTAAGACTGTTACTTTGGCAATGCCAGAAATTCCTAGGTTGGAGTGGAAGGGTTCGTCTGTGAGCGTATCTAATCATGTTATTTGCTTTCTAAAAGCTCGGCATATGGTCGAGAAGGTTTGTTTGGCTTATCTAGCCTATGTTCGGGATACTACTACAGAGACTCCGACTATTGATTCAATGCTTGTAGTTTGGGAGTTCTCCAATGTATTTCCTTCAGATCTTCCAGGCATGCCACCAGATCGTGATATTGATTTTTGTATTGACTTGGATCCAGATACCCAGCCTATATCTATCCCACCGTATCGCATGGTTCCGAAAGAATTGAAGGAATTGAAAGAACAACTTGATGAGTTACTATCTAAAGGATTTGTCAGACCGAGTGTATCGCCTTGGGGTGCACCAGTATTATTCGTGAAGAAGAAAGATGGAACAATGCGAATGTGTTTTGATTATCGCCAATTGAACAAAGTTACTATTAAGAATTGATGATCTATTTGACAAGTTGCAGGGTGCTCTCTAAGATTGACCTGAGGTCGGTGTACCATCGATTGAAGATTCAGGATTCAGATATTCCGAAGACTGCTTTCTGGACTAGATATGGTCACTATGAATTTCTGGTGATGTCTTTTGGTTTGACTAACGCCCCGACGGCGTTTATGGATTTGATGAACACGGTATTCAGGCCATATATTGATTCGTTTGTCATTGCCTACATTGATGGCATTTTGATTTATTCGCGCAGTAAGGAGGAGCACGAGCAACATATGAGAGTGGTGGTACAGGACTTGCGGGATCAAAAGTTATATGCTAAGTTCTCCAAGTGTGAGTTTTGGCTACATTCTGTGGCATTTTTTAGGCATATTGTATTAGGCGAGGGCTTTAAGTTGATCCCAAAAAGATCAAGGCAGTTCAGAATTGGCATCGTCTCACTTCGGCGACTGAGATCAGGAGTTTCCTAGTATTACCAGGTTATTATCATCGGTTCGTGGAGGGATTTTCATCTATTGCAGCACCTTTGACCAAATTAACCAGAAGGGTGCTCCGTTCCGATGGTCAGATGATTGTGAGGTGAGCTTTCAGAAGCTGAGAACAACATTGACTACAACACCAGTGTTAGTGTTGCCTTCCGGTTCGGGGATGTATACAGTGTATTGTGACATTTCACGCGTTAATTTGGGTTGTCTACTGATGTAGGAGGGGAGAGTTATTACATATTCCTCACGTCAGCTGAAACCCCATGAGAAAAATTACCCGGTGCATGATTTAGATTTAACCGCAATTGTTCACACACTTAAGATTTGGAGGCATTATCTTTATGGGATGTCTTGTGAAGTTTACACTGATCATCGCAGTTTGCAACATTTTTCAAGCAGAGCGACCTAAATTTGAGGCAGCGCAGATGGCTTGAGTTACTAAAATATTATGATATTACTATCATGTATCATCCGGCAAAGCAAATGTAGTTGGGGACACCTTGAGTAGAAATGCGGAGAGTATGGGTAGTTTGGCTTTCATTTCAGCAGAGGAGAGGCCATTAGCTTTGGATATTCAGTCCTTGACTAACAGACTTGTAAGGTTGGATATTTCGGAGCCCAACCGAGTTCTTGCGTGTGTTGTGGCCCAGTCTTCACTATTTGAGCAGATCAAGACTCGCCAGTTCGATGATCCACCCTTAATGGTTCTTCGAGAAACGGTACTATGGGGTTGTGCCAAGGAAGTTACTATTGGCGCGGATGGTGTTCTACGACTCCAGGATCGTCTATGTGTTCCTAATGTGGATGGACCGAGGAAAAGGATTCTAGATGAGGCACACAATTCTCGGTATTCTATTCATCTACTTGCTATGAAGATTTATCGTGACTTGATGCAACATTATTGGCGGCGGAGGATGAAGAAGGATATAATTGAGTATGTAGCTAGGTGTCTAAATTGCCAGCAAGTTAAATATGAGCACCAGAGGCTAGGTGGCCTAATTTAGCAGATGACTATACCAGAGTGGGAATGGGAACGCATTACTATGGACTTTGTAGTTGGGTTGCTGCGGACCTTGCGGAAGTTTGATGCAGTTTGGGTCATTGTTGATAGGTTAACCAAGTCGGCACACTTTATTCCGGTTGTGACTACGGGCAGTCGGAGCAGACAGTTCACATTTTGGAGGATATGCTCAGGGTTTGTGTGATTAACTTTGGAGGTTAGTGGGATCGTTTCTTACCTTTGGCCGAGTTTTCTTATAACAACAGTTACCAATCCAGCATCGAGATGGCTCCATTTGAGGCTTTATATGGTCGGCGATTACGTTCGCCCATCGGATGGTTTGGGCCCTGTGAGGCTAAGTTATATGGTACTGATTTGGTGAAGGATGCCTTGGAAAAGGTAAAGTTGATTCAGGAGCGACTTCGTACAGCACAGTCCAGACAGAAGAGTTACGCGGATCAGAAAGTGCGTGATTTATCATTTATGGTGGGTGAAAAAGTTCACTTGAAGGTTTCGCCGATGAAAGGAATCATGATATTTGGGAAAAGGGCAAGTTGAGCCCAAGGTTTATAGGCCCATTTGAGGTGTTGCGATGAGTTGGGGAGGTTGCTTACGAGCTTGCTTTGCCTCCCAACCTATCAGGAGTTCATCCGGTTTTCCATGTATCTATACTCCGGAAGTATCATGACAACCTATCTCATGTGTTAGACTTCAGCACGGTTCAGCTAGATAAGAGCTTGGGTTATGAAGAGGAGCCAATTGCCATTGTTGATAAACAGGTTCGCCAGTTGAGGTCCATGAAGATTACTGCAGTAAAAGTCTAGTGGAGGGGCTAAACAGTTGAGGAAGCGTCTTGGGAGGCCGAGGAGGACATGCATAGCAGATATCCACGCTTATTTAGCACTCCAAGTAAAATTCTAAACCCATTCGAGGAAGAACGCTTGTTTAAGAGGTGGAGAATGTAATGACCCAACCAGTCATTTTGACTTTTAGAACCCCGTCCCCCTAAATAAAACTCCCTGTATGTGTTTTTTACTAATTTATGACTTGCGAGGATGGTTGATTCGGGATTTGTAAGTGATCAAGTTGAAATCGGAGCACTTGGTTCCTTAATTTGGTTTTAAAAGCCCAAGTTTGACTTCGGTCAACAATTTGAGAAAACGATCCCAAAATCGGGATTTAATGGTTTTAATAGGTTCGTATGCTGATTTTTGACTTGGACGTATGGTTGAATCGGGTTTTGGACAACCCAGGAACGTTTCAAAGCTTAATAGTGAAACATTAACTAATTGAAGGTTTAATATTCTTTAAATTTGGTTTGGAGTAGGTTTTGGAGTAATTGAAGTCCGTTTGAAATTTCGAGCCTGAGAATAACTCCGTATGGTGATTTAAGACTTGCACGCAAAATCTGGTGTCATTCCGATTAGTATAAGTATATTTCAGCACATTCGGAGTAAGTTTGAAGAATTTGAAAATTCTAAGTTAAATCAATTTGGTTTGAGGTATGATTCTTAGTTTTGATATTGATTTACACGTTTCGAGGGTTCGAGCGAGTCCGTTTTGTGATTTTAAACTTGTTGGTATGTTCGGTGTGACCGGACGAGGCTCGGATCGATTTTGGACCTTGGAGCAGCAGTTGAAGCTTCCAGCTTCTGCTGCAACCGCACCTGCGCTTGGCCAACCGCAGGTGCGAGGAAGGCACCGTAGAAGCGAACTGGGCGCAGATGCGCAAGAACAACTGCAGAAGCGCATCGCAGATGCGATGTACAAGCCGCAAAAGCAGACGAGGCTGACTTAAGGGGAGGCCGCATTTGTGATGCTTTTTCTGCAGATGCGGAGCCGTAGATGCGAAACCATTGCTTGGCTGAATGGATTAAAAATTGGGGATCAACCATTTTTTGAGCCCATTTTCTCCATTCTTGGGCGATTTTTGGAGCTTTTGAGAGGGAATTTCAACTAGCAACTTGAAGGTAAGTTAGTTCTACACACTTTGAGTTTAATACACAGATCATGGGTAGATTATAACCTGTAAATCTTGAAAATCAAGGGTTTAGATGAAAAACCTAGGTTTTGACAAAAACGAGATTTTAACCACGAAAATGGTTATGGAATTGGATGGAAATTGTATATTTGAATTCTTGAGATTATGGGAAACGTTTTCCTCTGAAAATTTCTAAAATTCGGGCATGTGGGCCCGGGGTAAATTTTAGAAATTTACCATTTTGGATAGGAAAATTTATTTAATAGTCTAATTTTGAATTTTCGAATATGTATTAATTATTTTATATAACATTTGGATAGTTTCGGATTTTTCGGCACCGAGTTGGGATTTTTGCGCGACGTTATGATCGGGAAGTGGGCTTTGAGACAAGGTAAGTCTCTTGTCTAACCTTGTAAGAGGGAATTTATCCCATAGATGATTTAAATTAATAATTGTAGCTAATTGTGGGTGCTATGTACGCACGAGGTGACGAGAGTCCGTGCTTAGCTACTAATATTGCTATGGTCGAGGTAGTTTAGGACTCAAATCATGAATTACTTGTGATAATTGTATCCTTATTTAATTAAAGCAATATAATTATGTTGCAAATTGTTAGAGAAAATAGTAAAAGATTGAAATCTCACATACTTGAAATTTTGTTCAGAATATTTAATTGTTGTAGAAATTTGTACATCCTTATGCGTGCAAATTACTTGATTGTTAATAGAAATTGTATATCCTTATGTGTTAGCCTTATAATAACTTATCATTCCGGAGGTTCATAAGAAAATGTCCTCCTTTCTTGTGGAGCGGGCCGAACGCCTTGGCAGTATAGATGCATCTATGGATCGCGTCGCGCATCCCTCAGCAGTGTACACGACACTCTGGATCGGGCCGTACGACCTCAGCAGAAATCGTGCGTAATAATATTAATTATACGATACCTTGATATTTTAATTGTTGCTTGTGAAGTAAATTGATAAAATTGGAAATTATTGAAATGTATGGAATTAATTACTTCTGCTTGTTAAGAAAATTATTGTTGTTCATCTAAAAATCATGTTTAATTTAATATATTTCTATTGTAATATTATTGACCCATTGTGAGTGTAAAAGTCGACCTCTCGTCACTACTTCTTTGAGATTAGGCTTGATACTTACTGGGTATACGTTGTTTATATACTCATGCTACGCTTGCTGCACATTTTGTGCAGGATATGAGACAGGTACTATCGGAGGATCTATCGGAGCGCACCTACGTTATCCAGAGGCTTAGTAGTGAGCTGCCTTTCTGAGCCGTTCTGCATCAACTAGTGCCTCTTCTTGTAATTGTATTCTGTCTATTTTATTTTAGACAATATTTAAAATTTTGTATAATCTACTAGATGCTAATATACTTGTGACACCAGGTCTCGGCACACACTAGTAGAATTTTTGGATTTAATTATTTTACTTGGGTTTTAATTTATCTTATTTCTCACATTGTCTTAATTTTTGCAAGTACTCCGAGTTTTAATGCTCGGATAATTTTTAAAGAAATAAATATATGTTTACATCATTAGTTGGCTTGCCTAGCTGGGATGTTGGGTGCCATCACAACCTATAGGTGAATTTAGGTCGTGATATTGATGCCATATGACGTGGCACGCCAAGTCAAGTGGAAGAGCCAATAGGATCATGCCACATGTCAAAATGAGAAGGCGTGCCAAGTCACGTTAAAAGGCTAATGAAATTGCACCACATGTGCAAGTGACATGTTCTGGCCAATCAAATGCGGCCATGTCACACTTCAATTTGGTTGGTCGGAAAGAATTTGTTCTTATCACAACTTCTCCCTTCCACAACTATAAATAGGGGTCTTCATAACCCAGAAAAGACACCAGAAGTTATAACAAGAAGCAAGAGGGAGCTCGTGGATCAAACACTGCAGATTTCTCTAAAAGCTACAAGCATTCAAGTGTTCTAAGGATTAAAAGATCAAGACGAAGATTCAAGAACAAGCTGCAAGCCCTTGGATTAAAAATACGTCAAGATCAAGATCAGACCTTAAAAACTTGGATTAAAATAAAATAAAATTCAAGATTAAGCTCGAAGGCTCTTTTATTTACTGTTGAAAAGTAGAATCAGAGGATTCATAGAGATTGTACTACTCAAATATTTGAAATAAAATACTACGATTGTTGCAATATTTTCGGTCTTGATTTATTTTCTTGACGCAATTTATTGTCTACAACATCATAATGGGATTCAGTAAATAAACTAATCTCCCACTAAACCTGGTTCCAAGGGCGAAGTTACATGTGTTAAAGGGTGGTCAATTGACCACCCTTCGTCGAAAAATTACAGTGTTTATATAGGTAAAATAATAGGTTTTAGAGGTATATAATATATACTTAACACCATTTATCATAGAATGTTTTTCAATTCTTTCAAATTTGAATATCCATGAAAACATTTCTGGCTTCGTTACTGCTTGAAACGAGACTCTAAAAGAAGAGTCAGGAACCAAAATGTGGTTCTTTTGGACTCAAAGAATCAAAATGTGTGGAAAAAAAATATAGTGACCAAAATATATATAACGCCCTTTTAAAGGGCGCTATACCTTAACGGTCGTTTGCCCGATAAGGTATAACGCCCTTTTAAAAGGTGCTATATATATAACACATTTCCTTACCGCGCTATACATATTATGTGAGCCCACCAATAATATTTCTGGGCTTAACTCACATAACAATAATTTAACTGGGTATACCCCCTTATTTAAAGCGCTAAACCTAAAGAAATTGTACCCCCAGATTGGTTTTTGCCTTATTTAAAGAGGTTAAGGATTTTCTAAAAATCCATTCACAAATATTCTCAAGTCTTCTGAAATATTTCTTCGTTAAGTTGTTTTGCATTTTGTCATAATGTCTGAAGAGCGAAGAATAAGGGTTTCATTATATTAGGGGGGTGAGCTTGTGATGGCAAATAACTCAGTAACCTGTAGTTTATCTCCACAGTGTCATGTTAAGTTTCCACTTACAATAGAGTACGATACATTGGTATTGTTGTTATGTAAAAAATTAGTGTGAGCAAACGTTCGGTGAACCTTAAAGTAACCGGAAGATATCCTTATTCTATCACTCTGCAAGGGTTACTTGTTATGCTGAGTTTAACATCGAGGACGATGAAACTCTGAGAGATTTTTTGAGATCTCCGGATGAATACCGGGAATTTTTTGTGATAAAAAATGTTGGAAATGTACGTCAAGGTTGAAGACGTTCGCAATAATGAGGTTGCACAAAGCAGGGATATCCCTCAGTCATCGGGTGGTTATTTTGGAGCAGTTTTAGCCAAACAGGTTCCGGATGAAAGTGTTAGGCCTGATCTAAACTTTAATTTTCCTTTATTTTACGACATTTATTTTTGATGTATTAAATTTGTATTAACACTCATATATTCCACAGGGGGTACCGGCCAGATATGAATTTTACAAGTTATGAACCAACGCCGAGTTGAAATATGCCTAGTTCTGGTGTGTTGGATCATGGTAGTCCATCCGAGAGTCATCACCAACAGGATAATGTCCATCATGGGATGTCAACACATTACGATTTGAAAGTGAAGTGATATAACTATATGTAAAGTATTTATCAATTTGAGCAACTCATTATTTTGTTGGTTTTTTAGTGGAAACGAGCATCCTGAAGGTCATGTCCTTACTCAATTTCCCGAAGACGATATATTTAATCGGGATCTAGCACATGCACAGAGTCAAGAAGAGAATAGTGATAATGACAACAATGCCGATGAGTCTGGAGATGACACACCCTTCCCTGATGAGGGTGATGAGGAGGAGGAAGAAAATGTTGGACCTGATTTGACGAGGGAGCATGCTCCACCCCCTATTAAACCAAGAGTGTACGAGTCCCATGTGCCGTTTCATTCAAGGGAGATTCCATACCTTCATCATTTTCCAAGTATGCCGGATGTGGATGCCCTTGCAAGGGATATTGACGAAATTCGGACAGAAATGTGGGATGAATCTAGAGCAACAATGATGTCAAAGGGTATGCTTTTCCCGATAAAGCGCGCCTAACCAGGGTGGTGCTAATGTACAATGTAAAGAGTGTCGTGAGATCATGGTACACGAGTTATCTCCAGATGTATACAAGGTAGTGTGTCGTAGATGGTTTACGGGTTGTAATTGGATGCTGCGTGCGAAAAAGAAGAAAACAAATATGTGGGTTGTGGGTAAATACATTGGCACCCACAATTGTGAAATGGGAACATTCATTAGGAATCATTTTAACTTGAATGCTGACTTGATTTCTCTTGTCTTGATTCCACATATTGAAGCGTCCATAAGGTACAATATCAAAGAGTGTATAACATCCGTCCACCAGGAATATGGGTGCACCATTACCAAAAGAAAGGCATTTCTCGGGTGCAAACGTGTGTTTGAAATTGTTTATGGTAAGTGGGATAAGTCCTTTGCATCTCTACCCAGGTACATGGCTGCATTACAACACTTTAACCCCGGGATTGTTGTTGAATGGAAGCTTGAGCGGAGTCCGGGAATACCGGAACATATATTCAAATATGTGTTCTGGGCATTTAAACCAGCAATTAATGGTTTTCTGCATTGCCGGCAGGTAATATCCATAGACGACACTCATGTCTATGGAAAGTATGATATTAAGTTATTGATAGCCGTTGCAGTAGATGATAATGGAAGTATATTTCCCTTAGCTTTTGCTATTTGTGCCAATGAAAGCCAAGAGACGTGGACACTATTTTTGAACCACTTGAAAGAGCACGTTATCAAACAGCGTTCAAGTATTTGTCTAATATCTGATCGGCATGGTGGTATTTTAAGTTATGTACAGATTTTGCGTGCATGGCAGGAACCATATGCCTACCACCGTTACTGTGTAAGGCACATAAAGACCAATTTTTAGAAGGCATATCCCAACAAGGATTTGCATGATTTAATGTGGATGGCTGCAACAGATCACTAAGAGTATAAATTTAGGAGGCACATGGAATCTATCAGGCAGGAAGATGAGGGAGCTTATCGTTGGTTGATGAGACATGAGCTTGACAAGTGGACTTTGCATGCGGATGGTGGAAGAAGATGGGGAATTTTGACTACAAATATGTCAGAGTCTTTCAACGGGTTATTGAAGTCTGCACATGGATTGCCTATCACTGCCATGGTGCGGATGTCATTCAAGCAGACGATGGAGAGAATTGTTGAAAGGGCTAGAGGTGCATCGTCATTGATGGAAATGGGTGTTGAATTTATGCCAATACCAATGAAAATATTTGAGAAATACAGGCGACGAGCACATTGGCATTCATATTTACAGTATTGCAACGAGCGAAATATTTTTGAAGTTCACACCGCTATCCATCAAAACCGGGGGAATAATACACACACCGTAAATGAATCCATAAGGTTTTACTCTTGTGGTCCATCTACCACATGTCGTGCTCACATGCCATCAAGTGCTTTCAATATACAGGTTTAGGGGTAACCAACTATGTTGATAAAGAATATAGTGTTGTTGCATACTTAAGAACCTATAGTGAGCAGTTACAACCAGTAGGTGCTGAGTATTATTGGCTGTCGGAGCCATTTAAAATGGTGTGTAACAAGGACTATGTACGTCAACGATAAGGGGGAAAAATAACGCGTATACAGAACCAAATGGATGTTGGTGATACCGTTTATGCGCGCAAATGTGGCATATGTTCGCAAACAGGACACAATTGCGTAAATGTCCTTCAGCTGGTTTGGGTGGCGGTGGTAATCTAGCTCCTGGTGGAAGTTCATCTAATGTGCCCAACTATCAGGGATAGACGTAGTGTTTTATTTCCGTAATGTGGTTGTAATAAGTGTATGTACTTGTTTATGTTGCAGAATGTATGAAATAAAATTATGTTTCCATTGCTGTAAAATCTTATTGATATTTAACATTAATACTTCAGTACAACAATCTAACATAAACCCATTTAAAAAAAACAATTGTCGTGTCGACCTGAAAAGCTGCTCGCCTGCAAAAGCTATCTTATGGAAAAACTGTATTGTACCCGAAAGAATCTTTAACACGCGAAGCATAACGCGATGAAATACTACGTTATGTGTGTTGTCTTACCGACCTAAAAAGTTGCTCGCCTGCAAAAGCTATCTTCTGAAAAAGTTGTTTTGTACCCGAAAGAATCTTTAATACGCGAAGCATAACGCGGTGAAATACTACGTTATGTGTGTTGTCTTGCCTATAAATAACTAGCGCATTTTAGTTATTATATGCTCTTAACCAAAACAAATAGCAAAACTTTCCATAAATTTTTCATTTTTCTTGCATTAACAAATGTCTGGACACAATGACCAACCAAGGTGCTATTGTGGCAAATGTACGATTTTGAAGGCATGTTGGTCAGATGTTAATGTTGGGCGCAGATACTGGATATGTCAACAATTGTTTGGACGCAATGACAAAAATCAATATATGTTTGAGGAATGGTATGATGAACCCATTTACCAGGAATACTACAAATCATATTTTTAGTATATTTGGAATATTAACGGTGAATCCAACACTAGATCTCTGACATGCAACGAGAAATTGCGGCAGTGCAGTAAAAAATAAAAGAGGCGGAAGAAGAAAAAAATAGGCTGGAAGAGAAATTTAAGTGGTTGGAGCAGGGAATAATAGGCGGTAGTGACTAAACAAACACATGTATGTGCTGAATGTAGTATTTTATCTTTATGTTTTCCTGTCACGACCCCAAATTCCCTCTGTAGGATGTCGTGATGGCACCTAGTCTCTAAGACTACGTAAGCCTATCAAATGCGGAATAACAATAGAAATATGAAATAAATAAATAAATCTGTAAATTCACATAATTACAACTCCCAAACCCCGGTAGAAATAAGTCACAAGTTTTTAAGAATCTATCCTCAATGTATCTATATATTAGGGTCTAAAGAAAAATAAGGGAAGCAACATAATAATGATAGAAGGGGACTACGGAGTCTGCGGACGCTGGCAGATATACCTCAAAGTCTCCGTACACAGGTAGCTCACTGATGTTTGGACTGGTAAGATGTACCTGGATCTGCACAAAAAGATATGCAGAAGCGTAGTATGAGTACACCACAGTGGTACCCACTAAGTTCCAAGCCCAACCTCGGTAGAGTAGTGACGAGGTTAGGTCAGGCCCTACTAGAATACTAAAAGATAAGGTGAAATGCTTAATAATATAATAAAAATGAAATGACAACGAAAATGAATCAAGTAAGTAGTATGTCACCAATTAACTACGCAAAACAAATGGCAAATAATACCTCGTGGAAACAAAACATAATTCTTTTCAACATTAAGAAAAATCACAACAATAATCAATATCAACAAGGGCACTCCCGAGGTACCGCCTCGTAGTCCCAAATCATAAATAAATTCACAATATCTCATTTTCTTATATCACTGCGGGAGCCTTCACAATTTATTTTAAAGAAAATATTTTTCCCGAAATAGCATCCCGCGTTTTAGCCACTCTTTTTATACTGCATGACTTCTAGTAGTTCACCTACTAGCCACACGTATCAAGCCACCCTAATCTCACCACATGCATTTCAACACCCAGACCTTATACCACCGCATGCGTATCAATATCACAATATATCACAATTTGCACCTCAGTGCCCAAATAATTCAATTTGCCAAAATAAACAACATAAACAATATTTTCCACAACAGAGAGCTCATGGCTCAATCACAATGAGTACAAAATCTCACAAAATATTCGGGAATAAATAACTCAGCAAAAATAATATTTTAATTTTTTTTAATACGTTGCCTCAGTTCCAAATTTAAAATATCAAATACTTTATATTAATAATATTTATATTAAAGAAATTCCACCTTCAAATAATGCACAGAATAAAAGAAACTAGATTTCAGCTAAACAAGTAAAAACAATTAGCAGGAGAAGGTCAAGCAAATTTAAAGTATATAAATCAGATCAATGATGAAGAATATAACAAGATAAAATAATTTAATTAATATGCAACAGTGATCTACACAATTTAAAAACATAATCATTCACATTTGTCCAGTGTACACACTCGTCACCTCGTGTACATGACTTTCATCACATTACAATTATCACATCAATACCAATCCTAGGGGAAATTTTCCCCACACAAGGTTAGACAAGTTACTTACCTCGACTTACTCCAATTTAATCAACTAGTAGGCCTTTTCCTCGATTATCCAACTCTGAATGGCTCGAATCTAGCCAAAAATAATTCGATACAGTCAACAAAAATTATAGGAATCAATTTCATAATAAAATACTACATTTTCCAAAAACAAAAAATCCGAATTTAACTCAAAAATTGCCCATGGGTCCCACATATTGGAATCCGGTGAAACTCACAAAATCCGAAAATCCATGCAATTACGAGTTCAACGATACCAGTTTCACTCAAATCCGACCCTGAATTGACACCGAAATATCAAAAATCCATTTCTATGTGATTTCTAAAATTTTCCCAAATTTCAATCTCAAAACACTAATTAAATAGTGAAAACAAATGATGGATTTAGGTAATCTAACCATAATTAGTTAAGAACACTTACCCCGATATTTTCTCTGAAAATCTCCCAAAAATCGCCTCTCCCTAAGCTCCAATTTGTGAAAAATAGAAAATGGGACGAAGTCCCCTGCTTTATAACTTACAGTTCTGTCCAGGCTGCCCTCGACCCTCAATCCTCGGCCTTCGATCCTGGGCCTCGATCCTCGGCCCTCGATCATGGGCCTTTGATCATGTGCCTCGATCCTGGGCCTCGATCTTCGGCCTTCGACCCTCGGCCTCGATCCTAGGCCTCGGTCTTCGGCCTTCGACCCACGGCCTAGACCCTAGGACTCGGTCTTCGGCCTTTGATTTTTGCCCCCGAATTTCCAATAGAAATTATTGCAGCAACTGTTTAAGTCTAAGTTTTGATCTGTTAACCATACGAAACTCACCCGAGGCCCTCGGGACCACAACCAAATACACCAACAAGTCCTAAAACATCATACGAATTTATTTGAATCCTCAAATCACATCAAACAATACTAAAATCACAAATCACACCCCAATTCAAGCTTAATGAAACTTAAGAATTTCTAACTTCTACATTCGATGTCGAAACCTATCAAATCAAGTACGATTAACCTCTAATTTTGCACTCAAGTCATAAATGATATAACAGAGGTATGATAATTTTCAGAACTGGATTCCGACCCCGATATCAAAAAGTCAACTCTCCGGTCAAACTTCCAAACTTAAATTCCTATTTTTAGCCATTTCAAGCCTAATTTCACTACGGACTTTCAAATAAGATTTACGATCACTCTCCTAAGTCCAAAATCACCATACGGAGTTGTTGGAATCATCAAAATTCTATTCCTGGGTTGTTTGCACATAATTCGACATCTGGTCACTATTTGAACTTAGGCTTTAAAACTTTGGAACTAAGTGTTCCAATTCATTCTTAAATCTCACCGGACCCGAACCAATTACCCCGGAAAGTCATACAATAATTGTAAAGCACAAATTGAGCAGTAAATAGTGAAATGGGGCTGCCAATTTTAAAACGACTGGCTGGGTCGTTACATTTCCGTATCATGTATTTTCATTAGTTGTACTAAATTTAAATTATATTATGTTGCTATGTTTGTGTTTGTGTTGTAGTATTAAAATAATGAAGAACCAAAGAAATAAAAATATAATGCTCATATAATATAAACAATAAAAATATTTGCTATTATTTACTGAATGTCATATGTACATAAAATAAAATAAAAATCAATGTGCCCCACATCCTGTATGCTTTAAAGCAGCCGTTGTCCTGAGGCGTATCCCATCCCGCCCGGCTATACTATCAAGATCATCCTCATCGCGTCACATCTTTATCGGAGGATGCGGTGCAACATGATCGTCAGTAGGGATGGCAGGCTCGGTAGAAGGGGTTGTCGGTCCAGCAGTAACGTATAGAATAATAAGATATTTTAGTATATGAAATATGTATTAGTAATGTACGTGTTAAGTCATATAAATTTAAATTGTTTTACCATGGTCTCGTCACGCTCCTGAATTTTAAAAAAATATAAATAATAGTAATACAAACAAACCTGTGCATGTGAAAGATCCTCAGCATCCCTCGATGATGAGCCATAACTCAGCCAGCGCGCACTATCCACATCTCGTGTCGGACGATCATCAGCAACGGTTACTGATCCCACTCTTGTCGCGTAATGGTCGTGCCCGCGATCAATAATGGAGATGACGGGGTCACCTACGAAGTCCCTGGAGTAAGCTGAAGGCTGAATGACGGCATATCTCTAGGAGCATGGTTTGGCTCATGGTGGTCACCCGGCTGATCAACTCCAACATTCTCAATAGGTGCCTCAATGGCCCATTGCTGGGGACCACCTCCTCGCCGACCCCCACGACCTCGTGGGACACCCCTACCTCGTGGTACATCCCTACCTCTCTGGGCACGCCTGCCATGTGGCCCACGATGATACTGCTCTGCCGCCACACACTCAGCCTCATATCCTAAGCGCTCATTATCTCGGGCTTGCCTCAATGTCGGGGAAGCCAGATCGGAAACCTGCCGGCCATACTCGTGCAAAGTGGCTGCTCTATCACCGGTATGCTGTTGCATCTGCAGTCCCAACTGGTGGAACAGATGTAGGCTAATAGCCTACACAACATGTAAAATTTAAATCACAGAACGCTAGGTTAATGTTATACATAAGTATACCAAATAACATACTAGTGCCTCGTGCCTCATGGCATATGGAACTTACCGACCGCCAACGTGATAAACGGGATTCTCAACAAAAAGTCGGGTAACACTGCGGTACCAGCCCATATACTCATGCTAACCATCCGTACGGTCAGGTGGAGGGGGTGCGGAATCAGGTCATGCCGCTGGTCCCAAATATCGATATGCGCCTCTAGCCATGCCACATATGTCTGGTCAACCCTGGAATGATCATCCCGCTGGTAATGTGTCATATGCCAAGCGGGCGGTGGCGGTACAAGTTGCGGGCGACCAAACTGGCAAAGTACTCGCTCGGTGGCATGGCTATCAACTCACATCCTAGCTAAAGGGAGAAACAAAGGTGGTGCTTCCAGAGCTAAGGGTGGTAGAGGTGGCTGCAATTGCAGGAACCGCTCCCAGGCCCAAACCTAATATACAACATGGACATAAAATTTAAGGTATATTTTTACTAGGTATGTTATAAAGAAGAGAGTATTTCACTATATTTTTACTTGCAGCAGCGGCAAAAATCCTGCAATGTCTCGCTGGGTGCCCATGCTCGCCTGACACATCTGCATGTACAAGTAGCCGAGAACAACATCACCGTAGCTGTAATGATGTAAATCATCTAGCCACTCAAGATGATGAAGAAATCTCAAGCTAACTATGTTCCCCGAAGTGTTCGAGAACAAAACCCCTCCAAACATAAGCAGCAACAGCAACCTCGTGTACCGGTGAATATGAAGCTCCAGTGTATCATCTGTGATGTCAGCATGCATCGCCTCCAAATACTTCCGGACGGGCTTCAACTACAGACGACTAGCCCCAATCAATGCAGTCTCATCCGGTGGCTGGAAACCGGTGAGCCACTGCAGCATCTCCAGGTACTACAAACCTGTATACTCTCTGATGGCATTCGGCAAAGCAACATAGTGTCCATCAACGGGCAACTCATATAGGACCTCCACATCCTGAAGCGTGATAGTGGCCTCGTCAATGGACAAATGGAATGTGTGCGTCTTCGGTCGCCACCGCTCTATCAGGGCCGTGATCAATGACCAATCCAGCTCCAGCCGACCGGTCTCCACAATCCTATAAAAATCCGTATCTTGGAAGCGTCTGACTATACGGGGATGGAGAGGGTGGGTCCTAAGAAAGTCCGACATATCGTCTACTCTCCTGGCGCGGAATGTCTGGGCCAGTAACTGTCCCTCCCATACGTAGGACGACCTATGCTCGCCCTGTAGCAACAATAGCTCTAGCGTGGCACGTCCGGGATGCAAAGGTGGAACCTCCATGTCGGCTATTGTAAATTGAACAATGTTAATTACATTATTTTACTTTAATATGCTCGTTTTATTATTTTACATGTTAGTTTTATTATTTTAATTGTTTGTTTGTTACTCACCTATTTTTGGCTATAATAAAATTAAATAATTAATTTTCATAATTGTACAAGATTTAATTATTAAATATTCACATATGGGTTTCGGGCTCGACATTTGAGGCCCAGTAGCACCAAGGTATCCTGAATTCTTGTGATCATGATGAGAAACTTTTTTCGATTTATCACTCATTAGGTCTGTTATTTGAAATTTTATTTTATTATTTATATGTTAGTTTTATTATTTTATATGTTAGTTTTATTATTATATATTTTTGTTTATGACTCACTTATTTTTTACTATAATAAAATAAAATAATTAATTTTCATAACTATACAAGATTTAATTATTAAATATTCATATAACAATACTTAGTCCGGGAAATATTGTTGTTTTCTCATGTTATTTTTTTACGATCGTTCACTAGAATTGGATAAAGTTTGTGTTTGAACTATCAGCGTTTTTGACGTATTTTTGGGTATAAGAGATACTTAAATGATTAATTTCAACAACTACAAGGATACTACGCTAAAGGGCACTACATTACAAATACGAACACTATATTAGGCCACAAGATACCACTACAGAGAACTAAACTAATAATTTATCTATTTTACTAGTCTTTTAGCAAATAAATAATCTAAAGAGGATAACAACAAAAAATTAATTTAATAAAAAAAATGAAAATACATATACCAAAGTAAAAAGTAACTAATTAATATTGCTTTAACAACTAATAACAATTTCTCTATTTTACTAATTTTGTAGCACACTAATACTATAGTCCGTATAAAAAATAACAAATTAGTAAAATCGTAAAACAATCACAAAATAACATAGAACACATTAAAAACAACTAATATGCATTTTTTATACGAGTTTTAACAAAAACTAAGTCGGAATACCTTAATTTAAGGTTTTGTAACGACCCGATCGGTCGTTTTAAGAGTTATAGCCCCGATTCCCTATTTACTGTTTCCCCCATACCTTTTTCTGCTTATGTTACTTGCCGGGAGGTTTCGTTTTGGTTTTTGAAGTGTTTTGGACACTTAGTCCCTAAATAGAGGTTTAAGCCTTAGGATTTGGACCGTAGTCGAAACTGTGTGAAGACGACTCCGAAATAGAGTTTTTTTGGCTCCGTTAGCTCAGTTAGGTGATTTTGGGCTTAGGGGCGTGTCCGAATTTTATTTTGGAGGTACGTAGCTTATTTAGGCTTGAAATGGCGAAAGTCGATTTTTTTTAGATTTGGACTGGTAGTGGAAATTTTAATATCGAGGTCGGATTCCGATTCCGGAAGTTGGAGTAGGTCCGTAATGTTGAATATGACTTGTGTATAAAATTTGGGGTCAATCGGATATGGTTTGATAGGTTTCGGCATATGTTGTGGAAATTTGAAGTTTCAAGTTCTTTAAGTTTGAATTGGAGGGCGATTCATAATTTTAGCATTGTTTGATGTAGTTTGAGGGGTCGACTAAGTGCGTATGGTGTTTCAGTATTGGTTGGTATGTTTGGTCGAGGTCCCGGGGGGCCTCGGGTGTGTTTCAGATGCTTAACAGATTGAATTTGGACTTAGGCTAGTTGCTGAAGATTTTCTGGTTTCTGGTGTTTTCACACGTGCGGAGGGGAGATCGCAAGTGCAGGATCGCATGTGCGAAGGAGGAGCCACAGATGCGGCCAAGAAAGAGCTGGGCAGGAACCGCAGGTGCGATGCATTTTCGCACTTGCGATAGTTGTAGATGCAGTCGCATAGCCGCAGGAGCGGAACCTGGGATTCTAAGTGTAATTCGCACCTGTGATGGCATTTCCGCAGGTGCAGCGTCGCAGATGCGATAGAGAGTCCGCAGGTGCAAGATTTCTGGACAGAACACTTAAATGCAAAGTTTTTTGCTCATTTTGAACTCGGGTTTGGCGATTTCTTGGGAGCATTTTGAGGAGTTTCTTGAGGTAAGTCCCTTGTACTTATTTTTGATCAATAATCTTGCTTTCCCATTTATTTTTCCACCTAGTTAGTGTGTATTTAAGGTGAAAATCGAGAGTTGGAGGCTAGGGATTTGAAGAGTTTGATTTGGGGTTTTGAGTGGTCATTTGAGGTCGGATTTTGATAAATTTGGTATGGTTGGACTCGTGAGTGAATGTGC
This sequence comes from Nicotiana tabacum, assembly GCF_000715075.1. NCBI lineage: Eukaryota > Viridiplantae > Streptophyta > Magnoliopsida > Solanales > Solanaceae > Nicotiana > Nicotiana tabacum. The sequence continues at coordinate 2,473,097 of NC_134096.1, forward strand.
TTTCGGATTTTGTAATTTTTGCCTGATTTCGAGACGTGGGCCCGGGTCGACTTGTTATGGCAAATTTCGGAATTTTTAGTTAAAGTATTGATTTCATTAATTAGATTAGTTTATTATGGTTGTATTTATGATGTGTAATTTCTTTTGGCTAAACCATAATTTCTTTTATGTTTGAGAATATAATATTTAAATACAATACAAAATCTCCCAAATACAAATACGAACAATCCCCAAAACCTGGTGTCACTGACTACATGAGCATCTAATATGAATACAAATCTGGAAAAGTACGGTCTACAATAGTCTAAGACTAAAAATTACAGTAATACAAAGATAGGGAAGGAGAGACAAGGTCTGCGAAATACGACAGCTACCTTTGAATCTCCAAAAAATTAGCTGTACGGAAGAATCAACACCCGCTATGTCCGGGAACACCTAGATCTGCACACGAAGTACAGGGTGTAGTATGAGTACAACCAACTTAGCAAGTAACAATAATAAATAAGGAACCAAGGATACTAACGAGCTACACAGTTATGGTTCATTTCCAGTAATCCCTGCAAAGAATAGACATGCTATAAAATCTGGCAGTTTAATGTCAAATCAATTTTTATACAGTTCCTATTCATGTAATCCGTATATCATCAATCTTTCAGAGATTTCACAACAATGACAGATAGCAACTAAATGCAACAACAAATGGAATTTAAGTACAACCTCTCAGAACAACAATCACTCACTGGGCTCCCAGCCCTCATCACTCCCTAGGCTCCCAGCCCTCACTCAATGGGTAACCGCGCTCACTGGGGGTGTACAGACTCATGAGGGGATCATACAGCCCAAGCGCTATAAGCACGGATAACTCACGTGCCATTATATAAATATCTGGATCTGCACGGTTAACTCACGTGCTGCATGGCCAACTCACGTGCAATAATAATATAAGGATCTGCACGGCCAACTCACGTGCAATAATAATATCTAGATCCGCACGGCCACTCACGTGCTGTACGGCCAACTCACGTGCAATAATAATATAAGGATCCGCACGGCCAACTCACGTGCAATAATAATATCTGGATCCGCACAGCCAACTCACGTGCTATAATAATATCTGGATCCGCACGGCCAACTCACGTGCAATAGTATAATATATAGATATGCACGACCAACTCACGTGCAATAATATAATATATATAAAGCCAACATGGCCTGCTGCGGCGTGCAACCCGATCACAAAAATATCCTCACAATCAGGCCCTCGACCTCACTCAGTCATAAACCTCTCAAGCCACTCAGGGATTTTACTAAAACGGGGCATTCGGCCCAAAATATTTATATGCATCAAAATTAGTCACTAAAACTGAGTTATGCGGTAAACAAGTATAAATATGACTGAGTATAGATTTTTAATCGAAAACAATGAGAGGATATTAAGAAAAATCCCCTACGGGTCCAAACAACACTAGCGCAAGGCCCAAACATGGCATTCAGCCCAATTTACAGAAATTCTTTCTAAAACATATAAGTATCATATAATTTCCATAAAATATTCAACTTTATAGTTGCTACGGGACGGACCAAGTCACAATCCCATCAGTGCACGCCCACACGCCCGTCACCTAGCATGTGCGTCACCTCCAAAAATAATCACATGATACCAAAATTCGGGATTTCATACCCTCAGGACCAGATTTAAAACTGTTACTTACCTCAACCCGTAAAATTCTTATTCTGAAATTTCCTTTCCTCGTGAATTGGTCTCCGACGCCTCGAATCTGGTCATAAATAATTCGATTCAATCAATACCAATTATTGTAATTAATTCCATAAGAAAATACTAATTTTTCCAATAAAATCTGAAATTAACTCAAAAATCGCTCGTGGGTCCCACATCTCGGACACGAGTCCAACCATACAAATTTTACCAAATTCCGACATCAACTCGACCCTCAAACTTTCAATTAAAGTCTTTGAAGATTTCTACCATTTTCAACCCAATCTATACCCATTTGGACTCAACAATCTTTCCATAATCCTTATTGATATGTATAAATGATACTATTACACCCAATAATCATACTCTTAATCACCCATCTTTACCCAAACTCGAAATTGAAGACTAGGGGTTAGAACCTTACCTCTTGGGTGAAGATCTTGTGATATCTCCTTGTTGGATTTCAAAGCTTGAACAAGATCTTGATGAACAAAGTTCTTGAGCTTCTTTCTCTCTCTAGAACACTCTCCATTCTCTTTAAAAATATCAGATTTTTGCTTCAAAATGACCTTCAAGGCTTATTTATCGAAGTTGGGTCGGGTTATAACAATAGAAGAATGGATACTCCAAATATTCCGGACTAGGCTACAGACCTGGCCTCGCCAGGCTAAAGCCTGGTCTTATCGCGCGATAGGCCTGGCCTCGCCAGGCTAAAGCCTGGTTAAGCCTGGCTTTTGGCTCGTCTCGTGAGGCTAAAGCCTGGTATTACACCTGGCCTCGCCATGCTAAAGCCTGGTCTTACACCTGGCCTCGCCAGGCTAAAGCCTGGTCTTACACCTGGCCTTGCGAGCTCTGTAGCGAGCTACAGGACATCCTTTAGGTATTTGATCATAACTTCTTGTAGGAATATCCGAACGACGAACGGTTTGAAGCGTTGGAAAGTAGACTCGAAGATCTTTCATTTTATAGGTAGATCATCACATAACTCCATATATATATAGATATATATTCTCGTTCAAAGTTGGGTCTTGCACGAACTTACTTGAAACTTTAGTCTTATAAAATTTTCAACTTCTACATTCGATGCCGAAACCTATCGAATCAAGTCTGATTGACCTCAAATTTTGCACACAAGTCTTAAATGACATAAAGGACCTATTACAATTTACATAATTGAATTCCGACCTCGATATCAAAAGGTCAATCCCCCGATCAAACTTTCCAAAAATTCAACTTTCGGCATTTCAAGCCAAATTCCACTACGTACCTCCAAACACTTTTTCGGACACACTCCTAAGTACAAAGTCACCATACAGAGCTATTGGAATTATCAAAACTCTATTCCAATGTCGTTTACACATAAGTCGACATCCGATCAACTATTTCAACTTAAGCTTCCAAAATAAAATTCATTCTTCCAAGCTAACTCCGAAGTACCTTAAAACCAAACCGATAATTTACAAAAGTCATAATACCTCGTAGGAATCTATTCAATACTTCAAATAGTTGAAAGGAGCGTAAATGCTTAAAATGACCGGTCGGGTCGTTACACGTCTATACTTATCTTTGGGAGGCTATGGAGCTGTTAGGAAAAGTTCACTGCTTTGATTCCTTGTCATGCGAAAATTGTTGACTTCAAAAATTCTAAACTTATGTATTCGATTCTCTCATAGATGGTGAGGACACGTACAATCGGATCTGATGACCAGGAACCCATGCCCCCTACTAGAGCCGTGAGAGGCCGGGGCCGGGGTAGAGGCCAAAAACGTCCACGTGGGGTAGCCAGGGCACCCGCATGAGCTAATACAAAGGAGCCCCCAGTAGCTCCAGTTGGAGGGCAAACACATGAGGTACATGTTTCTGCACCAGCCCTCTAGGAGACTCTAGCCTAGTTTCTGAGCATGTTAAGCACATTAGCTCAAGCTGGATTGATCCCACTTGTTCTTTCCACATCTCATGCCGGGGGAGGAGCATAGACTCCCGTCGCCGGTACTCTAGAGCAGCGGGTTCAGGTCGACTAGGTTCCAGAGATTGTACTAATGCAGTCGGTAGCTCCAGCTCAACCCGAGGTTAGGGCAGCAGCTTCTGAGGTGGAGCAGCTCAAATTTGAGAGGTACAAGAAGTACCACCCACCTACCTTCAGCGGATTGGCTACAGATGATGCTCATGGTTTTCTGGAGGAGTGTCATCGTATTCTCCGTACTATGGGCATAACGGAGACGAGTGAGGTTTCTTTTACTACATTTTAGCTTAGAGGAGCAGCCTATCAGTGGTGGCGTGCTTATGAGTTGAGTAGTCTGGCTGAGGCACCTTCACTTACATGAACTCAGTACTCGGACATGTTTTTGAGAGAGTATGTCCCTCAGAGCCTTAGGGACTCATGGCGCGCGGAGTTTGAGCAGATGCGCCAGGGTGTTATGACTGTGTCAGAGTATGCAGTTCACTCCAATGATTTGTCCCGAAATACACCGGCCTTGGTTGCCACAGTTCGATAGAGGGTTCGGCGGTTTATTGAGGGATTCCACCCCAACATTCGGATTAGTATGGCCAGGGAGTTGGAGATGGATATTTCTTATCAGCAGGTTGTGAGCATCGCCAGGAGATTGGAGGGTATGATTATGCGGGATAGAGAGGAGAGGGAGGACAAGAGGTCTCGAGAGACTAGTTCTTATTCTGGTGCTTGTGCCCCAGCAGCTCGCCATGGTAGGGGTTATGTGAGTCGCCCCGTCTATTCAGCTCTTACATCCGCTAGTGGTATTCCAGTCCCTTCTAGGCACCATGAGCCTTATTATGCACCGCCAGTATCTAGTGTGCCTCTTGCACGGGGGGTTCCTAGCGTCCAGTCCAGCAGACCTGGACCGAGCCAGTCACAACAACCACGCCCTCCCAGAGCTTGTTTTGAGTGTGGCGACACTCGCCATATGGTGAGGGATTGCCCCAAACTTAGGAGGGGTGTACCTCCATAGACTTCTCAGCCACAACGTGCTCCACTGGGACCTCAGGCTATGATTACAGCACCAACTACCACCCCACCTGCTCAGCCAGCTAGAGGGGGAGGCCATGCCAACTATTATGCCCTTCTTGCTCGTACAGAGGCAGTCGCTTCTGATTCTATCATTACAGGTATTGTCCCGGTCTGTCATAGAGATGTGCCGGTATTATTTGACCCAGGCTCTACATATTCTATCATTACAGGTATTATTTGATCCAGGCTCCCCGTATTTGGGCGTGTCTCGAGATTCTTTGAGTTTTCCTATTTATGTGTCTACTCCAGTGGGAGATTCTCTTGTTGTGGACCGTGTGTATCAGTCGTGTTTTATTGCTCTTAGTGATTTTGAGACAAGAGCCGATTTATTATTGCTCAGCATGGTGGACTTTGATATTAGTTTGGGCATGGACTGGTTGTCTCCCCATTATGCTATTCTTGATTATCACGCCAAAACTGTGACACTGGCTATGCCGGGATTACCACGATTAGAGTGGAGAGGTACCTTAGAGTATACTCCTAGTAGAGTTATTTCATTTCTTAAAGCTCAACTAATGGTTGATAAAGGGTGTGACGCGTATCTAGCTTATGTGCGAGATGTCAGTATTGATACCCCTACAGTTAATTCAGTCTCAGTAGTGAGGGATTTTCCAGATGTGTTTCCAGCAGATCTTCTGAGCATGCCGCTCGACAGAGATATTGATTTTGGCATTGATTTGCTGCCGGGCACTCATCCCATCTCTATTCCTCCATATCGTATGGCTCCTCCTGAGTTAAAGGAGTTGAAATAGTAGTTACAGGAATTGCTTGATAAGGGCTTCATTCGGCCCAGTGTGTCACCTTGGGGTGCTCCTGTCTTATTTGTGAAGAAGAAGAAGGATGGTTCTATGTAGATGTGTATTCATTACCACCAGTTGAACAAAGTCGCAGTGAAGAACAAATATTATTCGCCTCGTATTGATGACTTATTTGATCAGTTATAGGGTGCCAGAGTGTTTTCCAAGATTGATTTACGTTCCGGCTATCATCAGTTGAAGATTCGGGAGCCAGACATAGCAAAGACTACTTTCAAGACTCGGTATGGTCACTACGAGTTCCTTGTGATATCTTTTGGGCTGACCAATGCCCCAGCAACTTTTATACACTTGATGCACAGTGTGTTCCAACCTTATCTTGACTCATTCGTCATTGTGTTTATTGACGACATTCTGGTATACTCCCAGAGTCGGGAGGATCATGAGCAACACTTGAGGACTACGCTTCAGACCTTGAGAGAAAAGAAGTTATATGCAAAATTTTCAAAGTGTGAATTTTGGCTAGACTCAGTGGTATTCTTGGGTCATATAATATCGAATTATGGGATCCAGGTGGATCCGAAGAAGATTGAAGCAGTGCAGAGTTGGCCCAGACCATCCTCAACTACAGAGATTCAGAGTTTTCTTGGTTCGGAGATTTGTAGAGGGTTTCTCATCTATTGCAGCTCTTATGACCAAGCTAACCCAGAAGGGTGCTCCGTTCATGTGGACAGAGGAATGTAAGGTGAGCTTTCAGAAGCTCAAGACAGCTTTGACTACAACCCCAGTATTGGTATTGCCTACAGGTTCGGGGTCTTATACTGTATATTATGATGCATCGTGGATTGGTCTCGGCACGATGTTGATGCAGTACGGTAGGGTGACTGCCTATGCGTCCAGACAACTGAAGGTGCATGAAAAGTACTATCATGTCCACGACCTTGAGTTAGCAGCTATCGTTCATGCCTTGAAGATATAGCCATATTATTTGTACCGTATTCCTTGTGAGATTTACACCGATCATAGGAGTTTACAACATCTGTTCAAGCAAAAAGATCATAACTTGCGTCATCGGAGGTGGTTAGAGCTACTGAAGGACTATGATGTCACTATTTTGTACCATCCGGGGAAGGCCAATGTGGTGGCCGATGCTTTGTGTCGCCAGACAGAGAGTTTGGGGAGTTTAGCATATCTACCAGCAGCAGAGAAGCCATTGGCATTGGATGTCCAGGCCTTAGCCAGCCAGTTTGTGAGATTGGATATTTTTGAGCCGAGTTTAGTATTGGCTTGTGTGGTCTCTCAGTCTTCTCTTTATGATCATATCAGGGAACGTTAGTATGATGAACCACATCTGTTTGTCCTTAAGGACACAGTCCAGCACGGTGATGCTAAGGAGGTCACTATTGGAGATGATGGTGCATTGCGGATGCAGGGAAGGCTATGTGTGCCCAATGTAGATGGTTTGCATGATTTGATTCTCCAGGAGGCTCACAGTTTGCGGTACTCTGTTCATACGGGTGCTGCAAAGATGTATCGGGACTTGAGGCAGCATTGCTGGTGGAAGAGGATGAAGAAGGACATAGTAGAGTATGTGTCCCAATGTCTAAATTGCCAGCAGGTGAAGTATGAGCATCATCGGCCGGGTGGGTTGCTTCAGAAGTTGGAGATTCCAGAGTGGAAATGGGAGCGAATCACTGTGGATTTCGTTGTTAGGCTCCCACGGACTTATCAGAGGTTTGATGTAGTTTGGGTGATTATGGATAGGTTGACCAAGTCGGCTCATTTCATTCCTATAATGACTACTTATTCTTCCTAGTAACTAACTCGAATCTACATCCGTGAGATCGCCAGGCTTCATGGTGTACCGGTATCTAATATCTCTGACCGGGGTATGCAGTTTACATCACTATTCTTGAGATCCGCACATCACGAGTTGGGTACTAGAGTGGAGATGAGCACAATATTTCACCCTCAGACGGACGGACAGTCCGAGCGCAATATTCAGATATTTGAGGATATGCTCTGTGCTTGTGTGATAGATTTTTTTTGGGGGGGGGGGGTGCTTGGGACCAGTTCTTGCCACTTGCGGAGTTTGCCTACAATAACAGTTATCAGTCCAGCATTCAGATGGCACCGTATGAGGCTCGGTATGGTAGGTGGTGTCGGTCCCCAGTGGGTTGGTTCGAGCCGGGCGATGCCAGATTATTGGGTATGGACTTGTTTCAGGATGCCTTGGAGAAGGTTAAGGTGATTCAGGATAGACTTCGCACAGCCCAGTCCAGACAAAAGAGTTATGCGGATTGAAAGGTTCACAATGTTGCATTTATGGTTGGAGAGCGGGTCTTGCTCCAGGTTTCGCCTATGAAGGGCGTTATGAGGTTCGTAAAGAAGGGCAAGCTAAGCCCAATGTTTATTGGTCCCTTTGAGGTCTTGCGGCGAGTTGGGGAGGTTGCTTATGAGCTTGCCTTACCTCACAGCCTAGCAGGAGTTCATCCAGTATTTCATGTTTCGATGCTCCGTAAGTATGACGGTGAACAAGCTCACGTATTGGATTTCAGCTCAGTCCAGTTGGACAAGGATCTATCTTATGTTTAGGAGCCAGTGGCTATTTTAGACAGGCAAGTCAGAAAACTAAGGTCAAAGAACATTGCTTCTGTGAAGGTTCAGTGGAGGGGACAACCGGTCGAGGAGGCGACTAGGGAAACCGAGCAGGATATGCGTAGTCGTTATCCTCATCGTTTCATCACTTCAGGTATGTATCTATGCTCGTTCGAGGACGAATGATTGTTTTAAGAGGGTGAGGATGTAACGACTCAGCCGGTCGTTTTGAGAGTTATAGCCCCGATCCCTTATTTACTATTTTCCCCATATCTTTTTCTGCTTATGTGACTTGCCGGGAGGTTTTGTTTTGGTTTTTGGAGTGTTTTGGGACACTTAGTCCCTAAATGGAGGTTTAAGCCTTAAAATTTGGACCGTAGTCGAAACTGTGTGAAGACGACTCCGGAATGGAGTTCCGTCAGTTCTATTAGCTCCGTTAGGTGATTTTGGGCATAGGGGCGTGTCCGGGTTGTATTTTGGAGGTACGTAGCTTATTTAGGCTTGAAATGGCGAAAGTCAATTTTGTTTTTTTAGATTTGGACCGGTAGTAAAAATTTTGATATCGGGGTCGGATTCTGATTCTGGAAATTGGAGTAGGTCTGTAATGTTGAATATGACTTGTGTGAAATATTTGGGGTCAATCAGACGTGGTTTGATAGGTTTCGGCATCGGATGTGGAAATTTGAAGTCTCAAGTTCTTTAAGTTTGAATTGGAGGGCGATTCATGATTTTAGCATTGTTTGATGTTGTTTAAGGGCTCGACTAAGTTCGTATGGTGTTTTAGGATTGGTTGGTATGTTTCGTCGAGGTCCCGGGAGTCTCAGGTATGTTTCAGATGCTTAACAAATTGATGGACTTAGGCTAGTTGCTGAAGATTTTCTGATTTCTGGAGTTTTCGCAACTGCGGAGGGGAGACCGCAGGTGCGGGATCGCATGCGCGAAGGAGGAGCCGCAGATGCGGCCAAGAAGGAGCTGGGAAGGAACCGCAGGTGCGATGCATTTCTGCACCTGCGATAGTCGCAGATGCGGTCGCATAGCCGCATGAGCAGAACCTGGGATTCTAAGTAGAATCCGCACCTGCGATGGCATTTCCGCAGGTGCGGCGTCGCAGATGCGACAGAGAGTTCACAGGTGCGAGATTTCTGGACAAAACACTTAAATGCAAAGGTTCGCGATTTTTGCTCATTTTTGCTCAATTTGAACTCGGGTTTGGAGATTTCTTGGGAGCATTTTGAGGGGTTTCTTGAGATAAGTCCCTTGTGCTTATTTTTTATCAATAATCTTGCTTCCCCATTTATTTTCCCACCTAGTTAATGTGTATTTAAGGTGGAAATTAAGAGTTGGAGGCCAGGGATTTGAAGAGTTTGATTTGGGATTTTGAGTGGTCATTTGAGGTCGGATTTTGATAAATTTGGTATGGTTGGACTCGTGAGTGAATAGGCTTTCGGTTTGTAATTTTTGCCCGATTCCGAGACGTGGGCCCAGGTCGACTTTTTAGGTCGAATTTCAAAATTTTTGTTAAAGTATTAATTTCATTAATTAGATGAGTCTATTATGGTTGTATTTATGATTTGTAATTGCTTTTGGCTAACTTTGGGCCATTCAGAGCCGGATGTGCAGCATGCTTAGTGAATTTCCTGCTTATTCCTTAACTTGTACTTAGTCTAAATCGTAAGAATTCGTGATGTAGTTGTATTTCTATTGTTTATGTTGCATATTTACTTTAGGACTACGGAACGGTATTTCGGTAGTCCCTCATATCTTGCATATTTACTTTGGGGCTACGGAACGGTATTCCGGTAGATCCTTTGTCTTGCATATTTACTTTGGGACTACGGAACGGTATTTCCGGTGGATCCACCTGTTTTATATATTTACTTTGGGACTACAGAACGGTATTCCGGTAGATCCCCCATGTCTTGCATATTTACTTTGGGACTACGGAACGGTATTCCGGTAGATCCCTCCCTGCACATTTACGTTTGGGACTACGGGACGGTATCTTGGTAGATCCCCTGTTGTTATCACTGTGTTCTGAGTTATTGACTTGCTATGATTTCATTCTTGTTAAATTTTAGTACTTATTTTTACTGCGATATTTCATTCTGTCTTATTTCATTATATTTATACCAGTAGGGCCCTGACCTGATCTCGTCACTACTCGACCGAAATTAGGCTTGGCACTTACTGGATACCGATTGTGGTGTACTCATACTACTCTCTGCACATGTGTTTTATGTGCAGATCCATGTGCTCCTTATCAGCCACACTATTAGTGAGCCGGGACAGTTTTGGAGACTTCAAGGTATATCTACCGCGTCCGCTGACCTCAGAGTCCCCTTCTACTCTTTTCCATGTCCATTATCTTCTGTATTTTTCCTTTGTTAGACTCTGATGTATAGATACACTAGATTTTTCTTTTGTAGTGTGTGATTCACGATATTCCCGGTTTTGAAATTTCTGTGTATTTTGAATAGTTGGTTATTGTACATGCCAGGCGGCATGATACCCAGTTATGTTGTTACTGCTACAGTTAGTTGTTAAATTTATATTTTCATTTCATTATTCCGCAAATGTTAGGCTTACCTAGTCATAGAGACTAGGTGTTGTCACGATGTCATACATAGGAGAAAATGGGTCGTGACAAGTTGGTATATGAGTTCTAGGTTCATAGGTGTCGTGAGTCACAAGCCGGTTTATTAGATTCTCACGGATCAGTACTGAGACGTCTGTACTTATCTTCGTGAGGCTATGGAACTGTTAGGAAAAATTTCACTACTTTGATTCCATGTCGTGCGAAAATTGTTGACTTCAAAAACAAAAAATTCTAAACTTTTGCATTCTATTCTCTCACTATACTATAACGTCTTAATAAAAGATGCTATACCTTCCCGCTCTTTTCAAGTTCAACTATAGCGCCTTTTAAAAAGACGCTATACCTTAACGGGCAAATGACCTTTAAAGTATAACGCCCTTTAAAAGGGAGTTATATATATATATTTTGATCACTATATTTTTTTTCCACATTTTGATTATTTGAGTTCTAAAGAGTCACATTTTGGTTCGGAGATCTCTAAAAGAAATATGCATGCCGGATCATACACAAATCCAATAAAAACTTCTTAAAAACAGTTGAAATCATCGAAAGATGGGACTAGTCAGTTTCATACATTAATATTAGACAAAGTAGGTAAAGGAATATCAAATATTCGAAGGATAATGGTGGATCGTTTTAGCAAACTGGAAAATCTACAACTATTATTATTATTATAATATTAGAATCTTCTATGACTTGTTTTTTCATTTTAGCGAACTAGCTAGTATGTCTTCTGTACTGACTTCAACGTTTCAATGTCATGGGACCTATCCAATATTCCAATCCAACTGAAAGAGGTGGACCTGTCTTGTCCGCGTGGCTCGAAATAGACAATATAACATAAATGGAATTAATTAGTCGAATGGCCTAAGCTCAAAGCTCCCCCCCCCCCCCTCCCCGAAGGGAAATGTAGGTTCAATTTGTTTCTCAAATATCAGACAAACACAATTTCAAAAGTTGAACAAAAAGTTTGGCCAAAAACTTTATCACCTTATTCTCGAAATAAATGAGAATATTTTGCCGTAAAAAGAATAGCCAAGATTTGAACTACAAAGGTTAATATCTTTAATTTTCAGCTTGATCTTTTATTTTTTTAAATAAAAAATTTATATCTCTAGAAATTACAGTAGAATAATATTAATGCTTTTTTTTTTTTTTTGTGAATAAAAATGATGTAGAACCAAGGAAGTAAAAAGGAGGAAATTATCAAATGGGGGAGCCTAACGGAAGTGGGTTTTAAACTAATCCTTGCGGCTTGCGTTATCAAATTTTTGTTTGTACAATTAAACAAAGAGATATATGCATTAATGTGCAAAAAAAGTATTTGGATCAATAGGTTATTATAAAGTAATTTCAGTTAAAACACTATTATTTATAAATATTAAATGATAACGTAATAAATTAATCTGTGACAGCCTCTCTATCTTCACGAGATAGGAGTAAGATCTGCGTATACTCTACCCCAAGACCTTTCTTTATGGGATTATACTAAGTTTGTTGTTGATGTTGGGATATATACTATTAACCATGGATTTGATTTGGATATAGTATTTATTATGGAACAATTATTTATTCAATTTTAATAAAATTTTAAATAAATCATATATTCATTTGTGTCCTTACTTATATTGTAGATGATTTAGTGTATAGAGTTTAGCTTATACACGGAAGATTAAATCATCGGTTCTTAAGTACAAAGATCATGTTCACAATCTAATGATGGAATTGAACAAACCTTGAGGAATGATTGTAGCACAAGATTAAATATAATTTATTTTGATGATGAGAATGGTTTAATTTCGGTTTCTTGTGCTAGTACATTTTGTATGTATTGAACGGACCAAGTAGAGATGAGTATTTTATACTGACTTAATAAAATAACTTCTATAGCCACTAAACGTACTTATACTCTTAATCTTGATATAATAATTATTAGTTGTGTATATTATTTATCGTTTTGATTTATCAAAAGACGATATTCTTTTGTGGGTCAATATGCTTGGTAAGTTGGTCAATGATGATATAAATTGGCGAAGCAATTAGTTAGTTGATGGAATCCATGTCTCGGTCTAGAGATTGATGATATACCTTTATGAAAGCTTATAAGTTTTCATGTGTAAAACCTGCAGGTGGATTTTGTATTCGTCACATGAAATAAGTAAAGCGAAAGTCTAAAGGAAATAATCAATGAATTAAATTGTCAGTAATTTAATTTATTTGATTAGTATCTGAATCTTAACATGGGAAGTTAAATAAGGTTTAATGGAAGAATTTCGAAATTGAACAGAGGAGTACAATAACGAATTTTTAGTGGAATAATTTATAATTTATTGTGGTAGTATTAATTCACATATTTCGAATTAAGTGCATAATAGGAAGCCTCGTTAATTAAATATTGCGATCCCTGTTGTGACTGAATAATTAGGAATTAAATGGAATTCTATTTATTGGTGGAAAAGGAAAACACAACAAGTTTAGGAAAAAAATTTAAATCCTAAAACATGTGGCTATATAAAGGGATCTTATTTCATAAGGAGGAGAGTTTTTTACTACACAGTTTTTCTAGGAGAAACTCACCCACACGAGTTTTGCCAATTCCGAATATTATTTGGGTCACACAACAGAAGACTGTGAGACTTGAAGATGATCTCGTGGATGGTTTCCTTCTTACTTGAAGGCTCATTTTGCAATCGCGGTCACACTTCAAGAGATAAGTATCGATTTTATATTTGATTAAAATCATGATGTGTATTGTCTATATTACATGCAAGTGATCATGACTATTTGCTTCCGTTGTTTATACATGTCTGTTGTATATAACAAGTGTGATTACACTGGTGAAGCAAAAAACAAAAAATACTAACAGTACATTACCTTTTAGGCTTTAGCATATTATAAGCAGGGGCGAATCTATCTTGGCCCAAGTGAAGTCACGTGACATCGCTGGATTGGAGAATTTTATTAAATATGTATATATAATTAAAATCCAAAAACAAAGTTACTGTTATATGTAATAAAGTGACACCACATAACAAGAACAGTTGTCTAGCTCATTCGGTCAAATGTGTCAGTTTCCAAGGTTAGATCGCTAGTACAAAGGATGGTAGCTTCATTTTTAGTTTCAACATTTCTTGAGCCGCATCTACAAATAGAGGAGGTAAAGCCGGTGTGCACGGGCCCAATATTAAAAACCTAAAATTATTCTTGAGGTATTTAAATATTTTTAAATAATATTTTTAAGTATTTAAGGGGAATTCTATAAAATATTTAAGTATTTAACGGCTTAAGTGTGCGTATTAGCTGATGAATATTATGGACCCAATAATTTATGTTATATTATCTTGTCTAAAACGTGTTTCAAGGTTTTTGCACACTCATTAAAAAAATCAGTTGATAATAGTATTTATAAATATATCTTTTAACTAAAATTATCCCTAGTCCTCTATCCACTTAATAAAGTTTGTGGTATAGCTGAAGGTAAATATTTACAAATATATTTTGGCACTTAGAGTTTTACCATGTATTGTTGTTTGTGACTTCAGTGAATCAAAAAATACTTCTTGATATCATCTTATGCTATATTACAATATACAACTATATTATTTCTTGAAGAACAATCTTGATTTCATTTAATTATTTTTATATCTCCACTCCTTCCACGGAAGAAAGAAAGAGAGCTTAGTTAAATTTTCTATTTCCTGCAGTGAGTTTGAGTCCCCCAAAATCACCTTAATCTGATTGTTACTTCTTTAGTTGCCTAAGATCTGTTTGTGAACCTCTAATACTATATATTTTGTTTGTGCTATTTTTATAAAAATGCTGCCTTTTCAACTTGTGGCTCCTGCTTTTTCCTGTACTCAATGACCATGGATTTGGGTTTGAAGCATGAATTATTTTCACCGAGGTTGTAAATGTGCCTTTACCTTTTTGTACAGCGCACTATTTTGTGGTTACAAACCAATGTCCTTTTTAAATATGCCGACGAATGTGTAATTACATATTATTGTTATATATATAGACCATAGTTCAAGCACGAGTTAGGGCGTGATTCATACTAAATAGTCATAAAACATAATTAGGAAAGCCTCAGGTATCTCTGAGAAATGTGGTTGTTTATTTAGTAAAATATTTTCAGTTAATATAGAAGTTGAAACATTTTTTAAGATGGCTAATTTAGTCTGACTGACTATTTTTATAGCTCTCCTATTGTTTAATGAAAGTGTTGATTTGTAAATTTAAAGTTACATTAATTAATCTTCCATAAAATTCATATCAAATGTTTTGATTGACCAATATTTCTGGAAAATCATTTTACTAATTTCTTAGCTCGTTAAATATATCCAGAAAGAGTCTCGATTTATTTTATCCTCGCTAATTTATGAATAACCAAGGAGATTGAATTTTTCTTCGTTGACAATTCATTAGTTAATAATATTATATAAAATGATGTCTTTTTTAACACAAGAAAAAATAATCATAAAATGCAAATGATAAAGATATTAACCTTTAGACAGTAATACCATGAGTTCTAATTGGATCCCATGATATTTTTCAATCAAATCACTATTTTCTTATTAAAAACCAATTACTTTACTACTAATATTTAAACTAAGCTAGAGCTAAAGTTTTTTTCCCTTTTAAAATGAGAATGGCTTAAAGTAATGATTAATAAAAGTAACATAACGTTTTGATTTGAAGTGGTGCAGAAATATTTAAGGATTAGCTTTATGTAATTAATTTATGGTGCAGAATACAACGTGTAAGACGTCAAAAATAAAGTGTTTGTACTATGATATCATCAAAAGAGTAATAAGTAGAGCAATAAAAATTTAGTGGGCCCACCATAATCAAATGTAGTAGTTTCACGGGGCAACTTGTATTTTGGGTCTTGAAAAAGCGTCAAAGTTCCACTTATTCACTAAAATATGTGATGGCAATTGATGTAATAGGTTACAAAAAGCGGGGGCAACAAAAATATTGATTAAAGCTGGCTTGATAATTGGGCCTTGAAAATGCCTCAAACGTTCCCTTTATTTACTAAACTGTACGATGGCATTAAACGTAATTATATAGCACACCAGTGGTAAATATAGTTTTGCTAAAACAGGCATGTCAGTGAAGTGCTGTCTGCTTCAGCTGTTCTTAGGCACATGGGCCCAATAAAATAATATTATGTTTAAGTTGTTGCTAATTATTATGTATAAATATTTTTTTTAATATATATGCATTGATAATATAAAATTTTTTCCTACAATTGTTATTTAGCTAAATTATCCTTTATATCATCGTAAATTACTTTTTGTATATCCTCATATTTTATGAATTATTTATTAGATCAAGGATAAATATGAAAAAAAAAATTAGTTAATATCTTTTTGATTTTTCAAAGTCATAATTACTTTTGCCAAATTAATTTAGCTAAAATAAAATGTATTTTCATAGAGACGTTAATGAAAGCTGCTAAATGTAATACTAAAACACCATGTAATGTTTCAAAAGTCTATATATATATATTTAAGCTATTTAAAGATTAATAAAGAAAATAACATTACAAGTAAGGTGATTATTTATTTTTCGTTTTTACGTTAAGTTGGACTCTATTTTACTTTACTATTTATTTTATAATATTTTAGAGATGGGTATTACTAAAGTTAGATTAATATTAATTTACAATGATAGAAGTGAAAACTTAATTTAAATTTAAAAACATAAGCTTCCTTTGTTTATAAAAAAAGGATCCAAGTATTATTTTTATAAGATTTTAGAAATAAATATGTTGAAGTTAGATAATACTTTATTACTGCAAAGAAATATTAGTTATAATTAACAATAAAAACTGCAAAAAACTATATTTTTTGTTTAGTATAAAGTTCACCTTTAAGAAGAAAAATATTTGAGAGTACATGCGCCTATAAATATAAGCTATGACACTTGTAACTTTGTGAGAAGACGAAAATTGAAATTTATGTAACTCCAACTTCAAATAATTTTTTCTCATATTTTTGATGATATCTAAACGAAATTCACATTAATTGATCACTCTCCATATACAACTATAGACGAATAAAAGCTACTAATAATATAATCTAACCCTGAGATATTTATATTAAACTCATAAATATTGCTAAATATTCTATTTTTTTTCTCATTTTTTTGTCTCAGTTTGTATTACGAAATTACTACAAGTTAAAGAAAATAATAATTTTCTCTATAGGACTTTATTTACTTTCTCCATAGTAAAATAGTTTAAATTGTATTTTGATGCTTTTTTTCAAATTTTGTAAAACAAAAACTATTTCTTCATGAATTAGCAAATGTTTCATAATTAATTAGGCACTTTAGCCAAATAGAATAATTTTACAATATCTATTGTACATTCTGATTATATTATATATATATATATTTTGGAAAATTATAGTTCTTTGTTTAACTTATTATTTGTCTCTAGCTAGAAAGCTGTTGTCAATCTTCTTTCTTTAGAAAAATATATACATTATAATACACATATTTTATGTACTTTGTAATGCAGTTTGTTTCGTCCTAATCAGCCAATTCTATATTTTGCCCTATCATAAATCAAGCATCGAGTCTTTACTTATTTTGAAATTTTTTAAGAGTACTATAAATAAAGAAAATTATAATTGAATCTGCATTAATAAGGTCCTTTAAAAATTAATAATTTTCCATCGTTTAGTTAGGATGGAACAATAATTCTTTTGATGATATAATATATACTCCAAAATAAGTGTTAGCTAATGTACTCCTATGCATGTGTCATTTGTTTCTTAATTTAGTTAAAAATATTTTGAACAAAAACAATGCATTCAAGACATTCATCTGATGGATCATTAAGCTGTAAAGATAAATCTGATTGATCTTTCAGTTGTATTAGTATATCTCTCACTATTTTCTGCCGAATAGAGAGGGGAAAAGGCGTGGACACTTTTACCAGCCACCCATTATTCATCCTTGGAAGGGCCCCACAATGTCAATAATAAAGTTTAATATCTTAAACAAATGGGTCCACTGTTTCATCTAGCTCTTCACACGTGTCCCTAGGACACTAATACAAATGATGTTGGACTATGTATTTGAGGAGACAAAAAAGTTTCCTTTGTTTACTAAATTCTTCGATGGCAACAAACTTAATAATACTGAACGGCAAGGGCAATAATATAAAAGTTTAAGCACGATGTCCTGTTAGCTTCACCTGTTCCTTAGGCACTTCTTATATAGGTGAATAAAAACATATTTTATGCAACGCTAAATTATTTGACTTTTGTTATAAGTGTCTCAGATATTTTTTTCGTTTCATCTTCTTTTTCAATATTGAAATTGAGTTTTTCTGTAATTGTCTAGTGTTTTATATTAAAAATAATATTTAGTATTATTTCTAAAGGTGGAGTTGGTGCGTAATTATAGGGGTATTCGAATTTAGTAACTTTAGTTTAAATTTTATATATAATTAAAAAAACACTAAATAAATACACATAATAGATTTCAAACTTAATAAAGTGAATAGGCTATGTAATAACGTAGATTGAACCGATAATATTCAAACCATGGTTCCGGTCTGCCTCTATTCATGGTGGGCAAAAAGGGGGGTATTGGTTACGTTGGGCTACACAATCATTAAAATCCTATTTGTTAGTATAATTTTCACGACCCAAAATTTCACCTGTCGTGATGACGCCTATTTCAATATTAGGCAAGCCGACAATCTCAATAAATCACCATGTCTTTTAAGTTTGAAAATATAATAATTAAATTCAGCGGTAGAAATCTCACAAATACAAATATAAACATTTCCAAAATCCAGTGTCACCGAGTACATGAGCATCTAAATGAATACAAAGTCTCACTAATAAAAATCGCTGTCTGAAATATAAAACAGTACAATAACTAAACAGGAAGGGAATCAAGTCTGCGGACGTCAAGCAGCTACCTTGATAGTCTCCAACATAAATAACTCCAAAATCTAGCAGTCGTCGTATCCGGAAGCACCTGGATCTACACATGATGTGCAGAGTGTAGTATGAGTACAACAAACTCAAAAAGTAACAAGACTAACCACTGGGCTGAAAGTAGTGACGAGCTCCGCATGTACAGTCCATTATAAATAATGGTACAAAAATGTAGGCATGCTTTCAAGTTCAACAGTTAAAATCAGTACAAGTGAAATGGATCAATACTGCATTATATGAGGAATATGACATCTCAGTAGAAAGGCCTCACGTAAATACTTGTCACAAATTATTCGGTCACTCGGTACTGTTTATGGCCAATCCAGCTCATGGATATTCCGTCCCGTATATATATACACATCGACTGACAGTTAGTCACTCATATCATGACCCAAAATCCTAGCCTGTCGTGATCGTGCCTATCTCGATAGTAGGCAAACCGACAACCTTAATAAACCATAATTTCTTTTAAGTTTGAAAATAGAATATTTAAACACAATCCACAAGTTTTGCAAATACCGATACACACACTCCCAAAATCTGGTATCACCGAGTACATGAGCATCTATACATTACAAGTCTGGAAAATACGGTGTATAATAATCTGAGACCAAATACAATAAATAAAAAGATAGGGAAGGAGAGACAAGGTCTGCGAAACATAGCAGCTACCTCTGAATCTCCGAAAAATCGACTGTGTGAAAGAATCAACACCCACTGTATCCGAGATCACCTGGATCTGCACACGAAGTGCAGGGTGTAGTATGAGTACAACCAACTCAGTAAGTAACAATAATAAATAAAAAACTGAAAGCAGTGATGAGCTTCTCAGTTAAGTCCAAATACAATACTTTCCAATATAAAAGAGTAGGCATGCTCTCAAGTTCAACATTTAAGATTTCACTAAAATTTCATATCAAGTTTGACCAAAACAGAAAATAATATTTTTTTGAAATTTCTAAAATAGTGACATATGACAGCTGAAATGCAGCAAATAATGAAATCAATGCATTCTCTTAGAGTAACAGTCACTCAGTCCTCCCATTCACTCCAACCTAACAATTACTCTTTTCTCGCAATCACTCTTTTCTCACAGTCGGTCATTCCTCATAGTCACTCATCACTCGGCACTCGCACTTGGCACTCTTACTTAGTAGGCACCTGCACTATCTGGGGGTGTGTACAGACTCCGGAGGGGCTCATTCAGCCCAAGCACTATATCAAATCAATCATGGCATAAATCAATGAATATGCTGCGATGTGCAGCCCGATCCATAAATATCCTCACAATTAGGCTCTCGGCCTCACTCAGTCATCAACCTCTCCAGTCTCTCGGGCTCTCAGAAATCATGATAAGCAGCTCAACAACAATGATATGATGCATAAATAATGAATAAGAGAGACTAAGGTAAAAATGTGCAAATAGAAGTGTGACAGAGTGCAAAATAACAATTTAGCAAATAATTTCACAAGTACACGACTTCTGTGAGTCCCAACAGTGAAAACATATGATTTAAACATGATTCATAGATCAATTTGTCTAATACATGAAAAATGTACAGATATCAATAGATTTTTCAACTACAAAGTTCCATGGAATTGACCAAGTCATAATTCCTACGGTTCACGCCCACACGCCTGTCACCTAAAATGTGTGTCACCTCAAAACCAATCACATAATACATATTCCGGGGATTCATACCCTCAGGACTAAATTTAGAACTGTTACTTACCTCAAGCCGTGTAATTGTTTATTCTGCAATGTCTTTTCCTCGTGAATTGGCCTCCAAATGCCTCGAATATAGCCACAAATAATTCGATTCACTCAATAAAATTTATTGGAATTAATTCCATAAGAAAATACTAAATTTCCAACAAAATCCGAAATTCACCTCAAAAATCATCCGTGGGGCCCACGTCTCGGAACTCAACAAAAGTTACAAAATCCGAAAGCCCATTCAACTACGAGTCTAACCATATCAATTTTACCAAAATCCGCCCTCAACTCAACCCTCAAATCTTTAATTTTAACCAAGAGGGTTTTCTAAATTTTCCAACTTAATTCACCCATTAATGTTAAAAACAACCATGAATTTAGGTAATTTAACCAATATTGAGTTAAGAACATTTACCCCATTGTTGTTTTGAAAATCTCCCAAAAATTGCCTCAATCCGAGCTCCAAATCGGCGAAAATGGAAGTCCCATTTTCAGAACTTAAATTCTCTGCCTAGTCATTTGCTCTACGCGATCGCGAACAAACATACGCGATCGCGAAGCACAATTTTCCACTACCCAGAAAAGACCCTATGCGATCGCGGTGTCCTTCACGCGATCGCGATGCACAGGATCCCAGATTTATGCGATCACAATCCTCTTCACGTGATCGCATAGAGAAAACGCGTGGCCCAGCTTCCTCTCAAGTTCCCCTATGCGAACACATCATTTCCCACGCGTTTGCATAGCACATACTGGCCCAACCTATGCGATAGCGGTTGACCTTATGCGATCGCGAAGAAAAAAAATCAACACTGCCTTAACAAGCCTACGCGATCGCGGGTGCCTTCACGCGATCGCATAGAAAAAATCTCACCTCTTCCCAAACAAGCCTATGCGATCGCAGACCTTCTCATGCGATCACATAGAAGAAAACTAGTGACAGAAAACCAACATTTTCAGCAGTTTACGAAGTCCAAATTTCGATTCGTTAAGCATCAGAAACTCACTCGATGCCCTCGGGACATCAACTAAATACACCAACGAATCCTAAAACCTCATACGAACTTAGTTGAAACCTCAAATTACATCCAGTAACGCTAAAACCACAAATTGCACGCGGATTCAAGTCTAATAAACTTTGAAATTTTCAAATTCTACACATGACGCCGAAATCTATCAAATCGCGTCCGATTGACCTCAAATTTTGCACACAAGTCATAAATGAAATAACATACTTATTGAAATTTTCAGAATCGGATTCCGATGCCGATATAAAAAAGTCACCCCCCCGGTCAAACTTCTCAAAAATTTAACTTTTGCCATTTCAAGCCTAATTCCTCTACCGACCTCCAAATAATTTTCCGGGCATGCTCCTAAGTACAAAATCACCATACGGAGCTATTGAAGTCATTAAAATTCAAATCCAAGGTCATTTACATATAAGTTCATATCCGGTCAACTTTTCTAACTTAAATTTTTAATTATGAGACTAAGTGTCTCGTTTCACTCCGAATTCTTTCCGAACCAGAACCAACTAACCCGGTAAGTCATAAAATAACTAGAAAGCATAAATTGAGCACTAAATGGGAGAATGGGGTTATAATACTCAAAACGTCCGGCCGGATCGTTACATTCTCCCCCTTTTAAACAAACGTTCGTCCTTGAACGGTTGTAGAATCATACCTGGAGCCTCAAATAGGTGTGGATATTTGCTCCGCATCTCCTGCTCAATCTCCCAAGTGGATTCTCCGACTGGCTGGCCTCTCAACTGTACCTTTACTGATGCTATGTTCTTTGACCTCAGTTTTCGAACCTGCCGGTCTAAAATAGCCACCGACTCCACATCATAAGTCAAATTACAGTCCCGTTGCACTGTACTGAAATCCAGAATATGAGACGGATCCCCTACATACTTTAGGAGCATGGATACATGGAATTCTGGATGAACACTTGATAAACTAGGTGGCAAGGCAAGTTCATAAGCCACCTCTCCAATTTTCTTAAGTATCTAAAAAGACCCAATATATCGAGGGCTCAATTTGCCCTTCTTCCCGAACCTCAAAACACCTTTCATGGGTGAAAGCTTGAGCAGAACCTTTTCCCCAACCATGTAAGCAACATCACGAACCTTCCTGTCGGCATAACTCTTCTGTCTAGACTGCGCCGTGCGAAGCCGTTCCTGAATCACTTTGACCTTCTTTAAAGCATCCTGAACCAAGTCAGTACCCAATAGCCTAGTCTCACCCGGCTCAAACCAACCCACCGAACACCGGCACTGTCTCCCATACAAAGCCTCATATGGAGCCATCTGAATGCTTGACTGGTAGCTATTATTGTAAGCAAACTCCGCGAGTGACAGAAATTGATCCCAAGAACGCCCAAAATCAATGACACAAGCGCATAACATATCCTCTGTTATCTGAATAGTGCGCTCGGACTGTCCATCCGTCTGAGGGTGAAATGTGGTACTCAACTAAACCTATGTGCCCAATTCTCGCTGCACTGCTCTCCAAAACTATGATGTAAACTGCGTACCAAGAGTTGTTCCTAAACCTTCGAATCACCATTCCACCTTACCACGCACATACCAGGGGGTGATCCCACGTCACCCTATTCTATATAGGCCTTACAATACAACATAATTGAAAATCATTAATTTAACCTTAGCCCAAAAACCTTGGAGCCCAATTTCTAACATTCAGAATTCTTTTTAAGACCCGAATCTCACATCCACACACTGTATAAGTCTTAACAAGCTGTATAAAGCCATAACCATAATCCCAGATATAATAACATAACATACCACACAACTCGCATACTCGCAACACCATTCTCGATCACAGTAACTACTCAAAACCAACTAAGTACTAGTATAAAACCCTGCATTCAACAGAACCTCATTCCAAAACCTTCGTTCACCGTCGATAATGAAAGAAACATACATGAACTCACAACCATTCACCAGATCAACATGTCATGGAGCTTCCTTCATTCAACAAGTATCATAGCTAGTTATTAAAGCCGCATGCTAAATTATTCTCCCAAACACGCCGTAATAAAACATGATAGTACCCATTCTAGGTCCAATGACCTTATATTATCAAACACAACTATTCCGCAGACATGCTTCACCAATATAACTCAACCCACAAACTGCGCAATCCGTGCACCCAAAAAAATAGGAAATGTCTCAAAGAAGAGAACCGTTTCGCAAGTTCAACAAGCACCACTACAACCACAATGCTATGAGCTCATCATACATAGTATAACCAAGACACACGAATCTAATAATGGTAACCATCTCTCCCAGAGATCACATTAACATCACTCGTACGGCATGGTTACAAGCCTCCAGTCCAAGCATAACATACATGAGCAATCCAACAAGTGCACATGTATATGGTAATTGAAATAAGATTCTTATGCTCCTGGACTGGTATAAATAACACGCCATAGAGTAGGCATGTGCAAAGTGTGCTATCACAACTCAATTCGGCAAGTTAACGTAGAAATAACAACTACCAAGTTTATTCAGGGAATTAGCCTATTTGTAACCTCAGGTATAGCCCATGTAGTTCTCAACAAAGGTACGAATATGAGAAACGTTATAACTTTATGCTTAATAGTCAACTCTAGGCATATCATAGCCTATGCATTCTTCCAAGCACAAATAATTGCCCTGGTGCTCGTACATGGGCTCAAACCCCATACATATGCGCACTCATAACGCGCAGCTATCACAAATAATTAGCGCAGCTAGTGCCTCCACTAAGTTTAAATAAAACACTCACCTAAAACATGACACAACCCTGAAACAATATGCTTCGGAGAACTCCCAGTCTCCAAATTCATAGAACACATGAACCACCGTAACTGATCCCAACTCTAGCACTCAAATGACTAACACATGTTTCATGCACGATCATCCCACGAGGAATACTTTCATATTTTTTCCGTGCCACATAGCAATAATTTGATTATCAACAGTCTATCAATCAAGTGAGTACCACAATACCAATGAACATCCATAAATCAAAACACAATGCGCTTTTTGAAATGCGCACCCTTCTCAGGGATTACCAAGTAGTTATAACATTCATCTAAATATATAAAACTGACCATTATGTCCAGAATTCGTGACATTCCCTTCAAGAATGAAATGCCACCTTGTACATATAAATCTTAATCCCGGACAACACCCCACATCTATCATGCCATCATGTGATAAGCACAAGAATCTCATTATCAACTTTGAGTCACCAGCAAATTACATACCCTGTTAGTTAGAAACCTTCCTCTTGCTTCCTTCGAAGAGGAAATCACAATACACAATATGTTCTCCACACCGGTAGAAAATATCCGGTTCAAACCATGGTAGACACCATCAAGAACACTTTGAAATCCATTTGCACCTAATCAAGCTATCAGAACTAAATTCCTCTAATTCGACCAAGCCACGCAGGTCATCAAACCCAAGAATATTGCCACCAAAAATATCTGTAGAGCCTCACCACATCATAATTACCCTCAAGTTGACAGTTCTCCTTGTTAGAAGACTAGTATCCTTACCCAAAGCTCACTACAAGACATTCTAACATAAAACAACACTTTTCTAAGGCCCATAAGCCTTTGTATTCTTCTTAAGTACCACAAAGTACCACAACCGAGACACCCACTCTAAAGGACCTTATGTGAATTTTAAAATTATTTCTCTTTCCTTTTTATACTGAAATGTAGAATCCATAGTCATACAGACTTACCGCAAGTCCCGATACCATCCAATGTAAATAACCGATTTTAGCGATATACAAATCCGAAAATTTTTCAATTGCCACATATACATTTTGAATCCATTAGAACCCTCTCGAGAGTCACCCACTTTGCTCAAATACAAATTGTACTTCCCAAACGGGCTGAAAGACACATGCTCCCTTAGCACAACAACACCCAAAGAAGTAACCATGCCTTAACACCACATATCAAATTCATATGCCATTCGTACTACATCCTTCACAATAACAACTCACTTATCCCATAATTTCAATATACTCATAAAGTACAATATAACTTATATCCAAGAATTTCCTTACTCGAGTCATCCTCGATCTCCACCTCTGCAAGTCATAACTAACCCACAAGTATGCCTCAGACCAAAACTAAAATTTAACATATATCCATGAAATTGAATTCTCAATAGCAGGCTCCCCCACTTGGCTCAAAGCCATACAACAAAATACTCCATAACTCACAATACCCATACTTTATTACTGCCATAATACTGCAGTCAGTTCAACAAAAATTCTTCTCAAGCTTACGCAACACCCACCCTAAAATACCTCAAACATCCTCTAAGTTCGCATTTATTCTCGTGACAGTCAAGTTAACTTTCTCAACATGATTCAAATTCAAATCTCAACACATACGCCTAGCTGATAGAAAACAAACTCTCAACTCAACATTATAAGGAACACACCTACGTAGATTACTTCGCCGGAGATAATCCACCTGTTTAGCCTAAAATTGGCATATTGCTATACCCTTTCGTAGCCACAATTACCACATAATCACTTAATATTTCTGAGTTTCAACTCATCAACACGACATGAAAATCTACTTCGTTCCATAATGAAACAACATGATAGATCCCTCAACGCACTCATAACTCAAGACTGTACGTCACATAAATACAGGAATCAAATACCCAATAGCAAACTCTTGAGTCACAAGTAAAATTTATTTGTCTCATTCAATCCATCTGAACACATCCCGCATTCACATCATACTTATCATATACTCATTCAACCGCTCATCGAGCCACAAATTCCACTCATAGGTATACTACCGAATGCATAAGTCCAATTGCACAAGTTCTCACAACCGAAACTACCAAGCTTAAGCTACGATATAACTCCGGCCTCAAGTCCTCCAGACTGGCTCATCAACAAAACACAGAATACTCATCTCGAACCTCGTTCATGAATTCACAAGCCAGCGATACATAGCCGATACTGAGCGCTCACATGGGCACACGAATGCATGGAAAGATTTCAAAGAGTTATGTTTCAAGCTGAATCAATTCCGCACGATAATACAAGAAAGTGAAATTTTCCTAAGGGTTCGAAAGCAAGACTTTACTAAACCTGCTCATGACTCGTAAGACCTATGTAACCTAGGCTCTGATACTAACTTGTCATGACCCAAATTTCTAACCTATTGTGATGGTGCCTATCTTAATACTAGGCAAGCCGACAACCTCAATAAACCACAATTTCTTTTAAGTTTAAAAATATAATATTTAAACACAATCCATAAGTCTCGCAAATACCAATACATACACTCCTAAAACCTGGTGTCACTGAGAACATGAGCATCTATACATTACAAGTCTGGAAAAAAACAGTTTATAAAAATCTGAGACTAAATACAATAAACAAAAAGATAGGGAATGAGAGACAAGGTCTGCGAAACATGGAAGCTACCTCTGAATCTCCAAAAAATCGTCAGTGTGAAAGAATCAACACCCACTGTATCTGAGATCACCTGGATCTGCACATGAAGTGCAGGGTGTAGTATGAGTACAAGTAACTCAGTAAGTAATAATAATAAATAAAGAACTGAAAGTAGTGACGAGCTTCTCAGCTAAGTCCAAATACAGTACTTTCCAATATAAAATAGTAGGCATCCTCTCAAGTTCAACATTTAAGATTTCACTCAATTTTCATATCAAGTTTGACCAAAATAGAAAATAATATTTTTCCGAAACTTCCAAAATAGTGGTATATGACAGCTGAAATGCAGCAAATAATGAAATCAATGCATCCTCTCAGAGTAACAATCACTCAGTCCTCCCATTCACTCCAACCTCACAGTCACTCTTTCCTCACAGTCTCTCATTCCTCACAGTTACTCATCAATCGACACTCGCACTCAGTAGGTACCTGCGCTCACTGAAGGTGTGTATAGACTCCCGGAGGGGCTCCTTCAGCCCAAGCACTATATCAAGCCAATCATGGCATAAATCAATGAATATGCTACGGCGTGCAGCCCTATCCATAAATATCCTCACAATTAGGCCCTCGGCCTCACTCAGTCATCAAACTCTCCAGTCTCTCGGACTCTCAGAAATCATGATAAGCAGCCCAACAACAATGATATGATGCATCAATAATGAATAAGAGAGACTGAGGTATAAATGTGCAAATAGAACTGTGACTGAGTGCAAAACAACAATTTAGCAAATAATTTCACAAGTACACATCCTCTGTGGGTCCCAACCGTGTAAACATATGATTTAAACATGATTCATAGATGAATTTCTCTAATACGGGAAACAATGTACGGATATCAACAGATTTTTCAACTACATAGTTCCATTGAATTGACCAAGTCATAATTCCTACGGTGCACGCCCACATGTCATACCCTCAGGACCAAATTTAGAACTGTTACTTACCTCAAGCCTTGTAATTCTTTATTCTGCAATGTCTTTTCCTCGTGAATTGGCCTCCAAATGCCTTGAATCTAGCCACAAATAATTTGATTCAGTAAATAAAATTTATTGAAATTAATTCTATAAGAAAATACTAATTTTCCTACAAAATCCGATATTTAGCTCAAAAATCGTCTGTGGGGCCCACGTCTCGAAACCCGACAAAAGTTACAAAATCCGAAAGCCCATTCAACCACGAGTCTAGCCATACCAATTTTACCAAAATCCAACCTCAACTCGACCCTCAAATCTTCAATTTAAACCAAGAGAGTTTTTAAAAATTTCCAACTTAATTCACCCATTAATGTTAAAAACAACCATGGATTCGGTTAATTTAACCAATATTAAGTTAAGAACACTTATCCCGTTGTTTTCTCTGAAAATATCCCAAAAATCACCTCAATCTGAGCTCCAAATTGGCAAAATAGAAGTTCCATTTTTAGAACTTAAACTCCCTGCCCAGTCATTTTCTCTACGCGATCGCGAAGCACAATTTTTCATTGCCCAGAAAAGACCCTACGCGATCACCGTTTCCTTCACGCGATCGCGATGCACATGATCCCAGCTTTATGCGATCACAACTTTCTTCACGTGATCGCATAGAGCAAACGTGTGGCCTCGCGTCCTCTCAAGTTCCCCTATGCGAACGCGGCATTTCCCACGCGTTCGCGTAGCACAGACTGGCCCAAGCTATGCGATCGCGGTTGACCTTACGCAATCGCGAAGAACTAAAATCAACACTGCCTCAACAAGCATACGCGATCGCGGGTGCCTTCACGCGATTGCATAGAACAAATCCCACCTCTGCCCAAACAAGCCTATGCGATCGCGGACCATCTTACGCGATCGCATAGAAGGAAACCAGTGACAAAACTAGCATTTTCAGCAGTTTACCAACTCCAAATTTTGATCCATTAAGCATCTGAAACTCACCCGAAGCCCCCGGGACCTCAACTAAATACACCAACTAGTCATAAAACCTCATACGAACTTAGTTGAAATCTCAAATTATATCTAACAACGCTAAAATCACAAATTGCACACGGATTCAAGTCTAATGAATTTTAAAATTTCCAAATTCTACAAATGACGCCGAAACCTATCAAATCACGTCCGATTGACCTCAAATTTTGCACACAAGTCATAAATGACATAACATACCTATTAAAATTTCCAGAATCGGATTCCGACCCCGATATCAAAAAATCAACCCCCGATCAAACTTTTCAAAAAATTAACTTTCGCCATTTCAAGCCTAATTCCTCTACTGACCTCCAATTAATTTTTTTAGACACGCTCCTAAGTCCAAAATCACCATACGGATCTATTAAAATCATCAAAATTCAAATCCGAGGTCTTTTACATATAAGTCCATATCCGGTCAACTTTTCTAACTTAAATTTTCAATTATGAGACTAAGTGTCTCGTTTCACTCCGAATTTCTTCCAGACCTGAACCAACTAACCCGGTAAGTCATAAAATAACTGTGAAGTATAAATTGAGTATTAAATGGGAGAACGGGGTTATAATACTCAAAACGACAGGCCGGATCGTTACAACTCAGTACCGTATAAAGTCAATCCAGTCATGGGGTAATTTATCCCTAATTTAAATGATACAGACAAGATTCATGTCCAGGAAAAATTCATCACAACATATAAATAAGTAAGGCAAGTCCATGTCCTGGGAAGTCCATCCCGAATATATATAATCATCTACGCTCACTTGGGGTGTGTACAGACTCTGGATGGGCTCCTTCAATCAAAGCGCTATATAAAGCCGACATGGCCCAATGCAAATGATACGGACAAAATCCATGTCCAGGGAACATTCACCACAACATATAAATAAGTAAGACAAGTCCATGCCCTGGAAAGTCCATCCCGAATATATAATGATCTACACTCACTAGGGGTGTATACAGACTCCGGAGGGGCTCCTTCAGCCCAAACACTATTTAAAGCCGGCATAGCCTACTGCGGCGTGCAGTCCTATCCCATAATAATAGTAAAGCCTATAAGGTCTGCTGCAGGCGGGCAACCCCGATCCATATAGTAATAAAGCCTATAAGCCCTGCTGCAGGCGGATAATAATAATAATAATAATAATAATATATATATATATATATATATATATATATATATATATATATATATATATAATTATATAAAGCCGATATGGCCTGCAGCAGGCGGGCAGCCCCGATTCAATAAATATCCTCACAATGGATGAGCATGACTGAGTATGAAATGTATATTTTAAAATAATTAATTCAATAGCAATACGACCCTATGGGTCCCAAAATATCGGCACATACCCTAAACATGATCTTTATTACGAGCCTCAGCTCAATTTCTCTATCATGTGTGGCATGTTCAGATAATAACATGGTTCTTTAACTTTGCAACTTCACAGGATTTATTCAAGTCAATTTATATATTGCACGACCACACGCTCGTCAACTATCATGTACGTCACCTCCAAATAATTTATATAACACCAATTCGGAAATTCATACCCTCAGTGCCAATTTTAGAAGTTTTACTTACCTCAAACCGTGTAATTTCTCACTCTATTATTCCCTTGCGTCGAGAATTGGTCTCCGAAAGCCTCGTATCTAGTCACAAATAATTTAATTCAGTCAATAAAAATTACTATAATTAATTCCATAATAAAATACAAATTTTCCAACAAAATCCAAAATTTAGCTCAGAAATCGCCTGTGGGGCCCACATTTTGGAACCCGACAAAAGTTACAAAATCCGAAAAGCCCATTCAACCACGAGTCTAACCATACCAATTTTACCAAATTCCGATAATGGATCGCCCTTCAAATCTTAAATTAAAGTCTACATGATTTCTACCAATTTCAACCCAATTCACTAATTTAGTGATAAACACAACAATAGATTCATGTAATTTAACCAAAATCAGGTTAGGAATTCTTACTCCAATGTTTTCCTTGAAAAACTCTCGAAAATGCGCCTCACCCGATCTTCCTTAGTCCAAAAATGGAAGAATGAGACGAATTTGAACTTTATTCTGCTGCCCAGAGGTTTGTTCTTCGTGTTTGCGACCCTCCCCTCACGTTCGCGATGAACAAATTCTCAAACAGCCATTTTCAAACCCTTCTTAGACAGCCTCTAGTATAATGATCATAACATTTGTACAAAACTCCAAATTATGAATGGTTTAACTAGACACCAAGAGTTATAATTTCATTTATTACTCCTCTCCTAATTCCTTATAGATTGCGAGATATACGCTTCCAAAGTCAGCCCCGTGCAACAGAGATTTTCAAACTCTTTCCAGATAGCCTGTAGTGTATCTACCATAACATTTTATACACAACTCCAAATAATAAAGGGTTTACCTTTCTAAAAACTAAACACAAAGGGCTACAACTTTCATTTTGGATAAGCTCCAAATTCCTTATAGATTGCGAGATATGAGCCTCCATAGTTAGACGATGGATAGAAAAAATTCCTTCTTCGCGAACGCGAAGAACAAAGTCCTAATAGCAAAATCCTTCTTCGCAAATGCAAGAGGCTCCTCGCGAACGCGAAAAACATTACCAGAACCAGCAACCTGCAGCATCAAAACACCCAAACTTGGTCCGGAACCACCCCGGATCAAACCCGAGGCCTCGGAAACCCCGTCCAATCATACCAACCAGTACCAATACATAACACGAACCTGCTCGAGGCCTCAAATCACTTCAAACAATATCAAAACCATGAATCATACTCCAATTCAAGCCTAATGAACCTTGAAATTTTAAATTTCTACAAACGACGCCAGAACATATCATATCAAGTTCGATTGACCTTAAATTTTGCACACAACTCATAAATGCCATAACAGACCTATTAAAATTTTCATAATCGGATTCCGACCCGATATCAAAAAGTCACCCACCCGGTCAAACTTTTCAAAAATTTAACTTTCGACATTTCAAGCCTAATTCCACTACGGACCTCCAAATACCTTTCCGGACACGCTCCTAAGTCCAATATCACCATACGAAGCTATTGGAATCACCAGAATTCAAATCCGAGGTCGTTTACATATAAGTCGACATCCGGTTAACTTTTCCAACTTAAGTTTTCAATTATGAGAGTAGGTGTCTCATTTCACTCCGAAATCGTTTCGGACCCGAACCAACTAACGCGATAAGTCATAAATCAACTATAAGGCATAAATTGAGCCATAAATAGGGGGAACAGGGTTATAATACTCAAAATGACTGGCCGGTTTGTTACATTCTCCCCCTCTTAAACAAACGTTCGTTCTCGAACGAGTTTAGAATCATACTTGGAGTCTCAAATAGGTGTGGATATTTACTCCGTATCTCCTACTTAATCTCACAAGTAGATTCTGCGATTGGCTGGCTTCTCCATGGTACCTTCACCGATACTATGTTCTTTGACCTTAGCTTTTGAACCTGCCGGTCTAAAATAGCCACCGACTCCACATCATAAGTCAAATTACCGTCCAGTTGCACTGTACTGAAATCCAAAATATGAGACGGATCTCCGACATACTTTCGGAGCATGGATACATGGAATACTGGATGAACATCGGATAGACTAAGTGGCAAGGCAAGTTTATAAGCCACGTCTCTAATTTTCTTAAGTATCTCAAAAAGCCCAATATACCTAGGGCTCAACTTGCCCGTCTTCCCGAACCCCAACACATCCTTCATAGGTGAAATCTTGAGCAGAACCTTCTCCCCAACCATGTAAGCAACATCACTGAACTTCCAGTCGGCATAACTCTTCTGTCTAGACTGCGCAGTGTGAAGCCGCTCCTGAATCAATTTAACCTTCTCCAAAGCGTCCTCAACCAAATGAGTACCCAATAGTCTAGCCTCACCTGGCTCAAACCAACCCACTGGAGACCGACATAGTCTCCCATATAAAGCCTCATACAGAGCCATATGAATGCTCGATTGGTAGCTGTTATTGTAAGCATATTTCGCGAGTGGCAGAAATTGATTCCAAGAACCCCCAAAATCAATGACACAAGCGCGTAACATGTCCTCCAAGATCTGAATAGTGTGCTCGGACTGTCCGTTCGTCTGAGGGTGAAATGATGTACTCAACTGAACCTGTGTGCCCAATTCTCGTTGCACTGCTCTCCAAACTGTGATGTAAACCGCGTACCCCGATCTGAAATGATGGACATTGGCATAGCGTGTAGGCGAACAATCTCGCGTTTATAAATTTCAGCCAACCGCTCTGAAGAATAATTAGTACCAATTGGAATAAAATGCACGGATTTGGTCAACCGATCCACAATCACCCAAACAACATCAAACTTCCTCAAAGTCTGTGGAAGCCCAACTACGAAATCCATGGTAATACGCTCCCATTTCTATTTCGGAATTTCAAGTCTCTGAAGCAATCCGCCCAGTCATACTTCACCTGTTGACAATTTAAACACCGAACTACAAACCCAACTATATCTTTCTTCATTCACCTCCACCAATAGAGTTGCCTCAAATCCTGATACATCTTCGCAACACCTGGATGAATGGAGTACGACTCTCCGTCTTACGACTCAAGGCATCAGCCACTACATTGGCCTTTCCGGGATGATAGAGAATGATGATATCATAATCCTTAAGATCCTCCAACCACCTCTGATGCCGCAAGTTAAGATCCTTCTGTTTAAACAGATGTTGTAGACTCCGGTGATCGGTATAAACCTCGTAATGGATATCGTACATATAATGCCGCCAAATCTTCAAGGCATGAACAATCGCTGCTAACTCAAGGTCATGGACCGGATAATTCTTCTCATGTACCTTTAACTGTCTGGATGCATAGGCAATCACTTTACTGTCTTGCATCAGCAATGCGCCAAGACCAATATGAGACGCGTCACAATTCACAGTATAAGACCCTGAACCCGTAGGCAACACCAATACTGGGGCTGTAGTCAAAGCCATCTTGAGCTTCTGAAAGCTCTATTCACACTCATACGACCACGTGAACGGAGCACCTTTCTAGGTTAATTTAGTCATAGGCGCCGCAATAGACGAGAAACCCTCCACAAAGCGACGATAATAACCAGCCAAGCCGAGAAAACTCCGAATCTCAGTAACTGAAGATGGTCTGGGCCAACTCTGAACTGCCTTTATTTTCTTCGGATCCATCTTAACTGGACACTATGTGTCCCAAGAATGCCACCGAACTAAGCCAGAACTCATACTTAGAGAATTTGGTATATAGTTTCTCCTCTCTTAGCCTCTGCAATACAATACCTAAGTGTTGTGCATGCTCCTCCATGCTACGTGAGTACACCAGGATATCATCAATAAATACCATGACAAATGAGTCAAGATACGACTGGAATACGCTATTCATCTTGTGCATAAATTCTGCCGGGGCATTGGTTAGCCCAAATGACATCACAAGAAATTCATAGTGACCATAACAAGTTCTGAATGCCGTTTTTAGAATATCCGAATCCCGAATTTTTAATTGGTGATACCCGGATCTCAAATTAATTTTGGAGAATACCTGCGCTCCCTGAAGTTAGTAAAATAAATCATCAATACGCGACAAAGGATACTTATTCTTGATTGTAACTTTGTTCAACTGCCTGTAATCGATACACATCCGCATACTTGTGCACCCCAAGGCGACACACGAGGACTAATAAACCCCTTATCAAGAAGTTCCTGGAGTTTCTCTTTCAATTCTTTTAACTCAGTTGGTGCCATACGATATGGACGAATAGAAATGGGCTGAGTGTCCAACGTCATGTCAATACCGAAATCAATATCCCTATCGGGCGGCATACCCAGCAGGTCTGCAGGAAATACATCTGGAAAGTCTCTCACTACCGGTACTGAATCAATAGTAGGAGTATCTTCATCGACATTTCTCACAAAAGACAAACATGACAAACATCCCTTCCCAACCATACGTTGGGCCTTCAAATAAGAAATTACCCTGCTGGGAACATGATCTTGAGAACCTCTCCATTCGACCTTCGACAACCCCGGTATTGCCAACGTCACGGTTTTTGCGTGACAGTCCAGAATAGTATGACATGGTGACAACCAATCCATACCCAGAATTACATAAAAATCAACCATACTGAGCAATAAGAGATCCAATCTAGTCTCAAGTCCCCAACAGATACCATACACGATTGATACACACGGTCCATAATAATAGTATCGCCCACCGGCATAGATACACGAACAAGTGAAACTAAGGACTCGCGGGGCATATCCAGATAATGAGCAAAATATGATGATACATATGAATAAGTGGAACCAGGGTCAAATAATATAAAAGCCTCCCTGTGGCACACTGAAACAATACCTGTGATCACTGCATCTGAAGCAACAACATCTGGCATGGCAGGACAAGCATAAAATCAGGCTTGACCACCACATGATCGACCTCCTCCTCTTGGCGACCTCTAGCTGACTGAGCCCCACCCCGAGCTAGTTGAGCGGGTAGTGGAGCAACTGGTGCAGAAGCAGTAGCCTGACTCCTCTGCTGAGCTGGACCTCGAGTAAGGCGGGGACAAAATTTCCTCACATGACCCAGCTCTCCACACTCATAGCACTCCCTTTCGAAGAATGGTGGCGAGTTCTGTGGCGGACCAGGAGGACCGGAATAACTACCAAAAGAACCTAGTTCGGATAATCCCTGAATTGATAGTGCACGGGGGGTACTCTAGGCTGGAAGTGCACTGAGAGATGACTGACTCTGATGAGAACTGTATGAACCTTGGCTGGATAATGCACCACGATGAAATGAATGACCCGTCTGAGTGTGTCTGTAAGGACGACCCTTGTTGTGGTAGGACTGCCCTCCAGAAGGTACCCTACCAGATCCGCCCGAACCTCGAGGCCTCTTAGCTCTCTTTCACCACGCTCCTGGCTACGGACCACCTCTATCTGCCGAGAAATGTCAACCACCTCGTCAAAAGTGGCACCATATACCCTCTCCCTAGTCATAAGCAACCGTACTTGATATGTGAGGCCATCAATGAACCTTTTAATCCTTTCCCTATCAGTGGAAACCAACCAAACTACATGACGAGCCAACTCAGAAAATCGCATCTCATACTGCATCACAAATATGCCATCCAGACATAACTGCTCAAACTGTCTGCGCAACTCTCTGCGAGACTTCGGCACGAACTTCTCCAAAAAGAGAACGGAGAACTCCAGCCATGTAAGTGGTACTACACCAACCGTCATACGCCTCTCATAAGCCTCCCACCATCTGAAGGTAGCCCCCAAAAGAAGAAATGTAGTGAACGAGACCCAACTAGTCTCCAGAATACCTGCTGTCTGAAGCATCCGCTGACACTTATCTAGAAAATCCTGAGCATCCTCTGACTCAACATCGCTAAATGATGGAGGTCTAAGCCTCCCAAATCTCTCAAGTCTCCTCTGCTCATCATCTGCCATAGCAGGGACTAATAGGGCCTGAGCAAATGCAACTAGTTGGACTGGTAGTGCCCCCGGTATCTGAAGTCCATGTACTACCTGATCTGGAGAACGGGCAACAGGAGTATGAGAACCTCCCCCGGCCTGAGAAGTGGCAGGTGCTCCCTGGGCAGAAACCACCTGAGCAAGGCTAGTGCAAACTGTCAATATCTGGGCCAAAGTCTCCTGAAGGCCTGGAATCCCAATGGGCACAGCTGGTGCTTGAGCTGGTACTGTCGGCTCAGCTATATCTGGAATCTGCTCCTGAGCTAAAGCAACTGGTGGTGCTACAAGTGCTGCTCCATCTGGTGTACGAGCTATACCTCGACCTCTACCTTGACCCTAGCCTCTACTTTGGCCTCGGCGTCCCGCGTCCCTAACTGGTGGCTGACAGTCCGATTCGGTAATACGTGTCCTCACCATCTGTGAGAGAATAGAATAACAGAAATTTAGTTTCCGGAATCAACACATCCGCACGACAGAATACAAGAAAGTGAAATTTTCATAAGGGTTCGGAAGACTCTCGAAGATAAGTACAAACGTCTCCGTACCGATCCACAAGACTCTACCAAGCCTGCTTATGACTCGTGAGACCTACGTAACCTAGGTTGTGATACCAACTTGTCACGATCCAAAATCTCACATGTCATGATGGCGCCTATATCAATACTAGGCAAATCGACAATCTCAATAAAGCACCATATCTTTTAAGTTTGAATATATAATAATTAAATTCAGCGGAAGAAATCTAACAAATACAAATATAAACATTCCCAAAATCAGGTGTCACTGAGTACATGAGCATCTAAATGAATACAAAGTCTGACTGATAAAAATCGCTATCTGAAATATAGAACAGTACAATAACTAAACGAGAAGGGAATCAAGTCTACGGACGTCTAGCAGCTACCTTGATAGTCTCCAACAAAAATAACTCCGAAATCTAGTAGCCGTCGTATCCGGAAGCACCTGGATCTGCACATGAGGTGTAAAGTGTAGTATGAGTACAACCAACTCAATAAGTAACAAGACTAACCTCTGGGATGAAAGTCGTGATGAGCTCCGCAGGTACAGTCCAGAATAAATAATAGTACAAAAATATAGGCATGATTTCAAGTTCAACAGTTAAACTCAGTACAAGTGAAATGAATCAATACTGCATGATATGAGGAATATGACATCTCAGTAGAAATGCCTCATGTAAATACTGGTCATAAATTATTTGGCCACTTGGTACTGTTTATGGCCATTCCAGCCCAGGGATATTCCGTCCCGTATATATAATACATCGACTGACAGTCAGTCACTCAATACCGTATAATCCCAATTCAGTCATGGGGTAATTTATCTCCAATGTAAATGATACGCACAAGATCCATGTCGAGGGAAAATTCATCATAACATATATATAAGTAAAGCCGACATGGCCTGCTACAAGCGGGCAGCCCCGATCCATAAAATAGTAAAGCCAATAAGGCCTGCTGCATGCGGGCAACCCCGATCCATATTGTAATAAAGCCTATAAGGCCTGCTGCGGCATGCAACTCGATCCTATAATAATAATAATAATAATATATATGAAGGCGATATGGCCTGCTGCATGCGGGGAACCCTGATTCAATAAATATCCTCACAATGAATGAGCATGATTGAGTATGCAATGTACATTTTAAAATAATTAATTCAACAGCAACACGATCTTATGGGTCCCAAAATATCGGCACATAGCCTAAACATGATCTTTATTATGAGCCTCAGCTCAATTCCTCTAACACGTGTGGCATGTTCAGATAGTAACATGGTTATTTAACTTTGCAACTTCACAGGATTTATTCAAGTCAATTTATATGGTGCACGTCCACACGCTCGTCAACTATCGTGTGCGTCACCTCCAAATAATTTATATAATACCAATTCGGGGTTTCATACCATCAAACTAATTTTAGAAGTATTATTTACCTCAAACCGTATAATTTCTCACTCTCATATGCCCTTGCCTCGAGAATTGGTCTCTGAAAGCCTCGTATCTAGTCACAAATAATTTGATTTAGTCAATAAAAATTACTGAAATTAATTCCATAAGAAAATATAAATTTTCCAATAAAATCCAAAATTTAGCTTAAAAATTGCCCGTGGGGCCACATTTCGGAACCTAACAAAAGTTACAAAATTTGAAAAGCCCATTCAACCACGAGTCTAACCATATCAATTTTACCAAATTTCGATAACGGATCTCCCTTTAAATCTTAAATTAAAGTCTAGAGGATTTCTACTAGTTTCAATCCAATTCACTAATTTAGTGATAAAAACAACAATAGATTCATGTAATTTAACCAAAATCAGGTTAGGAATTCTTACCCCAATGTTTTCCTTGAAAAACTCTGGAAATATCGCCTCACCCGAGCTTCCTTGGTCCAAAAATGGAAGAATGAGACGAATTTGGACGTTATTCTGTTACCCAGGGGCTTATTCTTCGCGTTCGCGACCCTCCTCTTGTGTTAGGGATGAACAAATTCTCCAACAACCATTTTCAAACCCTTCTCAGACAGCCTCTAGTATAATCATCATAACCTTTTGTACCAAACTCCAAATGATGAATGGTTTAACTTTCTGAATACTAGACACCAAGAGCTATAATTTGCATTTGTTGCTCATCTCCCAATTCCTTATAGATTGCGAGATATACGCTTCCAAAGCCAGCCCCGTGCAACAGAGATTTCCAAACTCTTCCCAGATAGCCTGTAGTATATCTACCATAACCTTTTGTACACAACTCCAAATGACAAATGGTTTACCTTTATGAAATTAGACACAAAGGGCTACAACTTTTATTTTTGGATCAACTCCAAATTCCTTATAGATTGCGAGATATGAGCCTCCAAAGTCAGACGACGGACAACAAAAATTACTTCTTCGTGAACGCGAAGAACAAAGTCCCAATAGCAAAATTCTTCTTCGCAAACGCGAGAGGCTCTTCGCGAAGAACAATACCAGAACCAGTAACCAGCAGCATCAAAACACCCAAACTTGGTCCGGAACCACCCCGAATCAAACCCGAGGCCCCCGAAACCCCGTCCAATCATACCAACCAGTCCCAATACATAACACGAACCTGCTCGAGGCCTAAAATCACATCAAACAACATCAAAACCACGAATCATACCCCAATTCACGCCTAATGAACCTTGAAATTTCAAATTTCTACAAACGACGCCGGAACATATCAAATCAAGTCCGATTGACCTCAAATTTTGCACACAAGTCATAAATGACATAACGGACCTAATAAAATTTTCAGAATCGGATTCTGACCCCGATATCAAAAGTCAACCCCCGGTCAAACTTTCCAAAAATTCAACTTTCGGCATTTCAAGTCTAATTCCACTACGAACCTCCAAATAACTTTCCGGACACGCTTCTAAGTCCAAAATCATCATACGGAGCTATTGGAATCACCAGAATTCAAATACGGGGTCATTTACACATAAGTCGACCTCGATTAACTTTTCCAACTTAAGTTTTCAATTATGAGACTAAGTGTCTCATTTCACTCAAACATCCTTTCGGACCCGAACTAACTAACCTGATAAGCCATAAATCAACTGTAAGGCATAAATTAAATAGTAAATGAAAAAAACGAGGTTATAATACTCAAAACGACCGGCCGATTCGTTACAATAATTGAACTAAATCAAATAATTCATGACATTTCATTACTAAAAGATGGTTAAAATGGACGGAGAAAACCGACCGCAATTAGTCATATTATAGAAAAATCAACCGAAAAACGATGGTCAGTAATCGACAAGTTGGTAAAGAAAACCGACCGAAATCGGTTAGTAATTGTTGATCGACTACAGTCGGTCAGGTCAACCAAAAGTTCTGATCATATTTTTGACACACGACGAAAAGATAAATAAAATAACCGGCCAAAATGGTCGGTTTAAAATAATATTTTTAATTAAAAATAAGGGTACCGATAAAAATCGGTCAGCTTAACATACTAGTATTTATTGTATTTCACTTTATTTTGTAATAAAATAACCAATTTTTTTAAATTTTAAATTGATATGTGTCTTTTAGTTACAGATATATAACTTAATTATAGTAAAATGACATTTTTTATTAGAACCTAATAATTTTAAACACACAAACTTTAAATTATGCATCCGTCATTGATTATACTTATTGCATAAATAATTTTTACATTATAAATCTAGCATAACTATAGCATTTAAAGGAAATGATCGGAACAACGTAAATTATTTTATACTATTGATATATATTAGTCTTAGAGTACGTGCTTTGCGCGTGTAATCTGTCTCGATGAATGATATACCTTTTATAGTGAAAATTATGTTTGAATTACAAAAATAAAAGTTTACAAAAAAGAATTCTTGAAAATAATAATTGTTGATCATGTTTAGCTAACAACTCAATAACGAAGAAATTCTACGCATAAAAGTTCTCAATTATGCATCTCAGTTACTATATTCAACTTATTATTTCTCCCAATTTTATAATTTTATTACTTTAATTCCAAAAGTTATCATGTTTTATTTTTAGTTTCAACAACATATAACCTTTGGAAATTTAAGAGTTAACTAAAAAAATGAATATATTCTCGGTTCATTTTTATTTTCAACAAGAGGTCTATTCAAACTATTTTTTTATATTTACCACGTTTTGTGAACACTCAAATGTTGTCTTTTATATTTATCAAGTTTCATTGTCCATAGCCGTGCATTTGTCCTTCATGCCATCTAGCATAATATGAAAAATAAATTTCTATGTATCTTTTAATAATCGCTTATAGCTTCTTACACATTAAATAAAAATAAAAATAAAAATATACAGATCGATTCCATGAAAGTAGAAGATAATAAAATTTATTATCTATATTCATGCTCGTATAATGAATAACAAAAATAAAGGAATAAAATAGAATAATATTACATTCTTTATTTTATTTTAGCTAAATAGTAAATAGAATAGAAAAGGATATGAAGACGTTTTATTCAAGTAACTTGGAATAGGTGTACAAATTTGTTATGCACAACCAAATAAAAATAGAGCTATAGACCTTTTTCTAAAATTTAAATATATTTTAGAAAAATTCTCATGTTCAATTAAAATATAGGACTTTAATATTATGAATAAGAAATTAACGAGATGCAAGAATAATTTCCCGCAAAAGTAAAAATAAGACGTAAGATATTAAAAATTTAAAATATAAAAAAATTATATAAGAAAAAAACTTTATTGATTTGAAAATCCTAAATGTTAGGACTTTTTATCTAGTTCAATAAGTAAATATTTAATAGCCAAAATTTTAGTTGATTTTAAAGTGCTAGATATTAGGAAAGTTACGACATTTCGCGAATGTCTTCGTGCTTTTAATATAGTAGAGATAAAGTGATTTATTTTAGTTGTATGCATGTCAATATGGTTTTACTAATTTTTAAAAATTAATTCAAGAGAATAATGATTGATTGAATTATAGACACTTTATACAATTTAAATAAGGAAGCACTCAGAGTCTTAAATATTAGAAAAATAATTAAATGACTATTCCCAAGTATGAGGAAAATAATAACAATGACTATTTTGTCTAGTATAAAATTTATTTTAAAGGGTAAAAAAGGCTAACAGAATTGAAGATGCTCCAAATCTTCACCTAAAATTAATCGGTTAAAAGTATTTTGATTTTTCTATTAAAATCTTGTATACTACTATATAGTTTAAATAAGAAATAATTTAATATATAAATATAAGCAAATAATCAAATAAATAAATTATTATATATAGATACGTATCAAATTAAATTTTAAGACCAACAAATAGCACTACTTAAAAATAGCAAATTTGCGACTGAATAATTTCAACCGATTTAATTCAATAGCAATTTTCGACTGATTCGGTAGGAAACTTTATTAAAAATACATGTTAATTTTCTTTTTAATTTTTGTCTCCAAATTGCGACTGATTCAATCGCTCAATTACGCGGAATATGCCGCAGAAGTATTTTTATGGTTTCCAACTAAATCAGTCGCAAAAATTAAAATTAAAAAAAAATGTTTCGACTGATTTGGTCGGAATCTGAATCAAAACGAGTTATGACTGGTCAACGGTATTTGCGATCCAGTCAGTCGCTATTTGAAAATTTCAAATTTTAAAATCGGTCGCAAATCTATTTTTAATACAGCCCTAACCCGTTATTTCTTCTTTCTTCTCTAGTTTTTTTTCCTCTCCTCCCCTCTCCTCTTCTGCCCCCACCTGCTCTATTTCTTCATTTTCTCCTCTAATCTCACCATATTAGGTATGATTCCCTCCCTCTCCCTCTCCCTCTCCCTCACCCGCTCCATTTCCCCGTCCACCCCCCAAATTTTTTGTTCCCAAGTTATTTAACTCGTTTTTGGTGCAGAAATCCGGCAGCTCATCTCTCCTCCGACGATAGTTCGGCAACAGTTCCGTTGGTCATTTTCTATTTTCCAGGTTGAATTCAACCCTGACGCGCACCTCGACACTAAAGTGTGTGAACATATACATTTTTTATTTCATGCTAAACACTTAAAAAAGTATGTTAAAAATTTACTTGTTTAGATTAATTAGCTTTTTTTTTTCTTTTTTAGTTAGATGTTCTTGTGAAAATGGCTAGTATACTTGTATGTATCCAATAGTAAATCAAGAAAAATATTTAGAATAATTTGGGTATATTCTATAAGTATGGAATTCTTGTTTATATAAAAAATAATTTAAGTGCTAATACTTCTCTGTTAGAGTTGAACAATATTTTAAAGAGTTAGAATTTTTATACATTCAAGTTAGGTTAGTTAAGAAATAACTTAAGTACTAATACTTCTTTGTTTAAGCTTTTTGTTTGGAAATTCTCCATGCCCTATCTATTTTTTAATTATATTATTTATTATTGGAGCGAAATGAAGAAAATGTAGTCAATTAAGTATTAGAGCGCTATCATATGCTAATTTAAAATAAATAAAATTAATTTATATGTTTTAGGACTTTTTTTTCTTACAATAGTTTAATGTACCTATTAAATTTGAAACCACCCAAGTATTATAGTAAAATATATAATTAAACTATTTAGATAATCTTTGGGAGAATATAACTTAGTAAGTAGTATAAATAAATTAAATATATCAACTTCTAGTTTTTTTGTTTGTGTAGATGGCATTTGCGCATCGTACATGAATGTGTAGTAGGAATCATCCTAATCATGTGGGGTTAAGGGATGAATTTAAAGAAGGGGTTGCTGGATTTATTGCTAAGGCAACATGTTAAGGGATGCCTTTGAGGTGTTTCCGGGGGCTCAATCTGAACCAAATGATGAGGCTAAGAAGTTCTTTAAAGAGTTGGAGAAAGCTAGTTGTCCGTTGTATGAAGGCTCAATGCATTCCAAGTTGTATGTTGATGCCCGATTACTTCAGATTAAGTCAGATAGTTCTATTTCTGAATCGGGCATGAATTCTATCATTGGGTTTGTGAATGAACTTAATCCGAGTAACATTACCTATCCAAAGATTTCTACACGGCAAAAAAATTGATTTCCAAGTTGGGTCTTTCATCAGAGAGGATTCATTGCTATGAGAATGGTTGCATGTTATTCTATAAGGATGATGCATCTCTAGAGAACTGCAAATTTTGTAACAAGCCTCATTACAAGGATGCCACAAATGATAAAAAGAAGAAGATTCCGATGAAGGCGATGCACTACTTACCCCTTATACCAAGGTTAAAGAGGTTGTATGCATCAATGAGCTCCACTTCATATATGAGATGGCATTCTGAGCATAAAAGGCCATATGGTATTCTATGTCATCCATAAGATGGAGAATCATGGAATGTAACGACCTAATCGATCGTTTTGAGCTCTAACTCGTCGTTCAGCAGTTTGAGGCCATGAACAACTTCACTTCATGTATTATGACTTGTACGCGTGGTCGGAATTGAGATTTCAGGGAGTTCAGAATTGATTTGGAAAGAAAATTCTCATTTCGGAAGCTTTAAGTTGGAAGAACTGACTAAGGTTGGATTTTTGAGTAAATGACCTCGGAATCGGGATTTTAAGGTTCCAGCAGGTTCGTATGATGATTTCGGACTTGGGCGTATGTTCGTATCAGGTTTTGGATGCCATCGGAGCGTTTCAGCACCTATTGTGGAAGTTAACATTTTGGAAGAATTCCGTAAATTTGGGTTGAAGAGCATTTCAATATTATCGATCTCCGTTTGGAATTCCGAGTCTGGGAATAGCTACGTATGGTGATTCCGGTATTGGGAGCGCGTCCAGAAGTAGAATTGGAAGTCCATAGGTCATTTTGGGGTCATTTGGCGAAAGTTGGAAATTTGGATAATTTTTATAAGTTTGACCGGGAGTGGACTTTTGATATCGGGGTCGGATTCCGATTTCGAAAGTTGTAGTAGGTCCATAATATCAATTATGACTTGTGTGCACAAATTTGAGGTCAATCGGACGTTATTTGATAGGTTTCAGTATCGAATGTAGAAGTTGAAATTCTAAATTTCATTAAGCTTGGAATGGGGTGCGATTCATG
This sequence comes from Nicotiana tabacum, assembly GCF_000715075.1. Classification (NCBI taxonomy): domain Eukaryota; kingdom Viridiplantae; phylum Streptophyta; class Magnoliopsida; order Solanales; family Solanaceae; genus Nicotiana; species Nicotiana tabacum. Next base: position 2,517,992 of record NC_134096.1, read on the forward strand.
AATTTGACGTTGTTTGATGTGATTTGAAGGCTCGACTAAGTTCGTAACATGTTTTGGGACGTATTGGTATATTTGGTTGAGGTCCCGAGGGCCTCGGGTGGATTCCGGAAGGTTAACAGATCAATTTCTTTTGGACTTAAGAAATTCTGTTACTGAATGCTTCTGGTGTAATCACACATGTTCAAATTTGGCCGCAGGTGCGAGATCACGGGTGCAGCGGATTTGCTCGCAGAAGCGGACTGGGGAAGCGCACCTTCGAGTGCGCAGGCGCGAGGCAGCTACCGCGGGTGTGTAAATTGCGCAGATGCGCATAGCAGGTCGCACCTGCGATGCTCGTAGAAGCGAAGAAACTTTTGCAGGTGCGAGGTCTTGGCTGGGCAGTGAGAACCGCATGAGCGGAATTTGGACTGCGCCTGCGGAGCCGCAGGAGAGGCTATTGGACCGCAGGTGCGAAGGTCGGGCTAGGCAGAATGCTTTTAAGCGGGATTTTGGCTATTTTCCTCCCATTTTCATGTGGTTTGGGCGATTTTGAAGAGCTTCAAGGGGAGAGTTTCAGCAAGCAACTCAAGGTAAGTGATCCCCCTTATAATAAGTTAAATACATGGTTTGTATAAGGATTTAAACATGAAAATTAGTATAAATTGTGGAGTTTTCGGTAGAAGACCTAAAATTTAGTATTTTTGGATTTTGACCACGAATTTGGGCATGGAATTGAGAATAAACTATATATTTGAGTTCGTGAGGTTATGGGTAAAGATTATCTTCAAATTTTTTTGAATCCGGGCACGTGGGCCCGAGGGTGATTTTTATCGACTTTTCGATCGGGGTTATAAATTGTTATAAATTGGATTATATTGAGTATTTGAGTATATATTAATGGGTTTGCATAATTATTGGCTAGCTTTGGAGCATTGTGCATCGATTCAAGTTGTTTGAAGTGCTCGGAAGCCGGTTATGGAACTTCAGAGCGAGGTAAGTCTCCTTTCTAACCTTATAAGTGAGAATTAACCCCATAGGTGAAATCAATTAATATATGCTTCTAATTGTGGGGGCTACGTACGCACGATGTGATGAGAGTTTGTACGTAGCTACTAGTTATGCCTATGTCCGGGTAGTCTAGGTTTACATCATGCCTTGTTGACATTGTTGTCGGTTTTTGTTATTGTTGCCTTGAGAAGAAGGAAGATGGAAATTTGAAGAATTTAAGATTTAAAAGGTTCATTTGAACTTCGTAATTTCGAAAAGAATTGAGGAATATTATAATAGCTTACTAAATCTCTGTGTAACCGCGTCGCAGGTATGATTCGCGAGCGGGGTAATTTTCTTAAAAAGTTTCAAGTTTAATTTCCATTATTTTAAAAAGAATCAAGAAAGAAATATGATTTAAATGTTAAACTTATATTTGGCCGTGTCACAGGTATGATTCACGAGCGACGTATTTTCTTAAATTTATATTTTACCGCGTCGCATGTATGATTCGCCAGCGGAGAATTTTTTAGATGCATCTATGGTTCGCGCCGTTCGACCCTCGGCAGTGCACATTTTATTTTTATTATTGGATCGGGTCGTACGACCTCGGCATAACTTGCGCATGATTGTATTAATTGCTTCGGAAATTATAATAATTGATATTGCCTCATTGGCCTGAGATATAAACTGTTAGATGAAAATGAATTTGGGAAAAACTTCATGTTAGCAAAAGAATTGTTTACGTAACTATATCGGGGTTACAACCATTCTACGTTATCCATGCTTAATCATATCATTGGTATATTAATTATATCCCATAGTAAGTGTCTGAGTCGACCCATCGTCACTACTTCTTCGAGGTTAGACGGGATACTTACTGGGTACGCGTGGATTTACGTACTTATGCTACACTTGCTGCATATTTTTGTGCGGGTACACATATATTTAGCGGCATTGTGGGCACAGAGGCGATTATGACGGGGACTTAGGTGAGCTGCATTCTATACGGCGATCCGCATCCAACAAATTCTCCCTCAGAATACTTACATTTTTCCTGTTTTGTATTCCGAACAACTGTTATATTTTATTCCACATTCCTTGTTAATCCACTTGTGACACCAGGTTTTGGGGTGATTATGGGTTGTATTGTTTTTAAAGATATTATTATTATTATTATTTATTTTGTAAGCTTCATCTTTTATGATTTAAATTGAAGGAAAATATGATTTCAAAAGTAACAAAAATGAGAACCCATTTAAGTATTCATTGTTGGCTTGCCTGACAGTGGTGTCCGGCGCCATCACGACCTTTATGGATTTTGGGTCGTGACAACATGGTATCAGAACACTAGGTTCACTTAGGTCTCATGAGTCATGAGCGAGTCTAGTAGAGTCTTGCGGATTGGTACGGAGATGTGTGTACTTATCTTTGAGAGGCTACAGGGTTGTTAGGAGTACTTCCCTTTCTTGATTCTTCATCGTGCGATTTGATTCCTTTGTGGATTATACCTTTATTTCCTTCCTATTAGATCTTATGCGACGTGAAGCGCTGGTTATAAATCAGGAATTGAGGAATTTTAATGGTACTACATATGTGGTGCGGGATGTTTCTCCCTACGTAATTGATTGGGCTATTGTCGTCACCTTGTGGAAAGATAATCTGTCAATTCAACTCAATGGTTGTACTTCTGAGAGCTTTGAGTCTATGCACATGTTGCTATGATGCTCATGAGTTGTTATCGCACATTATTGAGGTGATGGTAGGATGCTTGCCTGTGTCATGGGGCAGAGTATTATAAATGGCACCGACAAAGCGGTTGTCAGAGGTCGCAGTGTGCAGTGGCTCAGGATCGGATCAGCATTCTTGGTATTGATGGCTCGAGAAAGATGATTTCCGGAAGGGTTTAAAGTTGGTAGCGATCTATCGGTTCAAATGCTACGGAGGTATATTTTGATTTAAGGCAATAACTGGGTAGCGAAGGATGAGAAAGGACATGTGGGAGGTGTCTTGGGGTGGTTAAGTTCCTAGAAGGCCATGTGTGAGAAACAGAAGTCGAGTAGTTTCTTAAAGGAGAGGGTTTGACCAAAGTGGGAGAGTAGCAAGGTAGCATATGGGTTACGGGGTAGGATAGCTACACGTCTTGAGGAAAGTTTGGAGTAATTTGGGATTCATGGTGGACAATGACTAGGTTTACAGACTTAAATGTTGGCTGTTATACTGGGGGAAGATTGGATGTGACAGAAATGAGTTTGCCGATATGAAGAGGGATACATCATGATTTTGGATTGGAATGTATTGTCTCACCTTTAGTTGATGTCCATGAGGAGTGAATAGACTTGCACAGCTGGTGAACGAGCACGGGCTAAGGATGGTTTATTGCCTTTGTGGCTATTGTCCTCGGTGCAGCGTTGTTGGAGGATGTTGGCATAGAATTTCCACATGTGGGTTATCTTTTGTGAGCGGGTTAGCGGTTGTGTGGTATTGACGAAGCTCCTACGGAGAATTTCTACTGACTATCCAGGAAGAGGTCGAATATGTGCACGTCGCTAGTAATTCAGAGTATTTATGAAGTGTTTAACAAAAAGGATTTCGAGGAATTTGGTGGGTTGATTGTGCTAGATCATGTCGATGAAGGAAGAATCTTGGTGGGTTCCAGGTTTATGCAATATTATCTTCAAGATAAGTGGGAGAGTCCCACCGCCTATAGTTAGATAGCATAGTCGTCTATTTGTAAGAATTTTGGGGTATTGGCATATTGATGGGTTGTTACGACTAAGGAAGGAGAATATCAGTGGTAATCTGAGCAAGCGATTGGAGGAATGTGTGCTATAGTTGGCCTTATCGATTCATGCTCAAGCTTTGGGAAGACTCAGGATTTATGCTTCGTGTAGAGGCGAGTTACAAGGAAGATGATTCGGCCAGGTTCTTCTTTGAGAGGGCGTCCATGTGCCAGTTGAGACTTGGAGTTCATTATATTCGGGACCAAGTCAGAGTGTGTGACTCTCAATAACGGCCCTAGTAGATTCAAAAGTTAAGGTGTGGTGTCTAAGGATTTCGAGTCTATAGTATGGTTGAATATCGATCTTTCGCAACGGATTTTGATAAAGGAGTCTGGAGTATTCCGAGTTATCCTTGGTCTACGGAGTATCATGAGAGGAAGGGGTGTATGTAACTTTGGATATTTAGAAGAGTCATCAAAATGGGTATATCAGTTGAAGACGCGATTATGCGCACAAGGAGGGCACAAAATGGTTCGTGGGTTTTGGGGACATTGTGGTCTCGTGAAATGGGGTCACTCGGGATGAGTGCGGATTGAGTTCATTATATTGATAAAGGAGTTGTTGTTATTTCTAAGGAAGATCCAAAGTAAATTAGGAGAAGTCGAGTTTGGTTAGCAATGGTTGAATTGGCATAATGATGGCAATGATCAGCTCCTTCAAGGTGTTGGGCAATTCATGTAATTTGTGACGGTACGTGCGAGGTTTGACGGCCGCCGTAACTGATCTTATTTGGAGGCTTTCGGGTATTTTGGCTTGTTATGTGCAGATGGACCCCGGAGAGGTTATGGTGATTTAGACCACTACTTGAGGTTGGTATTTTCTGCAGATATAAGGATTCAGTCGCGTGTTGCGATGGTTCTCTTGGAATGAATTAAGTAAAAGGTTTCTATGTGATGAAGTGTTTACCCTATTAATAGTTCGGAAGTTAAGATGAAATTCTTGTACTCTTGCGCATTGGCATGATTAAGTGCAGTGATCGGCATGGGATTTGAAAGTTAAGGATCAAGGTTGTAGTTTGGTGTCAACAAGAATGTCAAAGAGCTTGGATGAACAGGAAAGGATTCAGATGGTTAGAGTAAGTTGGTATTGTCTTTAGCGTCACCTCAGATCGGTGTCCTGTGTAAGAGGCTTTTGAGTAGTAATTTCGAATTTTTGATTTGCTTTACAGCATTTGTGCGGCCGGTGGTATGAATGTGCAGACTTGTTATCTGGTGCGAAAGGTCGTGGGAGCACGTCCCATGGGAAGATTGTATAAGTGTGATATGTAGTCACTTGATTGATCGAAGATTGGGACCAAGTATGGAGATTGCGGTACTATTGTTCATGTGAGAATTTATGCTTAGAGGGCGCTCAGTTCATTTGATTGTGGATTGTGGAGGTTTGTTCCGGATATGATGGTTGTTCTTGTGTGTTATGGGGGAAAAGGGCATATTATGAACCCTTGAAAGATTATTAGACTAGTACGGTGCGATCCTAATCGGCTTGAGGTCTGTGGGTGGATCTAGATATGAATGTGGGCTCTATATCAGGCCGGATGTGTTCATTTCAGCTTAGCGCTACTTGTGGAGGAGTATTCGGACGTTGAATGTTATTTAGTCCTTGGCTACTTGATGTAATACTATATTGTACTGTGTGAGTTGTGAAACAGCCTGTTAATTGCATATGTGTTGAGGTTCCGCGTAGCGATGAAGTTATGTGAGCATGATGGCTATCGAGATTCAGATCATATATCGCACCTTAGTTTTCCTTGACTTTTGTAGCATATGGCACTATCTGTCTCCCCAGGGATGGTATTATGCACTTAGCGTGCTCGTGGCCGATATTCGGGTATTTTGTAATAATGAGCATTCTAGCTCGGTAAGTATCTCCTTATATAGATTTTATGTGTGGATCAGGTGGCACGCCACCACATGCATATTGTTTGGATCGGGTTGCACGCCGCACCAGTGTGATGTTGAGTACAGTCCCCTATATCTATTTTCGTGTGTTTTGTTTCCATTTTCTGAGGAAGGTTCGTAACACCTTTTCAGCTGTCTAGTTAGTTACCTGGGTTGAGTAGTTCTTTCCATAGTTCATTTTCCCTATGTATCACGTTCAAGTTTGTAGCTTATTGGCACATTGTGGCATCATATGAGACTTTTGGCGGCGTCTGAGGTGGCTTATTGCCTGAACAACTTATACTGGAAGAGACAGGATAATTAGACCCGGAGTCAGTGTGATCAGATCGGTATGAGGCATAGTTAAAGAGTAAGTATCGGTATTCAGTCCAAAATGAGGTAATGGTTCTTGTCAAGGGGAGAAACTCAATGAATGGTTGACTCGGCAGTTGGTTGTAAAATTCTACGCATCTTTTCCACTGCGGCAACATTACAAGAGTTGGAACTAGACTTATATATGTCATGAGGTGCATGGTGAGTATCAGGTTCGTGGAATTTTGGCTATTGTTATCAAATGATGTTATTATGGTCATGTGAATTATGCGGTGCATGGTGTGAATTCAGAAAAGGTATGCAATCATGTTTTGCTACATTGTGTGGTGATTGATACAGTGATCGTACGTTAGAAACAGGCCTGGCAGAAGATTCCGGATGTTGAAATTTGGCTCTAAGGTTAATTTGACTAAGCAAAAAGGGGAAATCTTCAGATTTACTCGAGCTAGTGTGCTCAACTGAGTTGTGGTAGCACGAGTAGGTGCACGAGGTATTAAACAGTGATTTCGGACAACTCCAACGCAGTTCTTAGCACGTTCGAGGACGAACGTATGTTAAGTGGGAGAGAATGTAACGACCCAACCGGTCGTTTTGAACTCTAGCGCGTCGTTCAGCAGTTTGAGGCCATGAGCAACTTCACTTCATGTATTATGACTTATACGCGTAGTCGGAATTGAGATTTCAGGGAGTTACAGAGTTGATTTGGAAAGAAAATTCTCATTTCGGAAGCTTTAAGTTGGAAGAATTGACTAAGGTTAGATTTTTAAGTAAATGACCTCAGAATCGGGATTTGAAGGTTCCAGCAGGTTCGTATGATGATTTTGGACTTTGGCGTATGTTCGATCGGGTTTTGGATGCCTTGGGAGCGTTTCAGCACCTATTGTGGAAGATAGCATTTTGGAAGAATTCCGTAAATTTGGGTTGAAGTACATTTCAATGTTATCGATGTCCGTTTGGAATTCCGAGTCTGGGAATAGCTTTGTATTGTGATTCCGGTATTGCGAGCGCATCCTGAAGTGGAATTGGAGGTCCGTAGGTCATTTTGGGGTCATTTGGCGAAAGTTGGAAATTTGGATAATTTTGAGAAGTTTGAACGGGAGTGGACTTTTGATATCGGGGTTGGATTCTGATTCCAGAAGTTGGAGTAGGTCCGTAATGTCAATTATGACTTGTGTACAAAATTTGAGGTCAATCGGATGTGATTTGATAGGTTTCGGCATCGAATATAGAAGTTGATTCATGAATTCGACGTTGTTTGATGTGATTTGAAGGCTCGACTAAGTTTGTAACGTATTTTGGGACGTGTTGGTATATTTGGTTGAGGTCCCAAGGGCCTCGGGTGGATTCTGAAAGGTTAACGGATCGATGTTTTTGGACTTAAGAAATCCTGAAGCTGAATGCTTCTGGAGTAATCACACCTGCGCGACTTTGGCCGCAGGTGAGAGATCGTGGGTGTGGTGGATTTGCTCGCAGAAGCGAGAAAAGACTGAAGTTGGGGGAGCCTCAGAAGCGTACTGGAGAAGCACACATGCGAGTGCGCAGGCGCGAGGAAGCTACCATTGGTGCATAAATTGCGCCGCGCGGTCTTGGCTGGGCAGTGAGGACCGCATGAGCGGAATTTGGACCGCACATGCCGAGCCGCAGGAGCGGCTATTGGACCGCAGGTGCGAAGTTTGGTCTGGGTAGAATGCTTTTAAGCGGAGTTTTGGCCATTTTTCTCCCGATTTCATTTGGTTTGGGCGATTTTGAAGAGCTTCAAGGGGAGGGTTTCAGCAAGCAACTCAAGGTAAGTGATCCCCCCTTATTATAAGTTAAATACATGGTTTGTATAAGGATTTAAACATGGAAAGTAGTATAAATTGTGGGCTTTTCGATAGAAGACCTAAAATTTGTTATTTCTTTTATTTTGACCACGAAATTGGGTATGGAATTGAGTATAAACTATATATTTGAGTTCGTGAGGTTATGGGTAAAGATTATCTTCGACAATTTTAGAATTCGGGCACGTGAGAATTCGGGGAAATAAATTGTTATAAATTGGATTATATTGAGTATTTGAGTACATATTAATGGGTTTGCATAATTATTGTCTAGATTTTGAGCGTTGTGCATCGATTCAAGTTGTTTGAAGGGCTCGGAAGCCGGTTATGGAACTTCGGAGTGAGGTAAATCTCCCTTTTAACCTTATAAGAGGGAATTAACCCCATAGGTGTAATCAATTAATATATGCTTCTAATTGTGGGGGATACGTACGCACGAGGTGACGAGAGTCCGTACGTAGCTACTAGTTATGCCTATGTCCGGGTAGTCTAGGTTTACATCATGCCTTGTTGACATTGCTGTCGATTTATGTTATTGTTGCCTTGAGAAGAAGCAAGATTGAGGTTGAGTAGTAATTGTCTTGAAAGAATGGAAATTTGAAGAATTTAAGATTTAAAAGGTTTCATTTGAACTTCGTAATTTCGAAAAGAATTGAGGAATTTTATAATAGCTTAAGAAACCTATGTGTAACCGCGTCGTAGGTATGATTCGCGAGTGGGGTAATTTCCTTAAAACGTTTCAAGTTGAATTTCCATTATTTTAAAAAGAATCAAGAAAGAAATATGATTTAAATGTTAAACTTATATTTGGCCGTGTCACAAGTATGATCGCGAGCGGGGTATTTCCTTAAATTTATATTTGACCGCGTCGCATGTATGATTTTTGAGTGGGGACTGCATCGCATGTATGATTTGCGAGCGGGAAAATTTATAGATGCATCTATGGTTCTCGCCGTTTGACCCTCGGCAGTGCACATTGTATTTTTATTGTTGGATCGGGTCGTACGACCTCTGCATGACTTGCGCATGATTGTATTAATTGGTTCGAAAATTATAATAATTGATATTGCCTCATTGGCCTGAGATATAAACTGTTAAAATGATGAATATGAATTTGGGAAAAACTTCTTGTTAACAAAATAATTGTTTACTTACTTCATGATATCAGGCTTACAGCCATTCTACGTGATCCATGCTTAATCATATCATTGGTATATTAATTATAGCCCATAGTATGTGTCCGAGTCGACCCCTCGTCACTACTTCTTCGCGGTTAGGAAGGATACTTATTGGGTACGCATTGATTTACGTACTCATGCTACACTTGCTGCACATGTTTATGCATGTACACATATGTTTAACGGCCTTGTGGGAGCAGAGGGGATTATGGAGGGGACTTAGGTGAGCAGCATTCTATACGGCAATCCACAGCCAGCAGAGTCTCCCTCATAGTACTTATATTTTTCCTGTCAAATTTGTATTCCGGACAGCTGTTGTATTTTATTCCACATTGCTAGTTAATGCTCATGCACTTGTGACACCGGGTTTTGGAGTGACTATGAGTTATCTTGTATTGAAATTGTTGAAAATATTATTATTTACTTTGTAAACTCCATCTTTTGCTATTTAATTGAAGGAAAATATGATTTCAAAAGTAACAAAAATGAGAACAAATTTAAGTATTCATTGTTGGCTTGCCGACAGTGGTGTCCGGCGCCATCACGACCTTTTTTGATTTTGGGTCCTGACATGGAAGCATTTCGATAGGGTGTTCCTGGACTTTGCTAGTGAACCAAGAAATATTAGGTTGGGATTATACGCTGATGGATTCATTTCATTTGCAGTCTCTGCTGTACCATATTCATGTTGGCCGGTGTTTATTACACCGTATAATCTTCCACATGAGTTATGTATTCAAGTCCATATTTATTTCTAACTTGTATTGTTCCAGGTCTACGCAATCCACAAAAGTTGACTGATGTTTACATGCAGCCTTTGATTGATGAGTTGAAGTTATTGTGGCATCAAGGCATAGAAACATATGATGTATCAACTAAGCAAAACTTCAAATTGCGTGCTGCTTTGATGTGGACTATAAATGATTTTTTTGTTTATGGAATGATGTCCGGGTGGTCGCCTGCCAGAAAGTTTGCTTGCCTGACTTATATGGAAGATACAAAGGCATTCACTTTGAAACATGGAGGTAAGAACACATGGTTTGACTGCCATCGCCGCTTCTTGCCAATGGATCATGAGTTCAGGAGAAATACTAGTACATTTATGAAGAACAAAACTAATTATGAGGAGCCACCATCCGTCTTGTCTCCAGAAAAGATTTGGAACAGAGTTAGGGATCTACCTAAGGTAACAGAGTATCCCTTGGCTAATAAGATACCTAGTTATGGTTTTACACTCAACTCGACTAAACAGAGTATATTCTGAGAGTTACCTTATTGGTAGCACAATCTTCTTCGGCATAATCTTGATGTTATGCATATCGAGAAGAATATTTTTGACAACTTGTTTAATATTGTGATGGATGTCAATAACAAGACAAACGATAACTTGAAGGCAAGGATGGACTTAAAGGATTATTGTAGGCGAAGTGAGTTGTACCTGACATATTTGAACAACAAGATTCATAAACCCAAGGCCAATTTTACATTCACCTTGGAGGAGAGAAGAGAGATTTGTGATTGGGTTAATAATTTGAGTATGCCTAATGGGTATACATCAAACCTGTCTAAGTGTGTTGACATAAATAAGGAAAGTTGACGTCTATGAAAAGCCACAATTGTAACATTTTCATGGAATCTTTGATGCCTGTTGCATTTAATGCATATAGAATATAGAAGCCCATCATAGAGGTTAGCTTATTTTTCAAGGAGTTACGTTCTAGGACCTTGAGGGTGGAGAACCTAACTTACATGGAGAGTAACATTCGCCTAACTTTAAACAAGTTGGCGAAAATTTTCCCTCTTGGTTTTTTTAACGTGATGGAACATCTTCCAATTCACCTTGCACAAGAAGCATGGCTTAGAGGGCCAGTTCAATGCAGATGGATGTATCCATTTTAGAGGTAATTAATAACTATTAATCATTAATCCTTATGTGTTTCATTTAAACATTATTCCATCTAAAAATAATGCTAATATGCAGGATTATTGGCAAATGTAAGCGGACTGTCAAAAATAGATCTAGGATTGAAGGATCGATTTGTGAGGCATATGTTGCTAGAGAAACTTCTTATTTTTGTTCATATTATTTTGAACATGATGTGTAATGTTTGAGAAGTAGACCTGATCGGCATGACAATGTACGCACCGATCCTTCGTATCCACCATTTTCCATATTCAATCAACCAGGTAAAGGCGGTCCAAAACATAGTTCAAAACGACTTTTTAGTGAGATGGAACTAAAGTCAGCAACAACACATGTGCTTTTGAATTGTCCAGAGGTCCAACCTTACTATAAGTGAATATACATTTATATTATCGACATATATTAAAGATTCATCATCGTTTTAAGTAATGACATTTTTTATTTTGTCGAACAGTTGGTTTGTGGGTACATATGGGCAAGAGCTTGTTTATCCAAAATTTTCAGAATGGTTTAAAGAATTTGTAAGTGTTACCTAATATTTTACATGGTCTTATTAACGGTAAATTATAATAAGTTATATGTATTTAAATAATTCTAATTTATTTTACCCTTTATAGGTTCATAATCCAATTAATAGCGTAAATGACCAATTTTTGTAAGATATAGCTTGGGGACCTGATCCTAGAGTCAGAAATATGTCTAAGTATTGTATCAATGGGTACAATTTTCATACAAAAGAATGGTCTAAGAATAAGAAAATAAATAATAGTGGTGTGTGTGTGAAAGCCGACGGGGATATTGATTATTAAGGTGTGCTTCAAGAGATCATAGAACTTGAGTATAAAGTGGGTTGGCCGAAGAAAAAATTGGTACTCTTTCGGTGTAAGTGGTATGATCCAATACCAAATAGAGGTACGAAGTACGTCCTCAATACAAAATTATTGAAATAAAGCACACGGGGAGGTATAGACTCTATGACCCATTTATTATTGCACAAAATATGAAATAAGTGTATTATGTACCTTATCCTTTGTGCAAGAACAAGTCTGCATGGCGGGTAGTGATAAAATCTAAGCCAGTAGGTAGAGTTGAAGTCGAGGATGCATTGATGCAGCGTACCAAAATGATATTTTAAGTGTTGAAATAGTAGTAGATAATGAATAGCAGATGAATTGCAGGATAGCAACGGCCTATATAAAGAATTAGATCCTTCGGTCCTAAGATAAATTTTAACTGAGCATGGTGAGGGAACATCAATGGAAACTGAGGACGAAGATTCAATTGATGAACATGAAACAAGCGAGGATGAAGAATTATATGATAAAAATGAAACAAGCGATGAATAATTATATGATGAAGAAAATTAAATGAAACAAGTGATAAGGATTAAGCTATTTGTGTGTTTTATGACTTGTTCAATATTTATATGTTATGATGTGCTTCATTGTAATATGTAATAAAATTACTTTATATTATTAATGACATCTTCGTTTTGTATGTTTATATTGTTATATTTATTATGTATATTTTATATTTATATTTGTTATGTTAATTTGTTTTTACATGTAAATATTTTATATTCATTACATAGATGGATTCTCGCGGTAAAGAAATAAAAAAATCTAAGAAGAAAAAATACACTTAACCTAGTTCAAGTTAGCTTCCTCCACCTATACAAAATATGAGCCCTCCTCCTATGCCTCCTCGTCCTTCCATGCTAGCTTCACAGTCATCTGACTTTTTCAATGTCCCTCCCCCGTCTATCTCGCTTCAATATTACTCCATGCCTTCTCATGGTGGCTCAACTTCGACCATCATTAATTTTATACCCACGCCTCTTTTCCCAGCTTCTTCCATGTGTGATCCTGCTAGTCAGTTCGGTGGCTCACCCCCGATTGCATCCCCAAGCCATCATAGTAGCCAACATGGTGGTTCATTTTTCTGCCTCATACATCGCCCACTCAATTATCATCTCCGGCATCATCCACAATAAGTATATCTAACTTGGATATTGGAGGCTCTCACGCAGCTGCATCCCCACATACCAATACTTCTACAGTTACTGGTACCGTAAGACAGTGTACTGGAGGGACTGTACAGTACGATCATCTTCATCGGCTGATTATCGTTCCCCATGGCGATATTGGAGTTTTCTTTTAATTTCCTTTTAAAAGCTTTCAATAAAATTTTGCATATAATGAATTTAATGATATTTTTTATATGTTAAATTAAATGCAAGTTTTTTCCATCCCTTCAGGCCGCGCATATGGTGATGGAATCTATGAAGCCATTGTTTCATGAGCCGTGGAATTCCTGGAGATCAATACCGTACCAGATCAGAATGAATATGTGGCAACCATTTAAGGTAAGAATAAATTAATTTTCATTAATACTTATCCTCATTAGTCCAATATTATTTATTCAGTTTTGCAGGTTAGGTGCGTATGGCAGCCTGCACTTAAAAATCTGGTGAATGAGAACTTTGAGAAGAGAGCACAGAAGTGGATAACAGATTCACATCATGTTGTTAGGAGAGGTGGCACCAGGCTTGATTGGATACGTGAAGATGTCTGGAATTAGCTCTTGGCGAAGTGAAACACCCCTGAGTGGAAGAAGAAGAGTGAACATGTAAAGTTAGACAGAGCTTCTACTAAGGGTGGAGCATTGCATACTAGAGGTTATATTAGTTTTGTAGCCCATCGTTTGAGAATGGTAATTTCATTATAAAATATTTTTAGTTTTACAAGTTTGCAAATTGAACATATATATCTCTAATTAATTCTTAATTTTCAGGAAAAGGAACGTGGGGGAGATGTGACTTATACTGAGGTCTTTGCGGAGACCCACAAAAAGAAGAAGAAGAAGAAGAAGAAGAGGGACGGTACAAGAGAAAGATGGGTCGAACCGCGTGCTTCGGAGACATTTGTACGATCCCAACACCAACACCACATTATATTTATTTCTTGGTTTATTTTATTTATATAACGTGTATTATTTTTTATTTCAGGACAAGTATTATATTGATCTTGATGCATGACGACAAACTCAGCCTGAAGGAACTCAACCGGCCCTGGAGGATATGACTGCAATTTGGACATAGGCGACTGGTGGCGTGAATAAAGGTATAAATATTATGTAATTATCTATTTTGGTATTAGTTTGAAAGTTCCGTGTTTGTTTTCTTCCTTCTTTTACTTTCTTTTCTTTATTTCTTATGAAAATAATAAATAAAGGTCGAGTCTATGGGATTGGAGTACAACCATCCTCCAGTCGTTCACCAGCAGCATTATTCACTGAGGTATCAGTTTCCTAAGAAAACATAGAAGCTATGCGTCAAAAATAGATCAAATGTCGCAAGAATTTCAAACAACTCAAGCTTTCATCCAAAAATTATTTGAAAAGAAAAGAAAGAAAGGCAGTCAAGCTGCAATGGAGTCTGAGTCTGACTAGGCTATTTGAATGTTTTAGAGTTGAATTTAGAGACATGTTTAATTTATGTTGTTTGATAGTTGTTTGTTTGATTAGTTGGTTGATTGTTATAAATATTACTGTTCGTTTTGTAGTAAATATTGGATTTGGATCGTTATACTATGTGTTTGGTTGATTGTTAGGTGTTTGGTTAGCTATTTTATTTGGCAGGTGGTGTAATTAAAAATACAACAGAATTCTACTAAAAATTTCCCATGATTCTGTCGCAAATTGACAACAACTACAACCTAGTAAAATTCCATAAGTACGGGGGAGGGTAGTGTATACGCAGGCCTTACCCCTACCCCCATGGAGTAGAGAGGTTGTTTCCGATAGACCCTCGGCTCAAGAAAATAAAAAAGACGAAAGAGAAAATATATCAATTCCATCAACAGAAACTTTAGAAACAATAAAGCATTATAAGAAACCAAAAAATAGTTGAAACGCAATACAATAACCAGTAAAGAAAAATGGGAGAATAGTGAGAACACAACATGCTCCACTAGAAATCTAAGACAAACCCTATCAGTCTATCCTCACACCCGGAATGAAGTAGAAAAATGCTCAACTACCTCCTAACCTACAACCCTAATGCTCGATATCCACACCTTCCTATCCAGAGCCATGTCCTCAGAAATCTGAAGCCACACCATGTCCTGCCTGATCACCTCTCCCCAATTCTTCTTAGGCCGCCCTCTACATCTTCTGGTTCCCGTCAAAACCAACCGCTCACACATTCTTACCGGGGCATCAGGGCTTCTCCTCCTCAAATTCCCAAACCATCTGAGTCTCGCTTCCCGCATCTTATCATCTATAGGAGAATATCTAAAAAAAAAAATTAAGATTTGCGACTGAATTAGTCGCAATTTGAGAATTTTTGAAATTTATTAATTTATTACTACTCAATAGAACCACTATTGAGAGTCACCCACTCTGACCTGGTCCCGAGTATAATCAAGCTCCAACGCTCTGTTAGCACATGGACACACCCAAATAAGTATACAGATAAATGCTTTTCCTTGTACATCACATCCACAAGAAGCATAAACTCTTAGTCTCCCCAAAACCTGCACATGAATCAATAAGGCGAAATATAGCACACATTCATCAAGTTCTTTGCTCGACTTACCCCTAATATTTTCTTTTCTTAGTCGTAAAGAATCCACAAATGCACCGATAATCGAAAATTGCACAAGCAGACAACCACGCTATCCAATTGTAGATGGTGGGCTCCTCCTTTTAGCTTTAAGTTACAATTACATAAATCTAGAACCAACAAGATTCCTCCTTCTCAATTACCATGATCTCGCACCGTCAACTAGCCAAATTTCTCGTAGTCCCTTGTTAAACTTTTCATGAACATTCTGACTTATCAGCCACAATAATATGTTCGACCCTCTGTCGGGTAGTAGGTAGAACTCTTCGTAGAAACTTCATCAAAATCACGCAACCGCTAACCTGTTCACATGAGATAATCCACATGTGGAATTCCATACTGACATCTTCCAACGATATTGCATTGCGTACAACAACTACGAAATCAGTAAACCTTCCTGAGCCAATGCTCATCCACCGGCTGTACAAGCCTGCCCATTCCCCATTGACATCAACTAAAAGTCCGATAATACATTTCAAACTTAAAGTCATGTTGCATCCAAAACAATAATCAAGTTTTCATACCCCTCTTCATTTAAAGCAAACTCCTTTCTGCCATATTCAATCTTCATCCCAAATAAAATCCATAGACCTAGTCACTTTCCACCTTGACTCCCAAATCGATCTAAACTTTCTTAAGGCACGTGGCTATCCTACCACCGAATCCATACGCTACTCTGCCACTCCCACTTTGATTAAACCATCTCCTTATAGCCTCTCGAAGATAAGTACAGACATCTCTGTACCGATCCGCAAGACTCTACTAGACTTGCTCATGACTTGTGAGACCCAAGTGAACCTAGAGCTCTGATACCAGGTTGTCATGACCCAAAACCCACTATAGGCCGTGATGGCGCCCAACGTCGCCTCTAGGCAAGCCAACGGTGAACTATCAAATTAACTGCTCATTTTATTACTTTCGAAATCATAAATTTTATTAAGGAAGGAAATTTATACTTTTAAATCCACGGGAACGTACATAATTAGTAATTTATAAAGGAAATGAAAGGCAATAATAATATATAAATCTGTACGCATCAACTTGCGTATCCCAAAACCTGATGTCACAAGTGCATAAGCATTTACTAAGGAATACTATAATAATAATACAACATCTGTCTGGGATGTAAATAAGACACGGTAAAGTAAATAGTATGATAGAGACTCAGTGGGCTGCAATGTGTAGCCTGGAAAGCAGGTCACCATAAAGTCTCCTCAGCAGCTGCGCCTACGCGCCAAGATGACCACTAGTTGAACATGTCAGATCCTACACATTTAGTGCAGAAGTGCAGCATGAGTACGTAAATCAACGCATAGCCAGTAAGTATCTAGCCTAACCCCGGAGAAGTAGTGACGAGGGATCGACATCGACACTTACTAGAGGTCCAATAAAGTAGTATGCTAAATCTGTAACTAACATAATCTCTCAAAAACTTCTTTTAAAGATCTAAAATTTCTCAGTCTCGAATTCTATCTCAACAGCTCAAATGTATCAAGTGCCAGTATCAAACAGATAAGGAGTACCATATAAAATTCCAAGCATTAGTGAAATGATAACCTCATAAATATTCGGACTGCTAGCGATACAACGCACGATTATGCCGAGGTCGTACGACCCGATCCCAAATAATGTGTACACTGTCGAGGGTCGAACGATACGAACCATAGATGCATCAATTATACTGTCGAGGCATTTTCCCGCTCCACAAGAAAGGAAGGAAACTTATCGAGTTACGAGGCACATACTTACAATACAAATACACGGGCATAAAGTGAATATAACCTCTACCATTTCTCAAATAATTGGCCAACAACAGAAAGTAATAAAACTTGGCCTAACATATGTATGTATTTCTAAATCAATTTTTATTATAAATTCAATTATTTAAGCTAGCAAATGGAGTTCGAATAATTCAAGTATTACATGACAAAGTCCTAAGTCTACCCGGACATAAATAAGCTTTAGCTACGTACGGACTCTCGTCACCTCGTGCGTACGTAGCACCCATAACTAGTAGCACATAACAATTATATCACCTAGGGTATAGTTTTTCCCTCACAAGGTTAGACAGGAGACTTACCCTGCTCCGAAGTTCCATAACCGGTTCCAATGCCTCTCTAACACCTCAAACCAAAAGCCCATCGATCCGAACTAGTCAAACAATCATGAAAACCAATAAAAATATACTCTAACATCATACTTAATTAATTTATAACAATTTCTAACTCCGCTCGAAAAGTTAATAAAGTCAACCCTCGGGCCCACGTAGGGGTGTCAATGGTTCAGTTCGGTCGATTATTTTATAAAATTTGTACCATATAATTTTTTGGTTATTCTATTATGTATAACCAAAATTAGACTTTTCGAAACCGTCCCAATCATTTCGGTTTCTTTTCTGTATGATACGGTTCGGTAAATTTTTGATAATGTTTTTTAATGGCATGTAAAAGTTGCTAGTAGAAATAGAATGCAATAACATGCGTACTTTTATAGAACTTAGCAAAACATTCTAGATACTTTTTACAGTTTAAAAGGTGATGAATTAAAGAAAATATGAAAAATGGCTAGAGTATAGATCCATCAACTATTCTACATCAGTGTAAAAGAAACTAAGCAAATACAAAAAAAAATTAAATCACGCGAGTGAAAAAATATTAACCAAGTTAGGATTCAAGAATAAAGTCTATAGAGATTTAAATATTCAAAAATATAAATCAATATCATACGAAAGGATACATATTCAATACATTGTAGTTTGCGACTCATAATCGCTACAATACCTTGTATCTTGCTAGTAAACATGCTGGAAATAATTTAGTTTCAATAGGAGTAGCATAATAGGTTTGGGAATTATGATTTTGAGTTAAATTACTTGTTGACTTATAACTGTTTCATAACTCCAAGGCCCAAGAAAGAATTTAATTCTTTATTATTTTTAAACTTAATATATAAATATATTTTTCACATTGTAAATTTATTCGATACGGTTCGGTATTTTTTGATTTATTTTCATAAAATAAAAAACCGACCCTAATTATCGGTACAATTATAGATTTGTATAAAAACTTATAGTTTTATTAAAAGAAACCTAAAAGTTGGTTCGGTACGGTACGATTAGGTCGATTTTTAAATATCCATTGACACCCCTAGGCCCACGTGCCCGGATTCCAAAAAATTTCAAAGATAACCATTGCCCATAACATTACGAACTCAAATATATAATTTAATCCTAATTCCATTTCCAAAATCATGGTCAAAATTCAAAAATACCAATTTCTAGGTTTTCTCTTAAAATCCCAAGAATTTCCACAATTTTTCATGTTTAAATCCACATATATTCCATGTATTTAACTCACAACGGTTGGAATCACTTACCTCACGAAGGATAAATAGAATGACATTCCAAAATCGTCCCCAAGGCCGGCTCCAATGAGAGAAATGAGGTGAAATGAGCCTAACCCACGTACTTAAATCAAGCATTCTGCTCAGCGACTTTCGCACCAGCGGTCCATCAATCTCACCTGCGGCTTCGCGCCTGTGGAAAAATACATCGCAGGTGCGATTCTCTCCAAGCCAAGGCAAATCCTCTTCTACAGACCAAATTCTGCTCCCGCGTGACCGCCTCTGCAGTCCAGCCCTCGCTCCTGCGCACTTGCACATGCGAAGACCTTCCGCTTCTGCGACTCGAGCTCACCAGCTCGCATTCCGCTTCTGCGGAGCATTCTTCGCATCTACGGCATAGCAGATGCGGAAATATCTTGGTATCGACGGCATCCCAGCTCCAGTCCAAGTGTCGCTTTTGAGACCATAACGCCGCACTTGCAGGGTCGCACATGCGGCCAATGTCTCGCAGGTGCGATTACACCAGAAGCCATAAGCTTCAGAAATCCTTTAAGTCCAAAATTCAATCTGATTCGCGTTGGGGCCCCGGGACCCCATTCAAACATATCAACAAGTTCCAAAATACAATACGGACTTAGTCGAAATCTCAAATCATACCAAACAACATCAATACTACGAATCAACAATCGAGACCTCTCTTTAAACTTTCAAACATTCAAACTTCGCCGAACGCGTCTGAATCATACTTAAACATCGCGGAATGACGCCAAACTTTACGCACAAGTCACAAATCACAATACGAACCTATTCCAAGGCTCGAAACCTCAAACGTACATCGATACACACCAAAATCCACTTCAAACTAAATTTAAAGAATTCTTAAACTTTCAAAATGCCAACTTTACATAACAAGCGCTGAAATTCTCCCGGGGGACCCGATACTCAAATCGAATATACGCCCAAGTCCGAAATTATCATACGAACCTATTGAAACCTTTAAATCTCGATTCCGATATCGTTTACTCAAAAGTCCAACCTCAGTCAACTCTTCCAACTTAAAGCTTTCGAATTTAGATTTTTCCATTTGAATCAACTCTGAACTTCCCGAAATTCAATTCCGACTACGCATACAAGTCATAATACATGAAGTAAAACTACTCAAGGCCTCAAATCGCCGAACGACGTGCTAGAAGTCAAAACCATCGATCGGGTCGTTACAGTTCGTACTTTATAGTATAAGCAGTGCATGTATGGTGATTTGAGGATACCGCGCAGTCAGTTGCTCTAAAACTAGTCGTGGCTTGACCACTGTCGAATGCTCCGTCTACGGGACTCCACTCTCCCACATTGTCTATGTGAAGAAGATGGTGAGGTGGCATGTCACGTGACGTTCTTCTCAGCAAAATGCCAGTCTATGTAATATGGTGTTAACGTGCATGGCTGAGAACCTTGACAAAGGAGAGTATTTTTGCACTAGTTTTATAACATTGGAGGCAATAGTGGACCGATAGTATAATGGAGGAAGTAAATATTCTTTTTATCATTGTAGAGGAGTATTTTTTTTATCCTTTTCCCTTTTTAGTATGATGGAAAATTATAATTTAAAATTTATGAGTTTTAAATTTGCTATTAAATGTCTAAGTCATTTTAAAGGGTCTGAACAAAAACTATTGAATTGAACAAAAACTACCGAATTTATCCAAACTCATTGCTAGTATTGTAACTCCGCCCTTGAATACGACCATTACTATATTATGTCTTGTTTTTCAAAGAATTAATTACTCATTTACTACATCATTGTTTTCCTATTATTTATTTTTTTAACCATCTAATATACGGAATTTGTTGATAATTCACTTAATGGTCTTTCTCTTTTCCAACGTAGCTCTTATTGTTTCCATCTACTTATGGGAAAATCTTGAACTTTATTGAACTTATATTTCCACTTTTGATTGCTCTTGTGTGGTCCTGTATTCCTTTTTTCCCCCTACTTGCTATGAGTACTTGCTAGCTACTTAGTTTAATTCCTGTTAGGATATATACAACTCATTTTCTAGATTATGTGTTACTTTCGTTTCTCGATATTTAAAATTTTAAATTATATAAATTTTAATTATTATTTTAAAATATATATTTTTGTCATATATATTGACATAAGAAGAACATTGATATATAATAATTTGTAAATTTTAAACTTTGTATCAGTCAACTAATCTATATTATTATAAAAACACGAATAATTTATGTTAAATGTTGAACGACAAAAATATTCTCAAAATATTAATCGACTTTTATGACCTTCAATATTTATATAATTTAAGGATAAATCTCCTAAGGCGAGATTTCTTTTCCATTCAAACTACACATACGGTAGACCTAAAAAGTCGATTGTATGAAGTCGCTTTTGAGTCAAATTCTTTATTCTTCTTTGAACTCCTTCATTTAGAACTCTACTCCTTGTCGACTACTTCTTCTTGGTAGCCAGCTACTTGTATTTTTCTACAAATATGTTTAATTGTTTTTTTTTGTAGTATACAAATGATTAATATGCTTATGGTATTCCATAAACTAAAGACAACGAGGAGCAAAACTTTGTATTCCATGAAATCTGCTTATGGTATTCTATAAATTGGACTCTCCTCACCGCCTACTTCTTCTTGGTAGCCTACTCTTTCTTGGACAACAGTTTGAACTCTCCTCACCGCCTACTTCTTCTTCGACAACAATATGTTTCGTACAATAATCACCTTTTTTTTAGACAACAGTGTGCTTCGTTTAGTCATTCTTCTCCAGTTGGTATGTGATTCAGATTTATTGCATGAATTCATGTAAAAAAGAACAAGTCAGTTATTTTTATAAAAGACGTCATCGTTTCACATTATTCATTATTCGTATTGCTGTAGAAAGAAGCAAAGATCTCCAAAAGTATTATTAGTTCTCTTTATTGTTTCTGTTTTTGCAACTGAGTTAATACTTTGGGTTAAGGTTGTGTATATAAATTAAAGAGAAATAACGTGGTTTAGAAATTCTATAAAAAGCAATAATAGAACAATGACATCTTAACTTTTGTTGTAATTGTTTTTGTATCTTTTTTTATTTTTGTCATAATTTTTAGTTTTGAATATAAAAGTCTTATACATTGACGTAGTATTTAAGTTTAAATTTTATATATTAAGAGATTAATGGTTTGTGCAATTTCAAAGTATTATGTTAGTATAACCATATTCATTTTCAGCATTTGAAAGATTTGTTTCATATTTTCTATGTCAATCGTTTTACAGTCGCTTACTGCTAATGCTTTTGTCCGATAGAATTTCTATTAATTAAATAGTTGGAATATTAAGTCATCTTTTTGAACATATCTAATAAGTTATCTTCCTTGTCAATACATTATTTGCTATATTGAGCATATCTTATAAATAATATATAGATTATTCGACCAAATTGGATATTTGCAAGGACCCCATGTTATAGATAATATTTGAAGTCAATACAACTAATAAAAAATACTCTTTTGAATTAGTAATGCAATTCTATACTAATTCAAGTTGTGCAATATAACGTGAAACAATAGAATCCCACTTACTCTGAGAGTTCCAAAACTATACCGATCGCATGTAGACAAGAACACTATGAGACATAGTATTGAATGGATTCAAGGTATGAAACGTAATTCGTAGGGATTACACTATTTTAGGGAATGAAAACTAAATTATCGGTACGGTCGAAATAGATTTCAGCCTTGGCATGTCCGGTATGGTTCGAAGGGTGGTGTATCGAAGTAAGATCCAGAAGGGGGCACGAGCTAACCTCGAATCTGGGGAGGCCGGTCCGTTTTGAGATCGATATTATAATCAAACTCGAACAAGAATCGAACCATGACGCGGGTAGATCTATCGTGCTGATAATCCAAAAACCAACCTACATTGACCTGGAATCAATTCGAGGACTCGAACCAGGATCGGGCTCGAACCAAGATCACAAGTTCGAGCCGAAATCAAGCTCGAACCAAAGTCGAGGATTCTAAGCAAGATCGAGCTCGCAGACAAAAGCCGTTGCAATCCCACTAGAGGGAATCTTGACACAAATTATGGAAAAGTTGAATTATCATCCCACTGAGTGTTTATTTTATTATGCTTGGAGCCGAATTCCTCCACTATAAAAGGGTTTGGTTATCATTTCTGTAGGGGACATATATTTTTTCTGAGATTTACATTATAATGAAAGTATTATATTCCTCTACAAGAAAGAGTGGCTATTCCAATTTCTTAGACTGATTCTATTTGTTAAATCTTAAGGTTCACTATTCTTGATTGCCTTGTCTAGATTATATTCTCTCCAATCTATATTCACATTTTATTTATCCTTGCATTTTGTATTAAGTTGCACCACATATCTTTGGAACTGCGTATAAATTCAACTATATCCATTTTTCGGGTAAACAGTTTGGCGCCCACCGTGGGGCCGAGGATAACAGTGGTCACTTATTTCCGAAAACATCTTCAATTCAGGGTCTGCTACGAATAGCCACCGATCGAATGGCTTCACCGACCGATTATGAAGCCGGCCTACAAGATGAAACCAACAACTTGGCACCACCCGAGGCTCGAATTGAAGTACCCGATATTCGAGCCGAAGTACCACTAGATGTCAATTCACAAATTGCTTTGGAAGCGAACCAGCTTTCCGAACCGGAAAGAAGCATTCAGGGCGGTGCTCGATCTGTAGCCCAAGACACCCAAAGCCCAGGGGAAATCGGGGTAAGCATACGCATGATCTTCGAGATGTTACAAGCCCAGCAAGTAGCAGTAGCGATAGCTCAGCTACAGAGCCGTTTACTATCCACTTCGAGAAATCACCCCCAGAACAGAGCCTGCCATAGTGAAATCTAATGAGCAAGAATCGGGAACTACTCCCAGAATTACTAAATTGCTCGAATAACTCACAAAACAAGTCGAAGCCAACGACAAGAGGGTGGAAACGTACAATGCCAGTGTCGACCAAATACCAGGGGCTCCACCAATGATAAAAGGGCTTGATTCAAAACAAATCATACAAAAGCCTTTTCCGTCGAGTGCGGCACCGAAGTCAATCCCCAAAACATTCCGTATGTCCAAAACTCCCAAATATAACGGTACGACTGATCCTAACGAACATGTCACCTTTTACACATGTGCGATAAAAGGCAATGATTTGGAAGACGATGAGATCAAATCCGTGCTGTTGAAAAAGTTCGGAGAGACCCTCTTGAAAGGAGCTATGATCTGGTACCACAATTTACCGCCGAATTCCATCGATTCTTTTTCCATGTTAGCAGATTCGTTCGTAAAAGCACATGCTGGTGCCAAAAAGGTTGCAACGAGAAAATCAGGCCTCTTCAAAGTAAAGCAAAGGCAGGGAGAAATGCTGAGGGAATTCGTATCCCGATTTCAAATGGAACGCATGGAATTACCTCCGGTCACAGACGACTGGGCCGTACAAGCTTTCACCCAAGGGTTGAACGAGCTAAGTTCGACAGCATCACATTGGCTGAAACAAAATTTGATCGAGTATACAGTGGTAACTTGGGCAG
This sequence comes from Nicotiana tabacum, assembly GCF_000715075.1. Taxonomy (NCBI): domain Eukaryota; kingdom Viridiplantae; phylum Streptophyta; class Magnoliopsida; order Solanales; family Solanaceae; genus Nicotiana; species Nicotiana tabacum. The sequence continues at coordinate 2,542,411 of NC_134096.1, forward strand.
ATGTGCACAACCGATATCAATCAAAATTAGGGTAGAGGATGATCAGTCGGGGGCCCCGTACGGAACTGTTCATCATAACAAGACAGTTATTAATCAAAAGCAGATCGATAGAGAATAAAGGTCAAACAGAGACCGATATCGACCGTACGTCGCCGATCGAGTGAACAACGGTTCAACATGCAACGCAGTTCGGAACAATCAAAGAATTGATCGGGGACAAAATTCTCGGGGGCTTATGAGTAAGGGAGGCTTCGATAAATATGCCGAGCCTATAAAAGCACCTCGATTATTAGAATATATCTTCAGCGTTGGTGCATCCGCTCTCGTGTCGGCCATCAGACGCATCGAAGACACTAAATGGCCTCGACCAATGCAGACCGATCCTGCTCGAACAAATCCCAATCAAACGTGCGAATATCATGGTACCCATGGCCACAAAACGGAAGATTGCAAGCAACTAAGAGAGGAAATAGCTCGCCTATTTAACAAAGGGCATCTTCAGGAGTTTCTGAGCGATAGGGCAAGAGCCATTTTAGAAGTAGGGATTTCAGCAAGCAAAATGAGCAAGAAGAACCACAGCAAGTTATCCACAACAGATGATGAAGAGTGATCTCAGACTCAAGATTACGCACCCATGGGGACTCTGTCCTTTGGTGATGAAGATGCAGAGGGGGCCATCCAACCTCACAACGACGCGCTGGTAATATCTGTACTTGTAAATAAAACTAAAATTAAGCGTGTATTGATCAATCCAGGTAGGTCGGCCAACATCATCCGATTGAAGGTAGTGGAGCAGCTCGGCCTGCAAGATCAGATTGTACATGCAACTCTGGTCCTAAACGGGTTCAATATGGCATGCGAAACCACCAAAGGGGAGATAGTCTTACCAATAAACATGGTCGGAACCGTCCAGAAAACAAAGTTTCACATGATCGAAGGCGATATGAGGTATAACTCCCTTTTCGGAAGGCCATGGACCCACAACATAAGAGCTGTGCCTTCGACCCTACACCAGGTCCTCAAATTTCCGACGTCGGGAGGTGTCAAAACGGTGTACGGAGAACAACCAGCTGCGAAAGAAATGTTTGCCGTCGACGAAGCTAAACAAGTATCCTCACTTTCGCCGATAAAAGGATCGGGCCCGAAAGGAGAATGGGACACTAAATAGCAATCACAGACATCGGCTTCAACCCATTTAGACAACCAGAAAATCGAAGAGGATGGAGACCAAAGGGTCCCTCGATCTTTCATGATTCCGGAGGAGCTAGAGCAAGTCATATTAATCGAGCGCCAGCCCGAGCGAAAGGTATACTTGGGAACGGGGTTGAGCCCTGAACTCAAGAAGAAACTCGTTCAATTTCCTATCAATAACATCGATTGTTTTGCCTGGTCCCATTTAGATATAACAGGGATCCCGCCGGACATAACGACACATCAGCTAAGTTTGGACCCCATGTTCAGACCGGTGAAGAAAAAAGAAGACCCCAGTCCGATAGAAAGAACATGTTCATAAAGGACGAGGTAACCAAACTTCTCAAAGTAGGGTCCATTCGGGAGGTAAAATATCCCGAATGGTTAGCCAACGTGGTTGTAATCCCTAAAAAAGGGGGACAAACTTAGAATATGCGTGGACTATAAGGATTTGAACAAAGCATGCCCCAAAGATTCCTTTCCGTTGCCCAACATCGATCGCATGATCGATGCCACGGCCGGCCACAAGATCCTCACTTTTCTCGATGCTATTCTGGGCATAATCAAATACAGATGAACCTGGAGGACCAGGAAAAAACCTCATTTGTCACCAAATATGGAACGTATTGTTATAATGTGATGCCCTTCGGGCTAAAAAATGCAGGGGCCACTTACAAACGCCTAGTGAATAAAATGTTCGAAGAACAAATAGAAAAATCAATGGAAGTTTATATTGATGGCATGTTAGTCAAGTACCTGCGCATAGAGGACCATTTAATTCATTTGCAGGAAACGTTCGAGATTCTGAGGAAATACAAAATGAAGCTCAACCCCGAAAAATATGCCTTCGGGGTCGGTTCGGGCAAGTTCCTCGGCTTCATGGTATCACATCAGGGAATAGAGATTAACCCCGATAAAATCAAGGTCGTTAAAGACATCACTGTCGTTGACAGCGTGAAGGCCGTACAAAGACTAACGGGTCGGATCGTCGCCTTAAGCCGGTTCATCTCGAGATCATATGATTGAAGTCATAAATTTTTCTCTCTACTCAAAAAGAAGAACGATTTTTCTTGGACCCCGGAGTGCCAACAAGCATTAGAATAACTAAAGCGATATCTATCAAGCGCACCACTGCTTCACACTCAAAAAATGGATGAGAAACTTTGTTTGTACTTGGCATTATCGGAAGTCGTCGTAAGCGGTGTCCTAGTTCGAGAGGAGCAAGGTACGTAATTCCCCGTTTATTAAACGAGTCGAACCTTAGGAGAGGCGGAAACTAGATATCCGCTCCTAGAAAGGTTGGCACTTGCACTGATAAGCGCCTCGAGGAAGTTAAGTCCATACTTCCAATGTCATCCCTTATGTGTATTGTCCACTTACCCGCTTCGTAATTTTTTGCACAAACCCGAGTTATCAGGCCGACTGGCCAAATGGGTCGTCGAACTCAGTGGGTACGATATCGAATATCAACCCCGCACGTCCATCAAGTCTCAAGTTTAAGCAGACTTCGTGGCCGATTTCACACCAGCCCTCGTACCCGAAGTCGAAAAAGAATTGTTGAAATCAGGTACATCATCAAGGGTATGGATCCTTTTTTACGGACGGGGCTTCGAACGTAAAGGGGTCTGGGCTGGGCTGGGCATAGTTTTGAAACCACCCACGGGTGGCATTATTATGCAATCTATTAAAACTATCAGGTTGACTAACAACGAGGTCGAGTATGAAGCCATGATTGTAGGTCTCGAGCTAGCTAGAAATTTGGGAGCAGAAATCATTGAAGCCAATTGCGACTCCTTGCTGGTGGTGAGTCAAGTAAACAAAACCTTCGAAGTTCGAGAAGGTAAAATGCAGAGGTATTTAGATAAACTGCTTATCACTTTGCGCCATTTCAAACAATGGACTTAACGGCATGTACCACGGGAACAGAATAATGAGGCCGACGCGCTGGCAAATTTGGGGTCGTCGGTCGAGGTAGATGATACGGGCTCGGGGAATGTTGTTCAACTTTCGAGATCGGTAATCGAAGAAGTTCACGCCAAAATAAATTCTACAAGCTTAACCTGGGATTAGAGAAACAAGTATATGTAATATTTGAAAAACGGAAAACTCCCATTGGACCCTAAAGATTCCAGAACCCTACGGACCAAAGCTGCTCGATTCACTCTGGCTTCAAACGGAACACTGTACCGAAGAACATTCGATGGACCGTTGGCGGTATGCTTGGGTCCGGGGGATGTCGATTACATCCTACGGGAAGTGCATGAGGGTTCTTGCGGGAATTACTCTGGAGCCGACACATTAGTCCAAAAAATAATCATAGCAGGGTATTATTGGATCGATATGGGAAAAGATATGAAGGAATTTGTTCGTAAATGTGATAAATGTCAAAGGTTCGCACCGATAATCCACCAGCCCGGGGAACAACTCCACTCGGTCCTATCCCCGTGGCCATTTATGAAATGGGGAATGGATATCGCCGGCCCTCTGCCATCGACCCCAGGTAAAGCCAAATTTATTTTGTTTATGACTGACTATTTTTCTAAATGGGTTGAAGCGCAGGCGTTCGAGAAAATAAGAGAGAAAAAAGTTATAGACTTTATTTGGGATCATATCATATGCCGGTTCGGGATACCCGCCGAAATAGTATGTGACAATGGAAAATAATTCGTTGGCGGCAAAGTAACAAGATTCCTCGAAGACCACAAGATAAGAAGGATACTGTCGATGCCATACCACCCCAGTGGGAATGGGCAGGCCGAATCAAAAAACAAAACTGTCATTCAAAACTTAAAGAAGAGGTTGAACGTAACTAAAGGGAGATGGAGAGAAATCTTGCCTGAAGTCCTTTGGGCATATCGGACAACGTCAAAATCCAGTACGGGGGCGACCCCGTTCTCCTTAGTATATGGATCCGAAGCATTGATACCAGTCGAGGTTGGTGAACCCAGTGCCAGATTTCGATTCTCGATGGAAGAATCAAATAACGAGGCTATGAGTACAAGCCTCGAACTATCGGAGGATAGGCGAGAAGCTGCCCTCGTCCAAATGGCCGCCCAAAAGCAGCGAATCGAAAGGTATTATAATTGAAGAACCAAGCTCCGCCATTTCAAGCCTGGGGACTTAGTGTTGAGAAAAATTACAATCAATACCCGAAATCCGAATGAAGGGAAGTTAGGACTGAATTGGGAAGGACCATATCAGGTACTCGAGGACATCGAAAAGGGGTCGTACAGGATCGACGTTATAAACGGCAAAAAGTTATATAAGGCAACTGGAATGTATCACATCTAAAACGGTACTACTGTTAAGGTACAACCTTTCCATATTCGTTTATATCTCAAAACTGACCCCTGCAGAAGTCTGAACAAGGGACGGATCTCTCGCCAGAAAGCACGCGTTGCACTCTTTTTCCCTTAGACCGGTTTTATCCCAAATGGGTTTTTCGGTAAGGTTTTTAATGAGGCAACCATTGGTCGTGCAGTATTTATAACAATATCCGAGGTCCCGCAAGAGAGTTATTTCACAGCAACAAGGTCCCAATAGGAAAACTGTAAAGAGCCAAATGGTCAAAGCGAGCCATGCTCATATAGATTCGCCCGAACCCAGGCATGTAATAACGTGCGAAGAATTAAGATACAATTCGAACATTAAGCCTACGGGCTACATTAATTCGAGTTCGAATCATTTACTCGACCAAGCCTACGGGCTATTTTTTATTTCGAGTTTGAGCAAACACTCACTCGACCATTAAGCTTACGGGCTACATTAATTCGAGTTCGAATCATTCACTCGACCAAGCCTACGGGCTATTTTTTATTTTGAGTTCGCGCAAACACTCACTCAACCATTAAGCCTACGGGCTACATTAATTCGAGTTCGAATCATTCACTCGACCAAGCCTATGGGCTATTTTTTATTTCGAGTTCGAGCAAACACTCACTCGACCATTAAGCCTACGGGCTACATTAATTCGAGTTCGAATCATTCACTCGACCAAGCATACGAGCTATTTTTTATTTTGAGTTCCAGCAAACACTCACTCGACCATTAAGCCTACGGGCTACATTAATTCGAGTTCGAATCATTCACTCGACCAAGCCTACGAGCTATTTTTTATTTTGAGTTCGAGCAAACACTCACTCGACCATTAAGCCTACGGGCTACATTAATTCGAGTTCGAATCATTCACTCGACCAAGCCCACATGCTATTTTTAATTTTGAGTTCGAGCAAACATCCACTCGACCATTAAGCCTACGGGCTATATTAATTCGAGTTTGAATCATTCACTCGGTCAAGCCTACGGGCTATTTTTTATTTTCGAATTCGAGCAAACACTCGCTCGACCATTACGCCCACGGGCTATATTTTCTTCAAGATCGAATCATTGACAACTAATAAGCCTAAAGGGCTACATTGCCCCAAGTTTGAATAAACGCTCGCTCGATTGTAGAGACTACGAGGTCCAAATTTGATTAAGTGGCTTCAAACATTATGGAAACATTCATAAGGAAAATAAAATCCTCGCAACACAGGAAACTAAAACAAAAGCGAGTCGGATAAAGGGGAGATATGCCTATACACAAATTTATCTGCATGGATGATTACAATGTAAAAACTAAGAACTAAATTTTTCGACCAGGGGCGGTCTCTTCTTTATCAGGTTCCTCCCCGTTTTTGGATCCGCTCTTGCTCCCATCGTCGTCGTCATCATCATCGGAAACCAGAGCTTCAGCATCAGCTTCGAGTTCTTTTGCCATTTTTATCTCTTCCGTGAGATCGAAGCCGCGGGCATGAATCTCCTCGAGAGTTTCCCTTCTGAATCGGTACTTAGCAAGTTCGGTGACCCAATGCGCTCGACTATCGGCAGATTCGACTGATTCTCTTGCCTGGACTTGGGTATCTTTAGCATCGGCCCGATAGACGGCCACGAGCGCATCTACATAGGTCTTTGCCTTTTCAGCATCGGATTCGGCCTTGGCGAGTACATAGGCCAACCGAGCCTCAAGCTCCTCAGTTCTTCTTTCTTGAACCATGCCTTTTTCCTTCATTTTCTGAAGTTGGGTTTTTCGAGCAGTCTCTTTTTCTGCAGTAAAGCGGTCCATACCTTCTTTCCACCGCAAGGATTCCATCCTTATCACGTCGACCTCCTCACAAAGCTTCCTTATCATCTCGATTTTTTGCTGCAGTTGTGAGACCGAAATGTTAGCTATCATTCCGGTATCGAACCCATAGGTTTTCAAAAGCATCATTACCTGCTCAGACAAATCATTCTAATCTCAATAAGCCTTGGCCAACTAAGCTCAGAGGTCTTTTATTTCCTCCTCTCTCTGCCCTAAGGAAAGTCTAAGAGAGTTCCCCTCATCAGTAGCGAAGTTTAGGTCGGCCGCATATCGATGCAGCTCATTCTGGGAACGAGAACATTGTTCTCGATGGACTGTCGTAGCCTACAAAGAAACAAGAAGCGAAGTTAACGAAAAACGAACATAAAGGCAGTACCAACAAAAAGATTTTTAAAGGCTCACCTGATTCAAAGCCTACCGCAAACCGTGAAAAAGATCTGATTCATCATCGGCAACGTCCTCGATACCGGTAAACAGGTCACGAAATATATCTTCTTCATCATGAGGCCTGTCTAGATCGAGGGCTCCCAGAGCTTGAGCTTCCTGAATCACCCCTGCGGAAAAGGCGGGAAAGGTAGGCGAATCCTCGATCGCTGCTGCCCCAAGTGACTCGCTTGGAGCGTTCCCCTCGGCTCGGGGGGGTTCGAGGGGCTCTTCGATTGTAACCCCTGCCGGTTGACTCCTATTAGAGGCGTCTTCGACATTCGATAGTTCATGGACTCTACCTGAATCTCTCTCCGGTATATCTTCAGTTCGAGGCGAATCCCCATAGAGCATCATCGATCTAGTCGGCAATGAAGCATCGGTGGCTCTCTTCGTTCGGACCGCCAGCATGGACTCATTGTGCTCTCCTTCTTCTTCATCTTAATCCCTTAGACGCAAAACGGATTCTACGGTCAAAGGAATAACATTCTTGTTCGGCTTATGAGCCGTCCTCTTTTTCGGTTTTGGATATTCGGGCAACGAGGCTCTCTTCCTTTTATTTTCCTTCACCAGCTTTGGGACAAAGCTCACATCTTCCTCATTAGACAGAGGCCTCAAGACCGCGTCTTTACCCAAACCTGCATATGGGAAACCTTATAAAAAATATTTTGAGAAACGCCTCGTTCGGATCGTCAGAGTCCGAGAAATGAGCTTACCGTGATTTTTGGCCTCCCACCGACCCCTTGACAAATCACTCCATGAGCGCTCGGCGTATGTGGAGGTCGAAACAAGAACCCGTACCCAATTCTTGAGATCGGGAACCGCTCCGGGCATCCAGGAAATCGCTACATCACAAAAAGAGGAGTGTCGATAAGAGAATAAATGAAAGAACAAAATAGAAGCAACAGCAAGATCACACTTACGTTTCATATTCCACTCCTCGGGAAAGGGCATCTTTTCAGTTGGGATCAGGTCTGAAGTCCTTATTCGAACGAACCTGCTCATCCAACCGCGGTCCCTGTCCTCGTCAATACTCGAGAACAGAGACTTTGTAGCCCGACGTTGGAGTTTTATTAACCCTCCCAGAAAAAGTTGGGGATGGTACAGCCGAATAAGATGATCGAGGGTGAACGACATCCCCTCAATTTTGCTCACGAAATATCGGATCAGGATAACAATCCGCCATAAAGAATGATGGACCTGGCCTAAGGTTACCTGGTATTATCGACAGAAGTCAATAAATATGGGATCGAAGGGACCCAAAGTGAAAGGGTAAGTATATACGTTCAAAAACCCTTTCACATAAGAAGTGATATCTTCGTCAAGGGTAGGTATTATTACTTCTTTTTCACCCCAATTGCAATCCTTCTTTAACAGATCAAGGTGCTTCTCGGTTATCGAACACATGTACCTCGATACCGGCTCACACTGGCCAGGGACCGATGAACCTTTATCAACCTTAAAATCTGAAGTAAGGATGCACGCCCCGGGGACACACTCCTCTGGTCGTGGTTCTGCCGGTGTCTCATCGGCGACACACTGTGAAGATGAAACCTTCTCTTTCTGAGGAATGGTTTGCGATGTTTTCGCCATTTTTTAATTTAAAAGTAAGGAGTAGAAGAAAGTGATAGAGATTTAGTATAATTGAAGAGCGGTTCTTTCAGAAAGAATCACAGCTTTTCTGATAAGTTAGAGAGTATAAAGAAGAATTTGGGAAATTTTAGAAGATAGAAGATGTAAAAATGGTAAAAGATAAAGGTAAGAGTTATTTATAGGTTCAAAAGATGGCGGTTCAGTATCAGCAGTGGATGACCACCGCCTAACATGCATTAAATACCTTGAAAGACTAAACCGACGGGACAACTACAATATGCGTCATGGTCGAACCCGATGGAAACGACAAGATATAATCTGATCGAACTGTTGAAAATCATATCGTTTCTCGCCATATTCTTTCTGAGAAACAAGGGGACTATATGTATACGGTCGAAATAGATTTCAGCCTTGGCATGTCCGGTATGGTTCGAAGGGTGGTGTATCGAAGTAAGATCCCGAAGGGGAACGAGCTAACCTCGAACCCGGAGAGGCCGGTCCGTGTTGAGATCGATATCATAATCAAACTCGAACAAGAATCGAACCATGATGCGGGTAGATCTATCGTGTTGATAATCCAAAAACCAACCTACATTGACCTGGAATCAATTCGATGGCTCGAACCAGGATCGGGCTCGAACTAAGATCACAAGTTCGAGCTGAAATCAAGCTCGAACCAAAGTCGAGGATTCTAAGCAAGATCGAGCTCGCAGACAAAAGCTGTTGCAATCCCACTAGAGGGAATCTTGGCAGAAATTATGGAAAAGCTGATTTATCATCCCACTGAGTGTTTATTTTATTATGCTTGGAGCCGAATCCCTCCACTATAAAAGAGCTTGGTTATCATTTCTGTAGGGGACATATATTTTTTCTGAGATTTACATTATAATGAAAGTATTATATTCCTCTACAAGAAAGAGTGGTTATTCCAGTTTTTTAGACTGATTCTATTTGTTAAATCCTAAGGTTCACTGTTCTTGATTGCCTTGTCTAGATTAGATTCTCTCCAATCTATATTCACATTTTATTTATCCTTGCATTTTGTATTAAGTTGCACCACATATCTTCGGAACTGCGTATAAATTCAACTCTATCCGTTTTTCGGGTAAACATCTTTTGAATTAGTAATGCAATTCTATACTAATTCAAGTTGTACAATATAACGTGAAACAATAGAATTCCACTTGCTCTGAGAGTTCCAAAACTATACCGATCACATGTAGACAAGAACACTATGAGACATAGTATTGAATGGATTCAAGGAAAATGTAATTCGTAGGGATTACACTATTTTAGGGAATGAAAACTAAATTACCGGTAGTTGATCGATTTTTGCCGAATTTCTAGTAGTGTCTATTAAATTGATTGCATTTGGATTTTTCTTATCCCTAAGACTATTGGTTACTGAAATATACAACAATTTTCAGAAATAACAAAGGTCCCTGACACTCTTATGGTGATAGTTGATTCTGCTATCTATTTTGTCAACTCCAATTATATGAAGGGCATGTTCGAATTATTTAATTAGCTTAATGATATTGCTTTCTTATAATTTTGAAGGATACTGAGATGGTTAACTGATGAAAAGAAAATTACTAAAAGAAACTAATCAAACAAAAATTTCACAATTCGATTGTTGAGATGTCACTAAGTTATCTCCTACATTTTTAATCCTTTCAATTCTTTTCCCTTGGTACGGTATGTTATTAAGAGTAATTTGTTTCGTATTCTCTTGCAGCGTTACTGATACAGATACTAATGGAATTCATGTCTGCGAAATTTGATTAAGTCCCTTAACAAATTAGACGTTGAAGTAAGTTGGTAGTATATAAATTCTATTTTTTCTGTTCGAGTTTTGACACTTTTTTGTTGATTCTTTTGTTTGAAGTTAGCTCCAAAAGATTTTGACGCTGGCTTGGTTTGTTTAACTAATTATTAGTTTATGGCTCCTATTTTATCTCTTCATTTCTTCTACTTGAGTTTTCCGGTGTTGTTAGCGACTTAGCATTCAACTTTTCATCTTTCGTTAATCATTGGGTTGGATTATAACTTATACTTTATTTATTGAATTCTAATGTTAGAAAAACTATAGAAGTTGACTTATACTTTAATAGTTACATAGGTGGTTTTTTTATTTCAAGAATATGGCCAGAATTTATATTGCCAAGTAAGATTTGTGATGATATACGAGGAATTAACTTTGTACTTTGGCTTCTATTCATGTGATAATATCCAGCAACTTTTGTTCAATGCCTTGATTAAACCAAGTGACAGATCAATTTGTTAAAAAAAATTAGAGCTTTCATCTGTTTATGTAATTGGATTTGTGCTTATGGTTTGTCAAAATGCTAGTCAATTATAAGTTTTTTATCCAAATATTTTTGTTTCATTATTTCAGCTTAGTGATGTGGAGAGCGAGTCTACTTCCCCTCATGGATGTAAGAGTAGCATCAAGCGATAACAATGCAAATCACCAAGCAAGTACATTGCACTTTGTATATTTATTTATTGAGGATGAGGATCTACTCTTTATTGTATAATGTTTAAGTTATCATACATTTATTTGTATAATTTTAGTTTGATATGAATTTGAAATTGTGATGTTTGTTAGTATTGATATTTTTAATAGAATTTGATTTCTGTTGTGAGAGTTATTTAGTAAAATTATTATATTGAATCCTCGAATATAAACTTTCAGATAGATATTGTGGTAGTTACAAATTGCCACTATTAATATTTTTTATTAGATTGAGATCAAGTTGTGAGGGTTATAAATTCCCACAAATTATTTTTTTAAAACATTGAAATCATATTATGGAGGTTACAAATTGCTGCTAATTAGTTTTATAAAGCGCCACAAATTAAAATTTTATTTTGTGGCGGTCACTGTGAAAGTTATACAAAACTGTTGCAAAAAAGCTTGTGGCGTACGTAACTATAGCGTTTTTGAAACCGTCACAATTTATTTTGTGGGGGTCGAAAATCGTCACTGATCAATCAATAAATGTAGGCAAGATATGATTACAATCTATATTTCACTACTCTACAACTACTTATAATATATAACGAACGTAACAAAATTGATCATCTTTGCATGTTCACTACTGCCAATCATTTTGAATTAAATATTATATTAATGTGATGATACCAGCTTTCAACATTTAAAAGGTTATTGCATTTTTCTAATGCCAATTACTATCTACATGATTCTTTCTTCTTATATACTTTTATATTTATTTTAATTTATTATTCTTTCATATAAATATTTAACTTAAGTAAAAATCTAACGCACTTCCATATAAACTAGTTTATATAAAATGCGACAAAGAGGACAATTTGCAAAAAGGCAAATCTGACAGAATCTTTATAATTTGTTTTCTAATTGCCTTGTCTATGTCGATTCAAATGAAAGTGTTTAAACTGGAAAATGATTCTGTTGATAGGTGCGTGCATCTGTCAACTAATAATTACTTTTTGCAATAGTATATTTTTATATAAAATCCTTTGGTAATTATAAGAACTCATTGTTTATATATATATATGCGTGGACAAAAAAAATCACGAGGCTAACGCATGTATATTATCCCGTCCGGCGAGATTGGTTAGGGTATTATTGTAATGCCAAGTCCAGAGGTATAGGACTTGTAAATATATAAATATTTGGTTAGGCAATTTAAAAAATCTTATCTGTTATAAAAATATTTATAAAGCATGTATATAGTGCATATAGTAGTGTATAATATTTTCTTGTAGTGTAATTTTGAAACGTTTCATTTTATTAATGCACCATATGATTCTAAAGATTTCTCGATTATAACAAAAATAATACTACTAATAACGAACCAAATTAAAGGATCTGCTGGCACGTAGAATATTATTTGCGATTAGTCATTTTCGTACAATATTATTTGACAATGTAAGTGTGGAATATTCCAGCAGCAATGCTATATCAATGTCATGGGACCTATAGTAATTGTAGTGCGACTAGACTTGTGTGTGTGTTTAATGTTCCCCCGAAAAAGATCCTTTTGTTTAGAAAATAGTTAAAGAATTTTTAGCCACAAAAAGTAGGTCATGAGAAAATGTAGCAAGTTGGGTGTAATAAATAAATAAAAAAAGTAAGTATAGGTGTTTTTTCTAGTTCTTCAAAAAGTGAAAATAATTTTACGCATTATCTATCCAACTATTTGTATTTAATCGGGCCAAAATTACTTTCAAGACAGTTAACTCAACACATTTTTCCAACACCTAATCTAACTGCTGGTCTTATTCAAAGAATCATGATTGTTTGGGTGTGATCTCAGCGCAAATTTCTACCCAATGAGTTATATATACTCTAGATCTGCCACTCATTTATACTCAAGTTGACATCAAGCCAATATACTTAATCATGGGTAAGCAAGAATGTGGTAATAATACACATAATTAGCCATAGTTAGGTGGATAAAAGAGTATGAAAAAGATAAATGTCATATTATTATTCCAAAGCTCGAGTAGAAGAAGGGGTACTTGAACATTGGGCCGCCGAAGATCGGAATTGAGTTTCTTAGATATGGTGTTTATATATACATTTATCACTTAATTTATTTTTTATTAATTTCTAACCGTTATAATTAAAATAACTTAATTGAGTGTAAACAACTCTTCCCAGAGTTACCGCCTTGCAAAGAAGGATTCTTGCATTAAATTCGGTGCATTTATAATTGATGTTGGGTGTGTGTAAATAAAGCCCCGCATGGGAAGTACGTAGAAACTAAAAATAAATTATTTATAATGAGTTGGATACTCTTAATGGCGTGAGGCTTTATGGGAAAACTGTGTAAGTTTGGCCTAAAACAGATAATATCATACCATATTAAGAGTATCTTTGGGCCGTTTTAGAGTCCGTTTGGATGGACTTATTTTAAGTGACTTTTAAACATAAGCCATAAGTTAGGAATTCTAACTTTTGGCTTTTGGCTTGTTTTTGTCATTTAAACTTAAAAACAAGCTAAGTGCTTAAAAGTATTTTTTTATTTTATTCAAACACTACAAAATGGCTTAAAAGCACTTAAATTAAGCCAATCAAAACGAGTTCTTAGACCAACATTTATTGTAATGACCCAGCCAGTCGTTTTGAGAGTTGTAGCCACGTTCCCCCCATTTACTACTCAATTTGTGCTTTAAAGTTGTTATGTGACTTGCCGGAGTAATTGGTTCGGGTCCGGTGAAGTTTTGAAATGAGTTGAGAAACTTAGTCTCCAAAATGAAAACTTAAGTTGAAAAGGTTAACCAGATGTCGACTTATGTGTAAACGACTCCGAAATAGAATTTTAATGATTTTAATAGTTTCATATGATGATTTTGTACTTAGGAGCATATCCGGAAAATTATTTGAAAGTCCGTAGTTAAATTAGGATTAAAATGGCTAAAATAGAAATTTAAGTTTAAAAGTTTGACCGGGGAGTTGACTTTTTGATATCGGGATCGGAATTCGATTCTGAAAATTTGAATAGGTCTATTGTGTCATTTATGACTTGTGTGCAAAATTTGAGGTCAATCGGACTTGATTTGATAGGTTTCGACATCGAATGTAGAAGCTGAAAATTCTCAAGTTTCATTAGGCTTGAATTAAGGTATGATTCGTGTTTTCAGCGTTGTTTGATTTGATTTGAGATTTTGACTAAATTCGTAAGGTGTTTTATGACTTGTTGATATATTTGGTTGAGGTCCCGGGGGCCTCAGGTGAGTTTCAGATGGTTAACAGATCAAATTTTGGACTTAGTGTTTTGCTGAAGTTTTCTGGTGCACAGGTCTCGTTTCTTTCTACGTGATCGCGTAGGCTTAGCTAGGCAGTGGATAAATTTGTTCTTCGCGATCGCGTGAAAAAAGATGCGATCGCGTAGCTTTGGACGCTAGTGCTTTGCGAACGCGTGAGGCATGTCGCGTTCGCGAAGAGGAAAGGAAGAAGAAGCTGCGCGTTTTATTCTCCGTGATCGCGTGAAGGAGTTCGCGATCGCGTAGGGTTATTTTTAGGCAGTGAAAATTTGTGTTTCGCGATCACATAGAAGAAATGACTAGGCAGAGAGTTTAAGTTCTCAAAATGGGACTTCGTTCCATTTTTCATTTTTGATGAATTAGAGCTCGGGAACAGGCAATTTTTGGGAGATTTTCAAGAAAAATATCGGGGTATGTATTATTAACTCAATTTTGGTTAAAGTATATGAATCTATGGTAGTTTTTAAAATTTAATTGGTGATTTAAGTTGGAAGATTTAGAAAACCTTCTTGGTTTAGATTGAAGATTTGAGGGTCGAGTTGATGTCGAAATTTATTAATATTGGGATGGTTGGACTCGTGGTCGAATGAGAGTTCATATTTTATAGCTTTTGTCGGGTTCTGAGACGTGGGCTCCACGGGCATTTTTTGATTTAAATTTCGGATTTTTGTTGGAAAATTTGTATTTTCATATGGAATAAATTCCAATAATTTGTATTGATTAAATCGAATTAATTGTGACTAGATATGAGGCTTTCGGAGGCCAATTCACGAGGCAAAGGCATAGTAGAGTAAAGAATTACACAAGTCGAGGTAAGTGACTTGTCTAACCTTGTAAGGGGAGGGGGGAATTTCCCTTAGGATTTGTATTGATATGACAATTGTAATGTGTTGAAAGTCATGTAGGCGAGGTGACGAGTGTGTACACAGGCTAAATGTGAAAAATTTTGGTTTTAAATTGTATAGATCTCTGTTACACATTAATTAAATTATTTTATCCGGTTATATTCATTATCATTGATCTATTTTTTTATATTTTAAATTTGCCTGACATTTTTTCTGCTAATTATTTTACCTGTTTAGTTGAAACTTTGTTTCTTTTATTCTGTGCTTATTATTTGAAAGTTGAATTTCTTAATTGAATTATTATTAATATGAAGTATTGACATTTAAAAATTCGATATTGAGGCAAGATGTTAAATTTGTAAAAAAATTATTTTTGTCGAGTTATTCACTTCCGAATATTTTGTGAGATTTTGTATTCATTGTGATTGAGCCTTGAGCTCCTTATTGTGGAAATAATGTTGTTGTTGATTTATTTTGGCAAGTTAAAATATTTGGACACTTGAGGTGCAAATTGTGATATTGATATGCATGCAATGGTATAAGGTTCGGGTGTTGAAACGCATGCGACGAGATAAGGGCGGCTTGATACGCGTGGCTAGTAGGGGAACAACTAGAAGTCATGCGGTGTGATAAGGGTGGCTAAAATGCGTGATGCTATTTCGGGAAAAATATTTTCTTTAAAATTAAATGTGAAGGCTCCCGCGGTGATATAAGGAAATGAGATGTTGTGAATTTATTTATAATTTGGGAATACGAGACGGTACCTCGGGAGTGTCCTTGTTGATATTTCTTTATGATTGCACTGCTTTTGGTTATTTTTGGTATTTTTCTTAAAGTTATAAATTTCTGTTTTTCTTCTGCGATGCATTATTTGCCCTTATTTTGTGTAGTTAAATTGTGACACTTACTGGGTATCACTGTGGTGTACTCATATTACGCTCTGCACATCTTTTTGTGTAGATCCAGGTACTTCCTATCAGACCAGGCATCCGTGAACTAGCCGTACGCAGAAACTTCAAGGTACATATGTCAGCGTCCGCAGACTTCGGAGTCCCCTTCTATTCTTATTATGTTGTTTTTGTTATTCTCTTTAGACTCTTATGTATAGAGACACTTAAAATAAATTCTTAGAAGCTTGTGACTTATTTTTACCGGGTTTTGGGCGTTGAAATTATTTGAATTGCAATTTTATTTATTTCAGATTTCTATTATGTTATTCCGCATTGATAGACTTACCT
This sequence comes from Nicotiana tabacum, assembly GCF_000715075.1. Classification (NCBI taxonomy): domain Eukaryota; kingdom Viridiplantae; phylum Streptophyta; class Magnoliopsida; order Solanales; family Solanaceae; genus Nicotiana; species Nicotiana tabacum. The sequence goes on from NC_134096.1 coordinate 2,558,580, forward strand.
AGTCCTAGAGACTAGGTGCCATCACGACATCCTACGGAGAAAATTTGGGGTTGTGACATTTACACACTTTTTATTTTTTAACTCGTACATACATAATAAAAAAAAACAGAAAACAAATGCACTACAACAAATTTGAATAGTAGTTCCTAATTAAGACAAAAGCCAAGCCACAAGGTCACTATGGTGATAATCAATTTCCACCATTGCTTCGTTCGTGCTGTTTTGTTGCAGCCCTGCAGTGTCATTACTATCCCACAACGGCCAAGATGAAAGATGATTATTATTTGACATGTTGTTCTCTTGCTCTGCTTCTTCACTTGCCCACAAATATTCCCAATCCCCCATAAATGTTTTTGTTTCATCACTAACAATAATTTTGTCATCTTCACTTAATAGCATTTTATTATTATTGTTATTCTCGACTATTTCAAAATTTTCTCCTTCGCCGTTCCATAAACAACTGAAAATGAAATCTTGGCCTAGCTCTTCATTCTCGTCCATTAGTACGATACCATCACGCCAGTGCATTTGATCATTATCTAGCTCTATGGCAATATTATTTCCACTTGCTATAATATTATTCCCACATTCCGGCGATGAGCTAGTAGTAATATTTATGGTGCTAGATAAGGCTTCTTTCTCTATATTTGACGTTGAGGGTATAGGAACTATAGTCTCATTTGATGAAAATTCTGACTCCGCTACTGAATGATCAGGTTTCGATAAATTTGAAGCAATAGACTTTGACGATGGACTTGTTCGCCTGCGTCTTTGCTTGTTTAGTTGTTGTGTTCCTTTTTTGGCTAATTCTACAACAGCTTGTGGCAACTTTTCATCACTTGGAATCCTTAAGCTTTCTACTTTTCTGCTCAAACGAGAATTCCAATAGTTTTTTATTTCATTATCTGTTCTACCCGGTAAATATTCTGCTATTAGAGACCACCTGCAAAATAGATTGAACATTTTAATTAATATGTTACTGCTAAAATATACCAAAAAAATTAGCAAAGGAATTAGTTTAACTTCTAAAGTGTAAACGAATTTTTATTCTATCAAGTAAATCTTAGAAATAAGTACACAAAATTGATCATAATAACAACGACAATCTATTTACCAAAATAAAAAGTGAAACAATTTGTTAATGTAAAAGTTAATTACATAGTCGGTGTATATATAATTAAATTCATGGTTATATGTAGTCAGAGGTGGATGTAGAGTGGTAGTATCGGGTTCATCTAAATCAGTAATTTCGACGTGGAGCATAAATTTATGTGCAAGAATTCCCAAAAATTACAAAATTAGTAATTATGCGTCCAATGCTAAAGAATATTAAAGATTAAACCTATAAAATTTAAATTCTGGATCCGTGTATATAAAGTGTGGCTCAATTAAATAGCAAGCTTTCCTTTTCAGTACTATTAAGCACCGCTTTCTGCACCTACGTACGTACAAAATTAAAGTCTTTTTCCACTTTTAGTGGTCACTGCTGCAACCTTTTTTTAAAACCGACACGGATATTACGACTACTAAATTTTGAAATGACTGATTTTAAGTTTTAATAATTAAATTCCACATCTAAGATGTATACATATTTAAAAAAACTAATTAATATAATTTTAAGCTACCTCCAGTCTCTTATATTTTTGTCTCAAATTAATGGAGGGAAGACAAACATGAATTGTAAAAAATTAATTATCAATGACAGAACACACCTGTTACCCAAAGTTGCACGTAACTTGATAATTATAGCTTCTTCAGCAGCAGTTATGTTACCTCTCTTTAAATCAGTTTTCAAATAATTAATCCATCTCAGTCGGCAACTCTTTCCACATCTCAGTAACCCTTCAAAGAATAAAAAAGAAAAGAAAACAATTAGTTAAATTAAGCGAGTGACAGAAGTTAGAAACATAATATAATTAAGTAAAATATACTTTCTAACAAGCTTAAATTTCTGAAGAAATAATCACACACTGCAACAATATGGTATCAGAAAAATAAGACGTACGTCGTGGATTTAAATTCTAGTGCTACCAAGAAAAAGAATATTTTCATGTAAAAAAAAAAAGTCTGTGAATGGCGTAATATCATTAAGTAAAGTTATGCTCTATCTAAAAGTAGTGAAATCAGTTGTATTTTCAGGTAACCCCACCAGTATCTAAGGGCAAAAAACGGTGAATTGATAATGAAGCTAGCACTTATTTCTGGTTTCTCTCCTGGCTTTCCGATATTCTTCTGATTGAGATACCGATTCAAACCCTATCATATCTAGGCCGTCCTAAGTACAAAAGGTTAATTCAATAAACTTTCTTACCCCCAAAAATGAAGTATTATGCAAATAACTTTTTGATAAGATGATCACAAGACATAATTTATACACAAAGCGAAAATGAATGTAGCTCGTAATAATATGTATTAGTTTAACAAGACATTTAACATTTAAGAAATCTACTTACGTACCAGCATTTTTGGGTAGTGATCTCCAAGATCCTTCACCATTAGCCTGAATATATTTAGTGAGGATTTCATCTTCTTCTTCAGTCCACCTGCCTCTCTTGAGTCCCACTTTCTCACAACAAGGTGTTCTTCCCATTTTTTGTATGAAAACACACTTTAATTTGCTCAGTAGGGGAACTGCCCTGGATATTTCAAATGGCATGCAAGTGGAGAGTACAGTGTAATGAGCCCCAAATATGAATGCCAATAAATAGAGCGAGAGACGACACAAGTACCTAGTTATTAATTACCCCACCACTTAGGGTCGGGAGATAGAAGTCCATATACGAGTTCGGTTAAATTCAGTAACATTTTAACCAGTATTTTGTATTAAGAAATTTATTAAATATATTCACGATAAAATTAAAATCTAATTATTAGATTTTGAAATTTTCGTTTTTAGCATAAAGTTGAAATTTTGATTTCGACGTTACGGCACCACCTACCTCAGCTTTGCCATTAACATATGTCACACATGAATTCGTCATTTATCTTAACATAACCGAGTGAGACGGGTATAACATATATAGCAATAGGTACATTTACTAATTTTTTATATGTATATTGAAGTATTAGCAAAAAGTTAAAGACAGTATTGTGAAAGCATCATCTTAAAGTCTAAATTGTTAGAAAAGTGACATATTTAATTTATTTCTTTATTTGTATTATGTTTACACACACCTAACGTGAACTCTCGTGTAAATCTTCTGATAATAATGAATAGTGGTGACATACTTGAATCTAGAAACTCTACTTGCTCCAATTGATATTATGTTAAAAGTAGGGTGCACTACTAGAAATCCGGTAAAAATCGATCCAAAAAATCGACCAACGTTGGTCGGTAATGGCAAAAAAAAAACCAAAATGCGACCATTTACGTGTGGACGGTATTTTTGTGATCGGAAAGGCATACCGACCAAAGTTAGTCGGAAATTGCCGACAAACTTTGGTCAGTCAATTAAATTTAAAAAAAAATATTGCAAAAAAAATCGACCAAAGTTGGTTGGTTTTTTTAAATGGCCGGCCGAATTAACCGACCAATTTTGGTCGGTTTTTTTAATATTATTTTTATTTATTTTAATTGAAAAATCGGCCAAAGTTGGTCGGTTTCTTGAAACATAAATTTCGCGGGACACAAAAATAGTTTCCCGCATTTTTGTGCCAAAGAAAACCGACCAAAGTTAGTCGGTTTCGTAAAAAGATTTTTTTTTTTTTGAAAAACCGACCAATTTTGGTCGGTTTTTGCCGAATTTCTAGTAGTGGTGGCAAACGGGCGGGTCATGTCAGATACGAGGTGGTCGAAAATAGATAATGCCAAAATGGATAAATTATCCGATCCGATCCATATTTAATACGGATAAAAAATGGGTTAATCGGCGGATAATATGAACATTCATATTATCCATGACTTTTTGAATATGATCACTTTTGGAAGAATCACTAGTCTCCCAAATTTGAAGAACCCCCAACTTCAGATTTTACAAATATAAAAGTTAAACTCATTAGTTATTATTCATTATCCATTTTCTAAGTGGATAATATGGTTCTTATCTATATTTGATCAGTTTTTTAAAAGTTCATTATACAATCCATTTTTAATGGATAATATAAGTGGATAGTTATTTTCTTTTAATCATTTTACCGTCACTATGTTAAAGTGTGCAAAGCTTATATTATTTGTGTATATAAATTAAATTCTTTTGTTTTATTATAAGTTGTTACGTTACTGTAAACTAACTTATGTATGTAACTTTAGTGTGAACCGAAGGTGGCATAGGTTGAACTCAGACTTTGCATGATATCACTCGTAGAGGCATTGTACATATTATAGTAATTCCTTTCTTTAATTTGGAAGTTCGAGGATTGACGAGGATGTGGAAAAGGTGAACTTCGTATCTTTTCTGAGATCAAACACGTGTAAGTTTTTTTTATAATGAATAGTGGTATCCTAAAATATATATTTATAATTGTTTGTAAGAAGTATAATCGTGCAAGTTTAAAAATACAGTAAATGAAGTGTTAAAACTAGTTTATGTAACACTAGTGTGAACAGAACGTGGCAAAGGTTGACCTAAGATTCTGCATGCATGTCACTCGTATAGTTATTGTATTGTAATTCCTTTGTTTGGTAGTGTGAAGATTGACGATGAAAATGAAAAGGTACACTTCGAACTTTTATTTGCATCAGAGATTGGAGTTAAAAGGTTTAAAGTTTATAAATTCTAAATATGTTGGAATTAGTGTTGGAATTAGGACTTTCACCGAAAGAATTCAAATTATAAAGAAGGATACACGTGAATAAGTCAAGAGATCGAATTCTACATCCAGTACGGTTATATGTATAAAATGTTAATTTTAACCTTGCGTATGCCTAGACTTGTAATGCCCAATAACTATAACTCGTGTTAGTTGCTAGATTCGCATTTAAATATTTATATATAATTTAATTATTTTTTTACTACAAATATAAATAATAACTACAAACAACAAAAAATTAAGTATAATCCTACAGGTATAGTATGAGAGAGTAGTGTGTACACAACCTTACCTTTACCTTTGCGAAAAAAGAGAAATTATTTCCGATAGACGCTCAACTCAAGCAAAATACAATCAAAGCAGTTATAAAAAGAAGTACAGTAGTGGATTGAGTCGAAACTAATGTAATCCTATAAGTGAGCATTTATAAAATCTCGAGTCGAACCTGTACCTAATATTCAGAGGCGAACACACACTATATGTAGAGAAGTTACCGGCACCCGAAAACGTCGACAAAATTCACGTATAATTGTAAATGTCTTCAAGAAATAGTCAGATATATTAGCATAGACCTTGTACAAATCTTTATGAATATTGATAAATTTATATTGAATGTCATGTCGCTCTCGGGACCGCTGAATCCTGGATCCACCTCTACTGATACTCTAGGTTCCCAATTTGTATGTATGGTGGTTGAGGATACCACGCAGTGAGTTGCTCTAAAGGTTTAAGAGAAGTCGTGGCTTGACCACCGTCGAGTTTTCTGTTCACGGGGCTCCATCTCCCACGTTGTATTGTTCCTAGTACCACCATTTACTCTTTTTCCAATTTTTATGTCGTTCAAAAAGAACATTATTAATTGCACTATACGCTCCCATACTAACAGTAGCTCTTATTATTGTTTTCATTCTGCTTCTGGCCACCTCTTCAACTTTATAGAATTTAATTTTCCGCTTTTGGCTGCTTTATTTGTGGTCCTGTATTTCTAATTCGCCTCTATATTTGTATAAATACACCATTTTAGTACCTAACATTTCGATTAGAATACAGGGGAAAAGGGTCAATTTTGCTCATTGTACAATTTGAGATTGAGCAATTTTGTTATTCTTTACACTTCTGTTCTAATTAATATATACATATATGGCCTCGTCGATAGGAAAACTTTTCGTCTATCCTTAATGGAGCTCCAATATGAGAGTAATTTAAATCATAATCAAAAGTCGAGCGATAAATAAAAGCGGGTTAAGAATTTAACGTTTATGGATTATGAACACTCATTTATCGTTTTGGTTATTGGGTTTGCAATAAATATTTTTTACATATTTAATAGATTTTGAATACAAATATAAGATTTAAAGATCCGTAGCTAATGATTTAGCCCGCCCCTGGGGTAAATTTAGACCCCTTTTCTTGAAGATTTAGAAACGTGGAGTCCACCCATTTTTATGCGGGAATTTCGTTAGTAACAGAGGAAAGTATAATATGATTTGCTAATATCAAATTTTTTAATTGAATTGGGCCAAAAGTGTGTTCCTATTTTGTTTCCATCTACTTATGGCTTGAACTTTATACTAATACTAGGTGAGGGCAGGCCCGTGGCACGGGCCCAATATTTGAAAGTTTTTTAAATCTATCCCCCTTAAAGATAATTCTAGTAGTATTTTAATTTTATATCTTAAATTCAATAAGTGGCAGACTTATGTTTAAAAAAATCAAACGAACTCCAATTTACAAAACCATCATAATAAAATTAATGTTCCTCCAGAACAATATGAAAAGCTTTTAAAGCTACTTAATAAAATATGGTAAGGAAATATTTTTTATATTAACTAATTATTTTTATTGATTTATCGAATTAACAAAAGCAAATTTTAAAGCACAATTATCGAAATGCACTTAGTAAGTGCATTGACTAATGCAATTGAAAAAATTAATGGACAACTGAAATAGATACTAAGATAGGTCTTCATAAATCAAACCAATAATATCAACACAAAAATAGCATCATATGTTAGTTGACTAAGTGCAGTCTCCTTCAAAAACCGTAAGAAAATGAGTTAGATTGTGACTTTATCGGGAACTTCTCCTTTTACAGTATCATTTTTCATTCATCAAATTTTTATGCATATTTGATTTTACATTTTGCTAGGAAACGTTTGATTTTTAAATTTTTGTATAAAGACAGTTTTGACACTTTAAACTAATATTTTTAGATTGTGTTCCTCCATCGTACCGAAAAAAGGGAAGTTTAGAGAAATTTATTACTTTTCTATAACTATGAAAAAAGCGTAGGAATATGAATACTTTGAATATATATCATAATTGTGCGTCTCTCATTCTATAATTCAACGGTGATCACAAGCTGTCTAAATACTTTCTTACACTTAGTTTGACTGTTCTTAGTTAACCACAACTAACTTACTTTAAATTTGTGCTTGTTATTTTGAGTTTTAGATGGTGCATTATTGGTAAGACCAACTGAATAGACAGACAACTTTAGTTCCTTTAGAGATATCTGTTGCGTAAATATTACATGTTAGCTATTTTATAATGTTGACTTTTGTACTTCCTTTGTGTCAAATTGAAAAATTATGAAATGCTTTAATTTCACGTCAAAAGCTAACCTCAGTCTTAATGCCAAGTGACGTATCACTTGCATTGCATATCATGCCAAATTATCTATTATAGGTGTGCTGTAAAAACATTAAAGAAAAAAACTAGGAGAGCTGCAACATGCTTATTCGAAGTTACTTGCTCAATTTTAGTATAATGCTTATTTGTGACATGCCACTTGGCATAATGACCTTATTTCATTCAATGAGTTTTTTTATTTTTTTTGGAGAGAATTACACAAAGATAACCCCCTTTTATCTTCATTGAAATGTTTTTTATTTCTGCTTTCGTTTAAAAAACACATATTAATTTACATTTTTTTACGTAAGTTCCTAACCAGATATGACCATGAAAATGACTGTAAAATAAGAAAATAGGTGCATTTCTCCTAACAGGTTGCTTTTTTGACATTTTAGTTCTCATATTTTAAATATTCTCTTTTATTATAATTTTTGTGTAACATGTATGGTATCTGTAAATTAAATTCAATTACGTTGTCATACCAACTTTGCATCGCAAGTTAAAACACAGAAAAGTCAAAAACCTCCATAAAACTTTTTCTTTACAGTTTGAATATAGCAATATAGTATATTATTTAGAAGGCTCAACAAATCAGAAAGTTAATTTTTTTTCCATAGTCCATTAACAGATCTTGAAAAACTCTTAATCTTTGAAGTTTTTTTTTTTTAAACCCCTCCCAAATTAGGAGGATCTATAATGTTTTCACACTTCTTCCCCAGCGTAACTCGAATCTAGGACCTAACAGTCGTGGGTGGAGATACTTTTACCTGAGCAATTTTGAAATTCAACTTTCATTTTTAGAATTAAATTCTGATGAATTAAATCAATAGTCAATAAGGAAAAAGTACATGCAGTGGACTCCATCGTTCTTGTGGGCCCAATATAATGGCTGACATAACTTGGCAGATGGCACGTGTAGGACTCTAGCTAAAATAGCATATCAAAAGATGGGCAGAATGGTCAACACATTAAACTTTTACTGTGGAAGTTACAGTAATCAATTCTTTCAGCCAATAGTATTGCTCTATTTCAATAAAATAACATAAATACCATTATGACCCGTATTGAAACCGGATGCAGCTCAATTGTTTACCGGAGGCAGCACAAATTCCCTCTTATTAATAGTAGGAAAATGTTTCCACTTTTGGTAGCTTTTTGTGTGGTCATGCATTTTTATTTTGTTTGTATTTGCTACTTGCTAAATTTAGAATTTAATTCCTATTTTGCCTATAGTTGCTCATTTGCTAGTGTCACGATCCAAAATCCCACCACAGGCGTCATGATGGTTTAATTACCTTTTGAAGTCTTTTTTTTTAAATCTAACAGCGAAAATAATTACAATATACAACCTCCCAAGACTGGTAGTACTGAGTCACGAATTCTAACTGAATACATGAAATGATCACGAGGACCGAATATACAATACTGTTTGATTACAAATTAACAGTACAATAAAATGAAAAGACTATAAGGGACTGCGACGACCAAGCAGCTCTACCTTGAATCCTTACGATCCCGCTTTAACTCTGCTCAAGTCCGATATCTTCAATACCTGACTCTGCACAAAAATGTGTAGAAGTGTAGTATGAGTACGCCACGGTCGGTACCTAGTAAGTATCAAGACTAATCTCAATGGAGTAGAGACGAGGTACAGTCAATACACTCACTAGTCGAATAACTTGTGCAATATAATATACAAAATAATAGGAAACAAATAACAATAGAACAACATGGAACAACCAGTGATATGCACAGCAGACAACAAGAATACCATTAATATCACTCAACAATTAATAAATACAAGTACACCCAATTAAATCAAGTCTTTCAAATAAATATCTTTCACATATAATTCTTCCAGATAACTCTCTTTCAAATAATTATTTTTCAAATATAATTCTTTCAATAAATCTTTTCAAATATTATTTCCTTAAATAAATATCTTTCAAATAAAATTCTTTCATATAATACTTTCTAAGTAAAAATCCTTCCAAATAAATATTTTGAATATAATTCTTTCAATTAAAAAGTCACCATGTGACACCTCATATCATAATCATAAAAATACGGGTCTCAGCCCATTTTCATATTTTTTGTAAACACGGGTCTCAGCCCATTTTCATAGTTCTACGGCACCTCGTGCCCATAATTAAATCATCATATTTTCCCGACACCTAGTGCCCTCAATTCATATCACAACTGCACGGACAATTCACGTGCCAATTATCATTATCATTTCATCACAGCACCTCGTGCCCACATTTCATATCACAACTGCACGGACAATTCACGTGCCAAATATTCTCATTATTTACTCACGGCATCTCGTGCCCACATTTCATTTTATAATCCGTCCGGCAATAGCCACATGCTCTCAATTTCAACATCAAACAGATTGTTATCAATTTAATATCAACAAGACCAATTGCACAAGACATAAAAATAAACACAAGAAAAATCACAACATCACACAAAAATCATCAACACCACAACCTCACATCATCACATATCGTCCCTGACAATAGCCACCCTTATCGCTCCTATTGCCACCCTTATCACTCCTATAGACACCCTTATCGCTCCGCCCAGACAATATTAATATCCACCCTTATCGTTCCTATTGCCACCATTATCGCTCCTATAGCCACCCTTATCGCTCCGCCCAGATAATATTCCAACAAACACAACAACAGTGAAATGTCACCCTTATACCCACATAATATCAACGGTAAAATGCCACCCTTATCTCCCCAAAATAGTAACTCACACAACACAATAATTTACACGAAAAATTAACACGACAATATAATAAAATCAATTCATATCACAATTTGCCCAATGGCCACAACAAAATTCCAAAGATCTAACAAAATCAATTAATTTCACAACAAATAGCCCAAGGCTCCACACAATGTATATAACACCCAAAAACAATCAATTAAGATAGAAATTACTCAGCATAAAGCAAAATATTCATTAATCTAAATTTAGATAATTATATTAACACTTATTCTTAAGCTCGCTTAAATTAATTATTTGCATAAGAAGATTCATACTGGAATTAATTTCCAAGAAATATTAAACCAACAATACTCACAAAATTTCATAAATATTTCAAGTAACAATCATATCAAATTATCATATAAAAATAAATTCAACAATAAGGATTTAGGCATGTCAAACAGATGATTTAATAATTTTCCATAATTTCCCAATTTACTACGCAATAATGCCTAAGACTTTATTTCAATGAATTTTCCACGTATAAGCCCGAGTACGTACTCGTCACCTCGCGTACACGGCTTTTCACATTTCACAAATGGCACATAATACTTAATGCCTAAGGGGTAATTCCCTCACTCAAGGTTAAGCAAGACACTTACCTTTTTTGAAGTTAGGCCGATATTCCAAAATAGCCTTCTTGCTTGAATTAGCCTCCGGACAGCTCAAATCTATCCAAATTAATTGTATAACTTCATTAAAATTCATCGAAAATAATTTCGGATAATAATACGTCGACTTAAATTTTTATTCCAAAAGGTCAACAAAGTCAACGCGGGCCCGCTCCTCGGAACCCGATATAATTTTCATGAAATCCGAACACACATTCCGATACGAGTTCAACCATACCAATTTTATTGAATTCCAATAACAACTCGACTTCCAAATCTTAAATTTTTATTTTTGAAAGATTTTGTGAAGAACTTGATTTCTTCCATTTAAATCCGAATTAAATGATGAATATAATCATAGATTCATGAAATATAATCACTTTAGGATATAGAACACTTAGCCCAATCGAAATCGTGAAGAAATCTTCAAAATCGCCCAAAAACCGAGCTCCAAAAATCCCAATCGAAAATGAAGAAATAACACATTTTCAATCCTTAAGTTTCTGCCTAGGTTCGCATTTGCGGACAAAAAATTCGTATTTGCGAATGAACAGTACCTCACATGAACAGTGTTTTCGCAATTGCCATAAATGGTTCGCAAATACGAATGAACAGTGTTTTCGTAATTGCCATAAATGGTTCGCAATTGCGAATGAACAGTGTTTCACTAGAAACCAGCAAACTCAAACTTCTCCGAAATAATTCGAAACCACCCTGAAACTCATCCGGAACCTCCCGGACACAAACCATATATGAATTTCAATCATAAAATATGCTACGGACTTGCTCGCGCACTCAAAATACTGAAAGGAGTTCGTCTTGACCTGATATTGATCATGGTCAAACTCTCAAATTTCTTAACTTTACTAGTCTTTCAACCAATGATCCAAAAATACACCTAAGCCCCTCGAGACCCGTCAAATCATACCAACAAGTCCTAAAACATCATACGAACTTAGTCGAAACTTCAAATTACATCGAATAATGCTAGAACCACGAATCATACCCCAATTCAAGTTTAATGAAACTAAGAAATTCCAAATTCTACATTTAATGCTGAAACCTATCAAATCACGTCCGATCGACCTCAAATTTTGCACACAAGTCATAAATGACATAATGGACCTATACAAATTTTCAGAACTGAATTCCGACCCCGATATCAAAAGGTCAACTCCCCGGTCAAACTTCTCAAAAATTATATTTTCGCCATTTCAAGCCAAAATCCACTACGGACTTCCAAATAATTTGCCGGACAAGCTCCTACGTCTAAAATTGCCATACAGATCTATTGGAACCATGAGAATTTAAATCTCAGATCGTTTACTCAAAAGTCAACTCTCCGGTCAACTCTTTCCATTTATGCTTCTAAATAAGGATTGTTCTTTAAATTTAATTCCGAATTTTCTGTAAATTAAACTCGACCATACCCGTGGGTCATAATACATATTACGAAGCTCGAGACCTTAAGTCACTGAACGGGACGTTAATTCTTAAAACAACAAGTGGGATCGTTACAGCTAGCTAGTATTAAAACGACAATTTTACAGTTTCAGCAGCAGGTTGATAAGAAATGGAAATAATAATTCATGCCACTTAACTAACAATATTTCACCCTCCGGTTAATGATTATGCTTCCAACAAAAATAGCAAGCCACTCGAATTCGAAACTTATGTTTTAAAAGGATTTTTTAGGTGAAACACTTGTAAATCGTCACGAGGTTCATATGTGAGGTTTAGTTGTGTAAGGCTTACGCCCCAAACACCCGACTATACTCTCTAAATACGCCTAACGCTCAATGTCCAGGCTTACTTAACAATTATTGTGCAAATCATATGTTGGATTCCCTATTAGCACTATAGATCCTCAAATTTAGTTAACATATGAATGATAAAAGTTTTATTCATTTATAGATATATGAATATTGAGAGTATTTCAAATAGTAAGGCATAATATTGCTAATTTAATAATTGAGAACATTGTAAGGATGATATCATTTGAACATTTCTTTTCAAAATAGATAGCCAAAATTTATATTTTCACTTATTATTAGTCTTCATGTCTTAATCTTACGTCTCTCAAAATTATGAGATTGTTATTATTTTACTATTTGAAAGTAATTTTGTATTTATTCATGAAGGGGTCATGTTTTAAATTATAGCATTAATGAACTAAGTTTATTGATTATCTGTTTTTAGGGAGGTAAAATGTGTAGTTTGATAATATTTATTAAGAAATTATAATTTTTTTAATTGTTTGAAAGTGAAGCCATTATAATTTTGTATCTCAAAATAACGTCAATAATAGTACATCATTTTATACTTATAAAATATGATAGATATTTTGTATTTTATGAGTTTATTTAAATCTTTTTTATTTTTAAAATTTTAATGTACTTTTTATATTTATATGTTATTATGCTATTTTATTAATTTATAAATTAAATTTTTTAAGATCCATTAAGACTTATGCCCCATGTCTTGGACTTAAGCTTTTTCACTTGTGGGAGAATTTGTGAAACCGGAAAAGAATGCGGCAATTTCGGTGGCTAGCCTCTAGAATTAGTTTTGGACTATAAAATGTATATTGTAATTTGTGGTTACCGATTGTCATTAGTTTTTTCAGGATGGCTAAAAGTGATAAGGGATTTTTACCTTCCTATACTACATATGAAACTTTATTACTCTACCTAATCAAGTTTTAACTTAATTACATGGTCATATACAATTTATCAATTATATACAAATAAGTTTTAAATGAGTTATCTATTTATATTAGGAATTGAATAAGGAATATCAGTTTCCCCATCCCTTTATAGTTGCCCCCGCTCTCTCTCTCTCTCTGTCTCTCTCTATCTCTATCTCTCTCTCTTCGTCTCTCGTCTCCCCTTCTCTGCCTTTTCCCCCAATTTTTCTTTCTTTGACGTTCTCTGTTTTTTATGCTTTCTTGATGTATAGAGTTTTAATGAAATTCATCAATAGATTTCAATCGTTTTACTATAGAGTTTTAACTTGGCAATTTTCTTTCATGTTGCACAATTGATCTTCGAATTAAAATTGTCAATCAATAAATTTGAAGGTGTTTGATTATCCACCATTGACAACCATAAAAAGGCTTGAAGCTTTGAATTCGAATTTGGGTTTTCAAAAACTATTATTTGTTTGAATTTGGTGTTGTTGCAAACAATTGAGCATATTCTTTGGAGCTTATATCTCAATTTTAAGGGTGTTTAGTTTAGACTTAATTTTGGCCGAATTTCATATTGAAAATCGAAAAAGAAGAAAAAGAAGAAGAAGAAGACCTGACATACAATATACTTACGAAATTGTATTAAAGTTGTATTATAGTTGTATGTAAATTGTATTATGTTCTAGTTATATATTTTTTTATTTGAATATTGTATGAAAGTTGAAAATTGTTGTATAATGTATGAATCATTGTAAGAAATTTGCATTTAAGTTATAAATACTATCTTTTTACATAAAGTTATTGATATGTATTAAAATTGTATTAAGAGATGAAGTATTGATTGGAATTTTAGAGAGGAAGAAGAACACATCACATACAAAATATATATAAATCAGATACAAAATACGTACAAAAGACATATTGTATAAATTTTGTATTTAAGTTGTATGATGTTGTAGATGTATTTAACTAGGTAAAAATAATATATGAAAGTTGTAGATAAGTTATAAATATGTTGTATACTATATAATTAGTTGTATAAAATTTATTTTTAGTGGATTTATTGTTGTAGATGTATCAAATTTGTACGAAATTTAATTCTTTCTCGTCGAAAGAATTAAATTTACGAGCACCTTGTTAATACTCCTACTTAATAGTACTTGTTAAAAGTCATAGTACTTAAAAATAATCAGTTATTGTCACCCTAATTAATAATGATAAAAAGAATTAATTTGAGAGATTAAGCTTTCTTTTTCTTGGCCATCGTTGCCATCTCTATGCTGTAAGAATTAAAGTGATTTGTTGGGCGAATAAAGTGAATTGGCCACGAATGAATCTGCTATTCAATACCTAGAGGTTTCAATCTGTCTTGTATTTGTATATATGGTAACAATTTTTTTTTAAAACTTTTTATGCTTATAGGAAGAGGAGAGGAGAGAAAATAGGAAAATGATATAACTAAATTCTTTCATTTAAGACACTAATAATTGATAGTACATGGAGAGAGGCGGCAGAAAATAGGGAAAGAGAAGATGAGAGAAAAAAGGAAATGAGTGTAATTTAATCCCCTAATTTAAGGCACTAATAATGGATTGTATATAAATTGTAAGCGAACCTTATTTATGGCGGGTAATTTCTAAAATTGGGACAATTTTAGTAATAAGGTTTCATATAGTATATAGGAAAGAAAAATCGGCTTGCGTGTACTTTGACTAATTTTACGGATATCTGTTACATTCCACCAGCACAAGTACCAAGTAACTTTATCGATCAAAACTTAAACATATGGGAAGAAATTACATATTACTTCCCGCATGAATTTGAATTTCTATACATTTAAATGCATTTTTTATCATTTAAATTTCTTTGCTTTCACACCCTAGATATCCTCTAGAAAAATGTAGAGAATTCTATGTATAGCTAACCCTAGTTGTCATTTGCTTTCCACAAGAAATATTAGGAAAGCCCATTTTCCGTACACGCATGAAGGTTAACTAATAGGCTAATAAGTTAAGGGATTTTGGCCTCCTATATACTATTTGAAACTTTATTATAAAAAATGTTCACATTCAGTTAATTACCCGACCTAAACAAATTTTGTTTGCAAAATATATACATTCCACCTTAAAAGACTCTCAATCCATTATTAGTGCATTCAATCAAGGAATTTAGTTATACCTTTTTCCTTTTTTCTCGCCTCTTTCCCCTTTTCTCTCCAGATCTTCCACCCTTGTAGCAATTTAGTGATCAAGTCAGTGGACAACTCTTTCATCTGGTTGATCACGTCCATCAAGGCTATTTAATTATTATCCAATTAAAAACTTGTTGAAGTTGCTATTCAAAATACAAAATCAGAAGGGCACCAATTTCCAAAGAATTATATCCTATGCTTTTCACTTTCTTTAGGTAGGAGTAGTAATTAATATGACAGCCCTAGTTGGATAGAATATATCTGGAGGGAATTATTCTACAAATCATACTCAACTATGGTTATACTTTTTCCTGCAAATAAGATGGAATCCTTCTGGCATGTAATGCTGAAGATAGGTAAGTTTACAAGTCGATCTAAATTAAGTTGCAAGGTATTTCATGAATTTAAGTAATATTTTAAACAGTTTTAACACGTTTAGGCAAAGAGCTTAAAAGCATAATGTAAAAGCATAACTAATCTACAACTTATCTACAACTTTCATACATTATTTCTACATAGTTAAATATAACTACAATATCATACAACTAAAATATAATTTTTATACAATATGTCTTTTGTATATTTTGTATCTAATTTATACATAGTAAAAATAAATTTCATACAACTAATTATATATTATACAACTTATCTACAACTTTCATACGTTATTTCTACCCAGTTATATATAACTACAATATCATACCACTTAAATATAATTTTTATACAATATTGTTCAACTTTCATACAATATATAAATAAATAAATAAATAAATAAATATATATATATATATATATATATATATATATAAACAACAGAATATAATTTTTCTACAATTTTACTACAACTTTACTATAATTTCGTAAGTATAATGTATGCCATGTCTTCTTCTTCTTCTTCTTCTTCTTCTTCTTCTTCTTCTTCGAGTTTCAATATGAAATTCAACCAAAATCAATTCTAACCTTCACCAAAACACCCTAAAAATGAGATATAAACTCCAAACAATATTCCCAATTATTTGTAACAACACTCAATCTAAACAAATAATGGTTTTTGAAAACCCAAATTCCAATTCAAAGTTTCAAAACTTTTTAATGGCTGTCAATGGTGGAATTGTTGCTCTCTTACTGGAATTAGGGTGTCACAACCCAATTTCACCTATAAGTCGTGATGGCGCCCAATACTACAGCTAGGCAAGCCAACTATTAAATTAAGCATACATTGATAAAATTTAAAACCAAAAAAAATATAATAACACCCAAATTCTACCAATGTGTGTGCCAAGACCTGGTGTCACAAGTGTATGAGCATCTAGTAGATTATACAAAACCTTGAATGTTGTCCGAAATAAAAGTAGACATAATTAAAATACAAAGAGAGACACTAGTAGCTGCAGAACGGATCAGAGAAACAGCTCACCACTATGTCCATGGATAACGTGGGTGTAAGACGATAGATCCCCCATTAGTACTTGCCTCAGTTCCTGCATAAAAAGTGCAGCAAGTGTAGTATGAGTACGTAAACAACGTGTACCCAGTAAGTATCAAGCCTAATCTCGAAGTGGTAGAGACGAGATGACCGACTTTGACACTCACTATGGGGCAATAATAATAATTGAAATACAACTAGGATATTTAAATCAGCATGATTTACAGAATTTACAATAATTTATTTAATCAACGGAAATAATCAAAATTCTTCAAATGTAACAATTCTCAATATATTAATTAAATTTCTTCAATTCGAATAATTTTCAATTTATCAATTAAATATCATTTTCAGGAATAACAATTAATTATTTAACAAGCAAGAATAATAATTCATTAAATTTCAAGGATTTTTTAATTTATCAATTAGCTTCGCAAGCTGAAATAAGCTATTAAAGTATCGTGTAATTATTATTATTATTAAGCACGATTTCTGTCGAGGACGTACGACCCGATCCAGAGTGTCGTGTACACTGCCGAGGGACGTGCGGCGCGATCCATAGATGTATTTATCCTGTCGAGGCGTTCGGCCTGCTCCACAAGAAAGGAGGACATTTTCTTATGTACCTCCGGAAGGAGAGTATATTTATTATGAGATAAATTCGGGAGGAAGAATAATTTCTTTTAACAATTAATTAATTTAAACAGAAAATCAAACATATAATTTTCTATCCTTTAATATTTTGATCTAACAATTCGCAATATATATATATATATATATATATATATATCAAATAATATTAATTCAATAAGGAATATAATTTACACAAGTAATTCATGCTTTGAGTCCTAAACTACCCGGACTTTAGCATTTATAGTAGCTACGCATGGACTCTCGTCACCTCGTGCGTACGTAGACCCCGCAATTATCAATAATTATTCAATTTAATCCCTATGGGGTAATTTCTCCCTCACAAGATTAGACAAGAGACTTACCTCGTCTCAAAATCCACTTTTCGATTATCGCATCGCGTAAAATTCTCGATTCAATACCGAAAAATCTGAAACTATTCAAAATTTATATAAAATAATTAATATATGTTCAATATTTCGAAATTAATCTATTAAATAAATTACCCTATCCAAAATGGTAAAATTTCTAAAATTCACCCCGGGCCCACATGCCCGGATTCTGGAAATTTTCGGATGGAAACGTTACATATAATCTCAAGAACTCAAATATATAATTTCTACCCAATTCCATAACTATTTTCATGGTTAAAATCTCATTTTTATAAAAATCTAGGTTTTTCACCTAAACCTTTGATTTCTAAGATTTACTAGTTATAATCTACTTATAATATCTGTATTTAACTCAAGGGGTATAGAATTAACTTACCTCCAAATTAGTAGTTGAAATTTCCTCTCAAAAAGCTCTGAAATCGCTCAAACATGGAAGAAAATGGGCGAAAATGGTGAATTCCCGTTCTTTTAAACTTTCTGCCAAACAGGTCTTTCGCATCTGCGGAAGTTGGAACGCACCTGCGAAAAAATCCTCGCAGGTGCGAGTTTCACTTGCCCGGCTAATTCTCGCATTTGCGCACAAAGCTTCGCACCTGCGCGTTCGCAGGAGCGCAAATCGTCCGCATCTGCGGTGGATTGCCCCTTCCCATTTCCGCTTCTGCGCTCAAAATCTCGCATATGTGAGTGTCGCGCCTGCGAGCTTCTATCGCATCTGTGAATGTCGCACCTGCGACTGGCCAAGTGCAGGTGCGATTCTGACAGTAGCTGGGAGCTTCAGTTTTGGCTCCCAACTTTCAACTTGGTCCGAGCCTCGTCCGATTGACACTCGGGGTCCCCAGGACCCCGCCCGATATTACCAACAGGTTTGAAATCATAAAACAAACTTGCTCGAACTCTCAAAACGTGTAAAACAACATCAAATCTAAGAATCACACCCCAAACCAAATTGAATCAAACTTAAGAACTTCAAGTTCTTCAATTTACTTCCAATACACCGAAACATGCTTAAACTACCCGGATTGACACGAAATTTTGCGTGCAAGTCTTAAATCATTATACGGAACTATTCCCAAATTCAGAATTTCAAACGGACTTCAACTACTCAAAATTCTACTCCAAACCAAATTTAAAGAAGTTTAAACCTTCAAATAGTTGATTTTTACTATTAAGCGTCAAAACGCTCCCAGGTTATCCAAAACCCGATTCGGACATACGCCCAAGTTCAAAATCATCATACGAACCTATTGGAACCGTCAAATCTTGATTCCGGGTTCGTTTTCTCAAAATGTTGACCGAAGTCAAACTTGTCCATTTAAAGCTAACTTAAGGAACCAAGTGTTCCGATTTCAATCCAAACGCTTCCAAATCCCGAACCAACAATCCCCGCAAGTCATAAATTAATAAAAGCATGTTCATGGAGTTTTATTTTAGGGAACGAGTTTCTAAAAGTCAAAATGACCAGTTGCGTCATTACATTCTCTACCTCTTAAACAAACGTTCGTTCTCGAACGGGTTTAGAATAATACCTGGAGTTCTAAATAAGTGTGGATATTTGCTCCGCATGTCCTCCTCGGCCTCCCAAGTCTCTTCCTCGACTGGTTGGTCCCTCCACTGGACCTTTACTGCAGAAATCTTCTTGGACCTAAACTGGCGAACTTGTTTATCAACAATGGCAAATGACTCTTCTTCATTACCCAAACTCTTATCTAGCTGAACTGTGTTGAAGTCCAACACATGTGATAGGTCAGCATGATACTTCCGGAGCACAGATACATGGAAAACTAGATGAACTCCCGATAGACTGGGAGGCAATGCAAGCTCATAAGCAACCTCCTCAACTCGACTTAACACCTCAAATGGGCCTATAAACCTTGGGCTCAACTTGCCCTTCTTTCCGAATCTCATAATCCCCTTCATCGGCGAAACCTTCAAGAGTAACTTTTTCACCTACCATAAAGGATAAATCACGCGCTTTCTTATCCGCGTAACTGTGATGACCCAAAATGTCATCATTAAATTTAATAAGTAATTTTGTGTTCTAAGACCTTGAAAAGCACCATTTATCATTCCTTGACTTGCGTGCACAGTCCGTAAAATTTTTCGGAAAGTTTTCATATGAAAAATGAATTAAAATGTGAAATAGAGCTATAAAACTCAAGTGAGTTGACTTTGGTCAATATATTTAGCAAATAGACCTGGATCAGTGTTTCTACAGTTCTGGTAACTCCGTATCATTATTTGGGACTTGGGCGTATGCCCAAAATTTAATTTGGAGGTCCTTAGCTCAAGTTATGACCATTTAACGGAACTAACAATTTAAAGGCTAAAAATTTTCAAGTTTGACCACGGGGTTGACTTTTTGATATCGGAGCCGGAATTTGATTCTGCAAATTTGAAAAGCTCCGTTATGTCATTTATGACTTATGTGCCAAATTTGATGTCATTCCGGATTCATTTAATATGTTTTGGCACGAGATTTTCAAATTGAAAGTTTAAAACTCAAAGTTTGAATCGGGGTGTGAATTATAATTTCAGCGTTGTTTGACGTGATACGAGACCTCGAGTAAGTCCGTATTATGTTATTGGACTTGTTGGTATATTGGTACGGGGTTTCAAGTACCCCGAGAGTGATACGGATTAAAATCGGATCAAGAACTGGACTTAAGAAAAATCTGTATTTTTCCTTCTGTTGTAATCGCACCTGCGGATTTTTCTCGCAGGTGCAAGCTCGCAGAAGCGAGCCTTCGATCACAGATGCGCCCGGGCATGGCTGGGCAAAAGTCCGCTGGTGCGGAAACTTGCACGCACCCGCGCGTTCGCAGAAGCGGACCAAATGATCGCAGAAATGAAGGCAGCGCAAATGCGCATTTTTCCTCCGCATGTGCGAGGCCTTGCCTGGCATCCCCATTTCGCAGATGCGAGATTTTTCTCGCAAATTTGAGCTCGCATGTACGAGCCCAGGCACCACGGGTGCGGAAATGCCTGGGCAGTGTATATATCGAAGAGTCCGATAGTTTTACTCATTTTGGTCATTTTGAGCTCGGTTAAGGCGAACTTTTGGGCGATTTTCACGGGAAACATTGGGGTAAGTGTTTCTTATCCTATATTGATTATATTTCATGATTCCATACTCGTTTATATCATGAATTCGTGAATTTATGAAAGAAAAATCAGATTTTTCAAAAATCTTCCAAAAACGAGAAATTTAGATATAAAGGTCCATTTGATTTCGGAATTGGACAATTTTTGTATGGTTGAACTCGTATTGGAACGAGTGTTCGGATTTCGTGAGTTTTTAAGGGATTTGAGATGTGGGTCCCACTGTCGAATATTTAAATGAATTTTGAATTTTTATCCGGAAAATTTGTAAATTCATATGGAATTAATTCCTATGATTAGTATTGAATATATCGAATTGTTTGTGAATAGATTTGAAGCTTTCGGAGACAAATTTAAAAGGAAAAGTTGTGGTTGAATAATAGATTGGAATTTGCAAAGTGAGGTAAGTGCCGTGGTTAACCTTGACTTGAGGGAATAGAACCCTTAAATTATTTGTTATGTGAATTGCATGTGAACGACGTATAGGCGATGTGACGAGTGTCTATATGTCGTCAAATTAATTGTTTGCCTGCTTACTTGAAAAATCATAAATTGTTTTAAATCATAAATTAATTATTATAATAATTGTTTCTCTCCTATTCTTTGTCATATATTAGTTCTTGAATTCCTACATTAATTGTTACATGCTATTTGAATTATGTGTTTTAATTGTTATTTAACATTTAGCATATTAAATATTAAACTACCTAATTTCTCTATAATTTTCATAATAAATTGTTATTTGTCATTGTTTGGTTCATAAATAAATTATAATTATTGTGTGCCTTGATGCTTAATAATTTCTCATTGGACGTGGTATCTATTGGAGTAAGTTTTATTACATTTATGAGTTGTTTAAAAATATATTGGGGAAACGGGTTGCACGCCACAACGGAAATGAAAATATATATATATATATTTTGGGAGATCGGATTGCACGCCGCAACAGACTTATTTAAAAGTCTATATATATACTTGATTGAAATAAATATATGATAGACTTGATTAAAAGGAATATATTGGGAAAACGGGTTGCACGCTGCAACAGAATTGAATGTGAATATATTGTGAGAGCGGGTTGTACGCTGCAATAGATTTGGGTGAAATAATAAAGGATTATGATTGCTGAGTTGGCTTCAACTATTATAAATGAGTTACCTGATTTATTTTTATTATTCGTTGTTGTTATTAGTATTGCGTACATGTTAATGTAAGTGAACCGCCTTAGCCTCGTCACTACTTCGTCGAGGTTAGGCTCAGCACTTACCAGTACATGGGGTCGGTTGTACTGACACTACACTCTACACTTCTTGTGCAGATTTCGGAGTTGGTCCCAGCGACGTGCCATAGACTTGCTCGGATTTCAGCTACTCGGAGGAGACTTGAGGTATAATTGCATGGCGTCCGCAGTTCTGAAGTCCCCATCTATTTTACTTTAGCTGTGTGTTTATTTTCAGACAGCTTAATTTTATTCAGACCTTTATTTGTATTATTCTAGAAGCTCGTGCACTTGCGACACCAATTCTGAGATGGTATTTAGACACCGTTATTTTTTTGGATTATTCACTATATTTCAAACTTTGCTTCCGCATTTTTTCTTTGTTATTAATAAATTTAAAATTATTTTTAAAATGGATAATATTATTCTAACGTTGGCTTGCCTAGCAAGTGAAATGTTAGGCTCCATCACGGTCCGAAGGTGGGAATTTCGGGTCGTGACAGTTGGTATCAGAGCACTAGGTTACATAGGTCTTACGAGTCATGAGCAAGCTTAGTAGAGTCTGAAGGATCGGTACGGAGACGTCTGTACTTATCTCTCAGAGGCTATGAAGTTTAGGAATAATATCACTTCTTTCTTATTTTGTCGTGTGATTTTATTCTATCATCGATGATTGAACCATTCTACTCTTATTCTCTCGCAGATGGTGAGAACACGTAATACCTCTACCGATGGACAGGGACCAGAACCCCCGGTGGCAATTATGGCCAGGGGTAGAGGTCGAGGATGAGGCCGTGCTAGAGGCCGAGGTAGAGCTCAGTCCAGAGCTTGAGCAGCTGCACCTGTTGTAGAACCTCAGGTAGACCTTCAGGAGGAGGTCCTAGTTCAAAATGTACCAGTTGGACCAGTTCAGGTTCCGGTAGGATTCATAGCCACTCCAATGCTTCGGGACGCTCTAGTCCGATTGGTGAGTCTTATGGAGGGTGTGGCCCAGAATGGTACATTTCCAGTGGCACCAGCCGTCTCACAGGCTGTGGGAGAAGCACAAACTCCCACTACTCCTGCCCCGGAGCAGATGGCTCCCCAGAATCAGGCTCCAGCAGCCCCGACAGTTAGGGTAGTTCAGCCAGTTATTACGGCATAGACCGGTGATAGGCCGGCCATGTCTTTTGAGGCCTTATTGAGACTGGATAAGTTTACTAAGTTCTTTCCAGTTCACTTCAGTGGTACACCTTTTTAGTACCCACATGATTATCTTGAACGCTGCCACGAGGTGTTGCGGAACATGGGTATAGTTGATACCAATGAGGTTGATTTTGTTGTATTTCAGATGGCGGGTTCCGCCAAGAGGTGGTGGAGAGATTATACATTGACCCGACCAGTCGGATCGCCTGCACTTACCTGGGAGCAGTTCTCTCAGCTATTTCTGGAGAAGTTCCTCCCTATCACACTGAGAGAGGAATTCCGCAAGCAATTTGAGCGTCTACAGCAGGACAGTATGACTGTTACTCAGTATGAGTCCCGTTTTTTGGATTTGGCCCGTCATGCTCTCCTTTTACTACCTACAGAGGGAGATAGAGTGAGGAGGTTTATTGAGGGACTCACTCACCCTATCAGGCTTCAGATGGCCAAGGAGATCGGAAGTGAGATTTCTTTTCAGGGGGCTGCTAATGTCACAAGGAGGATCGAGATGGTTCTTGCACAGGAGAGAGGGCAAAGGTCCGATAAGAGGCCTCATCAGTTCGGTGGTTTCAGTGGTGCCTCATCTGGAGGCAGAGGTAATTTTGGTAAGGTCATCCTCCCAGACTGTTTTATTCAGTACTTCATGTATCTCCCGGTGCTTCAGGGAGTCACGGTCCTATTATGCCTTACTCTGGACAGCCAGCATTCAGTGCACATTCAGCTTCTATCAGTGCATCACCACTCCAGAGTTACTGTTGCGGTTATCCGACCCATTTGGGTCAGCTTCAGCTTTAGCAGCCACGACATCAGGATGGGTTTTTAGAGGTAGAGGTCAGACCGTTAGAGGTGGAGGCCAGCCAGTCAGAGGCCGTCCCAGGGACGCAGCTCAGAGTGGTGGGGCTGATTTTATGCTTTTCCAGCTAGGCCTGAGGCCGAGTCATCTTATGCTGTGATCACATGTTTTATTCCAGTTTGCCATAGAGATACTTCAGTTCTATTTGATCCAACATCTACTTATTCCTATGCATCCTCCTATTTTGCTTCATATTTGATTGTGCCTTGTGATTCTCTGAGTGCTTTTGTGTGTGTATCTACACCGGTGGGAGACTCTGTTGCAGTAGATCATGTTTATCGTTCGTGTGTGGTTACTATTGGTAATCTTGAGACTAGTGTGGATCTTGTGTTTCTTGATATGGTAGATTTTGATGTCATCTTGGGTATGGATTGGCTATCCCCCTATCATGCTATATTGGATTGTCATGCCAAGACAGTGACCCTAGATATACCGGGGTTACCTCGGTTAGAGTGCAAAGTAACTCCTGGTCATTCTTCCAGCAGGGTTATTTCTTATATGAAAGCTCGACGTATGGTAGAGAAAGGGTGTCTAGCCTATTTGGCTTATATTCGCGATCCCAGTGCGGATGTTCCTTCTATGGACTCAGTACCAGTTGTTCGTGAATTTCCAGCAGTATTTCCTATAGATCTGCAGGGGATGCCACCCGACAGAGATATTGATTTTTGTATTGATTTGGCTCCGGGCACTCAGCCCATTTCTATTCCACCATACCGTATGGCCCTGCCAGAGTTGAAAGAATTGAAAGAGCAATTACAAGACTTGCTTGACTAGGGATTCATTAGACCCAGTGTCTCGCCTTGGGGTGCACCAGCATTATTTGTTTAGAAGAAAGATAGCTCTATGCGGATGTGTATAGACTATCGACAGTACAAGGCCACTATCAAAAACAAATATCCGCTGCCAAGAATTGATGACTTATTTGATCAGCTTCAGGGTGCCAAGGTATTTTCGAAGATCGATTTGAGGTCTGGTTATCATCAGTTGAAGATTAGGGCATCTGATGTCCCTAAAATAGCTTTTCGAACTCGGTATGGGCATTACGAATTCCTAGTGATGTTATTTGGGTTGACAAATGCCCCAGCAACATTTATGGATTTGATGAATCGGGTTCAAGCCTTATTTAGACTCTTTTGTGGTTTTATTCATTGATGATATCTTAATTTACTCTAGCAATCGAGAGGAGCATGAGTATCATCTTCGAAGTGTGCTTCACACTTTGAAGAATAATCAGTTATATGCCAAGTTTTCAAAATGTGAGTTTTGGGTAGACTCAGTTGCCTTTTGGGGCATGTTGTATCGGCAGAAGGCATAAAGGTGGATCCTAAGAAGATTGAGGCTGTTCAGAATTGGCCTAGACCTACTTCAGTTACAGAGATCCGTAGTTTTTTGGGTTTAGCAGGTTATTATCGTCAGTTCGTGGAAGGGTTTTCATCTATAGCAAGCCCATTGACCAGATTGACCCAGAAAGGTGTCCCATTCATATGGTCAGACGAGTGTGAGATGAGCTTTCAGAATCTCAAGACCGTTTTGACTACGGCGCCGGTGTTGGTATTACCCATAGGTTCAAGATCGTATACGGTATATTGTGACGCATCTCACATTGGGCTTGGTGCAGTATTAATGCAAGATGGCAAGGTAATTGCATATGCGTTGCGGCAATTGAAATTTCACGAGAAGAATTATCATGTTCATGACTTAGAATTGGCAGCCATTGTTCATGCGCTGAAGATTTGGAGGCATTACCTCTACGGTGTCTCATGTGAGGTATTTACTGATCATCGTAGCCTTCAGTATATGTTCAAACAAAAGGATCTTAATTTGAGGCAGAGAAGATGGTTGGAGTTGTTGAAAGACTATGATATCACCATTTTGTATCACCCCGAAAAGGCCTATGTGGTGGCCGATGCTTTGAGTAGAAAGGGTGTGAGTATGGGCAGTCTTGCGTATATTACGGTTGGTGAGAGGCCATTAGCTACAGATGTTCAGACTTTGGCTAATCAGTTCGTGAGGTTAGATGTTTCAGAACCTAGTCGGGTTCTAGCTTGCACAGCCGCTCGGTCTTCTTTATATGAGCGCATCAGAGAGAGGCAGTATGATGATCCTCATTTACTTGTCCTTAAGGACACAGTGCGGCACGGTGATGCCAAACAGGTTGTTGTGGGGGAAGATGGGGTTCTGCGAATGCATGGTCGTATTTGTGTGCCAAATGTGGATGGGCTTCGTGAATTAATTCTTGAAGAGGCACACAGTTCCAGGTATTCTATTCATCCAGGTACCGCTAAAATGTATCAAGATTTGCGGTAACATTATTGGTGGAGGAGAATGAAAAAGGATATAGTTGAATATGTAGCTCGGTGTCTAAATTGTCAACAAGTTAAGTACGAGCATCAGAAACCTGGTGGTTTGCTTCAGAAGTTAGAAATTCCTGAATGGAAGTGGGAGTGTATCACTATGGATTTTATTGTTGGGCTCCCACGGACTCAGAGAAAATTTGATGCATTTTGGGTCATTGTGGATAGGTTGACCAAGTCAGCACAATTCATTCCAGTGGCAGTTACCTATTCTTCAGAGAGGTTAGCTAAAATTTTCATTCGTGAGATTGTCCGCCTTCATGGTGTGCCCGTGTTTATTATTTCAGATCGAGGTACGTAGTTTACCTCACATTTCTGGAGGGCTATACAACGTGAGTTAGGCACACGGGTGGAGTTGAGCACAACCTTTCATCCATAGACAGAAGGATAGTCAGGGCGCACTATTCAGATATTGGAAGATATGCTTCGCGCTTGTGTTATAGACTTTGGAGGTCTTTGGGATCATTTCTTGCCACTTGCGGAGTTTGCTTATAATAATAGCTACCAGTCGAGCATTCAGATGGCTCCATATGAGGTATTATACGGAAGGCGATGTCGATCGCCAGTTGGTTGGTTTGAACCGGGAGAGGCTCGGTTGTTGGGTACCGATTTGGTACAGGATGCCTTGGATAAGGTCAAGATTATTCAAGATCGACTTCGCACAGCTCAGTCTTGGCAAAAGAGTTATGCCGACCGTAAAGTTTGTGATATTGCATTCATGGTTGGAGAAAGAATATTGCTTCGGGTTTCACCTATGAAAGGTGTAATGAGGTTCGGAAAGAAGGGCAAGTTGAGCCCTAGGTATATCGGGCCCTTTGAAATTCTTGAAAGGGTGGGTAAAGTAGCCTAAAGGCTTGCATTACTACCTAGTTTATCAGCGGTTCATCCGGTGTTTCATGTGGCTATACTCCGGAAATATCATGGTGATCTGTCCCATGTGTTAGATTTCAGCTCAGTCCAATTGGACAAAGATTTGACTTACGAGGAAGAGCCGGTGGCTATTCTAGCCTGACAGGTCTGACAGTTGAGGTCTAAGAGTTATCCTTCAATTCGGGTGCAATGGAGAGGTCAGCCGATAGAGGCATCTACCTGGGAGTCTGAATTGGACATACGGAGTAAATATCCACATCTTTTCTCCAGCTCAGGTACTTTTTCTGACTCCGTTCGAGGACGAACGTTTGTTTTAGAGGTGGAGAATGTGATGACCCAAAATGTTATCTTTAAATTTAATAAGTAGTTCTGTGTTCTAAGGCCTCGAAAAGCACCATTTATTATTCCTCGACTTGCGTGCACAGTCCGTAAAATTTTTCGAAAAATTTTCATGTGAAAAATGAATTAAAATGTGAAATAGAGCTTTAAAACTCAAGTAAGTTAACTTTGGTCAACGTTTTTACAAAACAGACCCGGATCAGTGTTTTTATAGTTTCGGTAGCTCCGTATCATAATTTGGGACTTAGGCGTATGCCTGAAATTTAATTTGGAAGTCCCTAGCTCAAGTTATGACCATTAACGGAACTAGCAATTTAAAGGCTAAAGATTTCCAAATTTGACCACGGGGTTGACTTTTTGATATCGGAGACGGAATCCGATACTGGAAATTTAAAAAGCTCTGTTATGTCATTTATGACATATGTGCCAAATTTGAAGTCATTCCGAATTAATTTAATATGTTTTGGCACGAGATTTGTAAATTGAAAGTTTTAAACTCAAAGTTTGAATCAGGGTGTGAATTGTAATTTCAGTATTGTTTGACGTGATTCGAGAACCCAAGTAAGTCCGCATTATGTTATTGGACTTGTTGGTATATTCGTACGGGGTCCCGAGTACCCCGAGAGTGATACAGATTGAAATCGGATCAAGAATTGGACTTAAGAAAAATCTGTATTTTTCCTTCTGCTGTAATCGCACCTACGGATTTTTCTCGCAGGTGCAAGCTCGTAGAAGCGAGCCTTCGATCGCAGATGCACCCGGGCATGGCTGGGCAAAAGTCTGCAGGTGCAGAAACCTGCACGCACCCGCACGTCCGCAGAAGCGGACCAAATGATCGCAGAAGCGAAGGCAATACAGGTGCGCATTTTTCCGCTGCAGGTGCGAGGCCTCGTCTGGCATCCCTATTTCTCAGATGCGAGCTCGCATGTGCGAGGCCAGGCACCGCGGGTGCGAAAATGCCTGGGCAGTGTATATATCGAAGAGTCCGACATTTTTACTCATTTTGGTCATTTTGAGCTCGGTTAAGGCGAAAATTTAGGCGATTTTCACGGGAAACATTGGGGTAAGTGTTCCTTATCCTATATTGATTATATTTCATGATTCCATACTCGTTTATATCATGAATTCGTGAATTTATGGAAGAAAAATCAGATTTTTAAAAAATGTTCAAAAAATGAGAAATTTAGATTTAAAGGTCCATTTGATATCGGAATTGGACAATTTTTGTATGGTTCAACTCGTATCGGAACGGGTGTTCGGATTTCATGAGTTTTTCCGGTATTTGAGACGTGGGTCCCATTATCGAATATTTAAATTAATTTCGGATTTTTATCCGGAAAATTTGTAAATTCATATGGAATTAATTCCTATGACTAGTATTGAATATATCGAATTATTTGTGAATAAATGGTTATTTGTCATTGTTTGGTTCATAAATAAATTATAATTATTGTGTGCCTATTATTGTGTGCCTTGATGCTTTATAATTTCTCATTGGACGTGGTATCTATTGGAGTAAGTTTATTACATTTATGAGTTGTTTAAAATTATATTGGGGAAACGGGTTGCACGCCGCAACGGGAATGAAAGTATATATATATATATATTGGAGGATCGGATTGCACGCCGCAATAGACTTATTTAAAAGTCAATATTGGGGGATCGGATTGCACGCCGCAATAGACTTATTTAAAAAAAGTCAATATTGGGGGATCGGATTGCACGCCGCAATAGACTTATTTAAAAGTCAATATTGGGGGATCGGATTGCACGCCGCAACACACTTATTTAAAAGTCTATATATATACTTGATTGAAATAAATATATGACAGACTTGATTAAAAGGAATATATTGGGAGAGCGGGTTGCACACTGCAACAGAATTGAATGTGAATATATTGTGAGAGCGGGTTGCACGCTGCAACGGATTTGGGTGAAATAATGATGGATTATGACTGCTGAGTTGGTTTCAATTATTATAAATGAGTTACCTGATTTATTTCTATTATTTGTTGTTATTATTAATATTGCGTATAGGTTAATGTAAGTGAACTGCCTTAGCCTCGTCACTACTTCGTCGAGGTTAGGCTCAGCACTTATCAGTACATGGGGTCAGTTGTACTGATACTACACTCTACACTTCTTGTGCAGATTTTGGAGTTGGTCCCAGCGGCGTGCCATAGAGTTGCTCGGATTTCAGCTACTCGGAGGAGACTTGAGATATAACTGCATGGCGTCCGCAGTTCTGAAGTCCTCGTCTATTTTACTTTAGCTGCGTGTTTATTTTCAGACAGCTTTATTTTATTCAGACCTTTATTGATATTATTCTAGAAGCTCGTGCACTTGTGACACCAATTCTGGGATGGTATTTAGACACCGTTATTTTTATGGATTATTTATTATATTTCAAACTTTGCTTCCGCATTTATTTCTTTGTTATTAATAAATTTAAATTTTTTTAAAAAATAGATAATATTATTTTAACGTTAGCTTGCCTAGCAAGTGAAATGTTAGGCGCCATCACGGTCCGAAGGTGGAAATTTCGGGTCGTGACGGTAACTCTTCTGTCTGGACTGTGCTGTACGAAGTCGCTCCTGAATCGACTTCACCTTTTCCAAGGCATCCTGTCACGACCCCAAATTCTCTCTGCATGATGTCGTGATGTCATCTAATCTCTAAGACTAGGTAAGCCTATCAATGCGGAATAATAATAAATATCTAAAATAATTAAACTACAATTCAAACAATTTCAACTCCCAAAACCCGATAGAAATAAGTCACAAGTTTCTAAGAATTTATCCTCGATGTCTCTATATAACAGAGTCTAAAGAAAATAAAGAAGCAACATAACAAGAATAGAAGAGGACTCCGGAGTCTGCGGGCGTTGGCAGATATACCTCAAAGTCTCCTCGTACAGCTAGTTTACTGATGTGTGGTTTGATAAGATGCGCCTGGATCTGCACAAAAAGATGTGCAGAAGCGTAGTATGAGTACACCACATTGGTACCCAGTAAGTGCCAAGCCTAACCTCGGTAGAGTAGTGACGAGGTCAGGTCAGGCCCTACTGGAGAATAAATAATGGCATGGTAAAATGTTTAAACAATATTATAAGATAAAATGACAATGAAAGTGAATCAAGTAGTATGTCACATTTAATTACATCAAATAATGGAAAATAAATAACTCGTGGAAACAAAATAGAATTCTTTTCAACTTTAAGAAAATCACACAATAATCAAAGGCAACTGCGGCCATAAATCAATATCAACAATGGTACTCCCGAGGTACCACGTCGTAGTCCCAAATCATAAATAAATACACAATATCTCATATCCTTACCTCACCGCGGGAGCCTTCACAATTTATTTGAAAGAAAATATTTTTCCCGAAATAGCATCCCGCGTTTTAGCCATCCTTATCACACCGCATGACTTCTAGTAGTTCCCCCTACTAGCCACGCGTATCAAGCCACCCTTATCTCACCGCATGCGTTTCAATACCCAGACCTTATACCACCGCATACGTATCAATATCACAATATATCATAATTTGCACATCAAGTGCTCAAATAATTTAACTTGCCAAAATAATTCAACAACAATATTTTTTCAGAATAAAGAGCTCACGGCTCATGCCAAAATAAATCATCAATAATATTAGAGCTCACGGCTCATGTCAAAATAATTCAACAATAATATTTTTACACAATAAAGAGCTCACAGCTCATGTCAAAATAATTCAATAATAATATTTTTCCACAATAAAGAGCTCACTGCTCCATCACAATGAGTATGAAAATCTTACAAAAATATTTAGGAGTAAATAATTCAGGAAAATAATATTTTAAAATCTTTAATACGTTGCTTCAATATCAAGTTTAAAAATGTCAAATACTTCATATTAATAATATTTAATTTAAAGAAAATCAACCTTCAAATAATGCACAGAATAAAAGAAACCAAGTTCCAACTAAACAGATAAAATAATTAGCAGAAAAAGGTCATGCAAATTTAAAAATATAAACATTGAATCAATAATGAAGAATATAACAAAATGAAATAATTTAATTAATGCGCAAGAGTGATCTACACAATTTAAAATATAATCTTTCACATTTAGCCCGTGTACACACTCGTCACCTCGTGTACACGACTTTCCACACATTACAATTATCAATCATAGAAAAAAATTTCCCACACAAGGTTAGACAAGTCACTTACCTCGGCTTGCTCAAATTTAACCAAGTATTATGCTTTTTCCTCGATTTTTCGACTCATATCTAGTCATAATTAATTCGATACAGTCAACACAAATTATAGTAATCAATTTCATAAGAAAATATTATATTTTTCAATAAAATCCGAAATTAGCTCAAAATTTGCTCGTGGGGCCCACATCTCGGAATCCTGCGAAACTTACAAAATCCGATAACCTATTGAATTACGAGTCCACCCATACCAATTTTATCAAATTCCGATAAGAACTCGACCTCCAAATCTTAAATTTTTATTTTTGGAAGATTTTGGAAAAATCTTGATTTTTCTTCCATAAATTCACGGATTCATGATGTAAATGAGTATTGAATCATGAAATATAAACAATATAGGATAAGGAACACTTACCTCGATGTTTTTCCGTGAAAATGGCCCAAAAATGGCCCAAGAACCGTGCTCCAAAAATCCAAAACGAAATGAAGGAAATGATCATTTTTGGTCCTTAAAGTTTCTGCTCATCCGTCACTAAAAGTCCATTTTCCGTCACTAAAAATCCACCAGAAACTGCTCTACCAGCCTTTCATTAATCGATCATAACTTTATGTACAGATGTCTAAATAATGAATAGTTTAACTTTATAGAAACTAGAATCAAACGACTACAACTTTAAAGTTTTGCAAATTTTTCGATTCCTTATGAATTGCGAGATATAAGCTTCCAAAGTCGGCTCCACGCATCAGAATTTCTGGCGAAACTGCTCTACCAGCTTTCATTCAATCCATCATAACATTCTGTACAAATGTCCAAATAATGAATGGCTTAACTTTCTGGAAACTAGAATCAAATGACTAAAACTTTCATGTTTTGACAATGTTCCGATTCCTTTTGAATTACGAGATATAAGCTTCCAAAGTTGGCTCCACGTATCAGAAATTTCTGCAAATTTCCAGCAACCCTCTTTGTCCGAAATTTATTCTGTTTACCTTCCGAAATCCACCCGAGACCCTCGGGACCTTAACCAATTATTCCAACATGTCCCAAAATACAATACGAACTTAGTCGAGGCTTGAAACCACATCAAACAACATCAAAACGACGAATCGCATCTCAAATCAAAATCTTTGAACTTTCAACTTTCAAATTCTATATCTTGTGCCGAAATACATCAAATCAATTCGGAATGACTTCAAATTTTGCACACAAGTCATAAATGACATAACAGACCTATTTCAATTTCCAGAATTGGATTCCAACCTCGATATCAAAAAGTCAACCCCCCCCGGTCAAAAATTCAACTTTTGGCATTTCAAGCCTAATTCCACTACGGACTTCCAAATAAAATTCCGATCATGCTCCTAAGTCCAAAATCACCATACGGAGCTGTTGGAATCATTAAATTTCTATTTCGGGATCGTTTGCACATAATTTGACATCCAGTCACTATTTGAACTTAAACTTTTAATTTTTCATCAAAATTCCATATCTCGGGCTAGGGACCTCGGAATTTGATTCCGGGCATACGCCTAAGCCCCAAATCACGATACGGAACTACCGGAACTGTCAAAACACTAATTTGAGTATGTTTACTCAAAACGTTGACCAAGGTCAACTCAGTTGAGTTTTAAAGCTCTAATTCACATTTTAATTCATTTTTCACCTGAAAACTTTTCGGAAAATTTTACGGACTGCGCACGCAAGTCAAGGAATGATAAATAGTGCTTTTCGAGGTCTTAGAATATAAAATTAATTATTAAATTTAAAGATGACATTTTGGATCATCACAGTGTTGCATAAATGAAAACCATCTAACTTAGCCTCACTAGGCTCAAACCATCTGATAGGTGAACGACATTGATGACCATATAAAGCCTCAAATGGAGCCATCTTGATGCTGGATTGGTAACTGTTATTATAAGCAAACTCGGCCAAAGGCAGGAAACGATCCCACTGACCTCAAAAGTCAACCACACATGCCCTGAGCATATCCTCCAAAATCTGAACTGTCCGCTCTGATTGCCCGTCGGTCTGCGGATGAAAGGTTGTGCTGACTCTACACGGGTCCCTAATTCACTTTGTACTGCTCTCTAGAAATGTGAAGTAAACTGAGGGCCTCTATCTGATATGATGGAAATTGGCACCCCGTGCAACCGATCTATCTCCTAAATATAAATCTGGGCCAACCTCTCTGAAGTATACGTAGTCACAGTAGGAATAAAATGTGCCGACTTGGTCAACCTGTCAACAATCACCCAAACTGCATCAAACTTCCTCAAGGTCCGCGGCAACCCAACTACAGAGTCCATAGTAATTCGTTCCCATTTCCACTCTGGTATAGTCATCTGCTGAAGTAGGCCACCTGGCCTCTAGTGCTCCTATTTAACTTGCTAGCAATTTAGACACCTAGCTACGTACTCAACTATGTCCTTTTTCATTCGTCGCCACTAATAATGTTGCCTCAAGTCACGATACATCTTCGTAGCACCTGGATGAATAAAATACCGAGAACTGTGTGCTTCCTCCAGGATCTTTTTCCTCAGTTCATCCACATTAGGAACACACAGACGATTATGGAGTCACAGAACACCATCCGCACCAATAGTAACTTCCTTGGCACCACCTCGTATTACCGTTTCTCGAAGAACCATTAAGTGTGGG
The DNA here is from genome assembly GCF_000715075.1 of Nicotiana tabacum. NCBI lineage: Eukaryota > Viridiplantae > Streptophyta > Magnoliopsida > Solanales > Solanaceae > Nicotiana > Nicotiana tabacum. The sequence continues at coordinate 2,593,468 of NC_134096.1, forward strand.
TCATCATACTAGCGAGCCTTGATCTGCTCAAATAGTAAAGACTAAGCTACGACACATGCAAGAACTCGGCTGGGCTCTGAAATATCTAACCGCACAAGTCTGTTGGCCAAGGACTGGATATCCAAAGCTAATGGCCTTTGTTCTGCTGAAATGAAAGCCAAACTACCCATACTCTCCGCCCTTCACCAAATACAATATGTCCCAAAAATGCTACAGACTCTAGCCAAAACTCACATTTAGAGAACTTAGCATATAGCTTTTGTTCCCGCAATGTCTGAAGCACTACTCTCATATGCTGCTCATGTTTCTCCTTGCTGCGCGAGTAGATAAAAATGTCATCAATGAAGACAATGACAAACGAATCAATATATGGCCTGAATACCCTGTTCATCAGATCCATAAACGTTGTTGGGGCATTAGTTAAACCGAAAAATATTACCAGAAACTCATAATGACCATATCTAATACGGAAAGCAGTTTTCGGAACATCCGAATATCGAATCTTCAACTGATGATACCCCGACCTCAAGTCGATCTTAGAGAACACCCTAGCACCCTGCAACTAGTCAAATAGGTCATCAATACGCGGCAACGGGTACTTGTTCTTAATAGTGACTTTGTTCAATTTGCGATAATCAATACACATCCGCATTGTTCGATCCTTCTTTTTCACAAATAATACCGGTTCACCCCAAGGAGATACACTCGGTCTGACGAACCCTTTGGCTAGTAACTCTTCAAGTTGTTCTTTCAATTCTTTAAATTCTTTAGGAGCCATGCGATATGGTGGGATAGATATAGGCTGAGTATCTGGAGCCAAGTCAATACAAAAATCAATATCACGATCAGGTGGCATACCTGGAAGATCTGAAGGAAATATATCGGAGAACTCCTGAACTACTGGCACTGAATCAATAGCTGGAGTCTCTGCAGTAGTATCCCGAACATAGGCTAGATAAGCCAAACAACCCTTCTCAACCATGTGCTGGGCCTTTATAAAAGAAATAACCCGATTAAATGAACTAACCAACGAACCCTTCCACTCCAGCCTAGGCAAAGATGGAATAGCCAAGGTAACAGTTTTGGCATGACAATCTAGAATAGCATCATATGGAGATAACCAGTCCATACCCAGAATAATTTCAAAATCGATCATCTCGAGCAATAAGAGATCTGCTCTAGTTTCATAACCACATAATGTGATAATACAGGACCGGTAGTTACGGTTCACAATAACAGAATTGCCTACATGAGTGGACACATAAACATGAGTACTCAAGGACTTACAAGAAACACCCAGGGTTGGAGAAAATAGAGACGACACATATGAATACGTGGATCCTTGATCAAATAATACTGAGGCATCTTTGCCGCAAACAGAAATAATACTTGTAATCACAACATCTTAGGCCTTTGCATCTGGTCTAGCCGGAAAAGCATAGAACCGAGCTGGAGCGCCAACTGGCTGGCCTCCACCTCTAGGACAACCCCTACCCACCTATTATCCACCTCTTGGTGGTCGAACTACTGGTGGAGCAACTGGTCCGGTAAGCATAGGTTGTTGACCCTGCTATATTGGTCTACCCTGAAGCCTGGGGCAAAACCTCTGCATGTGACTGCCCGCACTCGTAACAACTCTTCGGTGCGATGGGTTGCTGACTAAGTGTCTGGCCCTGGGGAACTGAATACCCACTGGGAGGACCCTGAATAGCTGGTGGGCGGTAGGAACTCTCTAGTATAGCACTGAGATAAGCTCGCACTGGAGTACCTCAAGGAGGTGGTGGTGCTGTAAATGGAAGTCTGCTGGACTTTCCCCTCACGAACTGACCTCTGCCCCTAGACGGAGTACCTCTGAACTCTCCAGAGTACCTGAACCGCTTATCTCTCATAATCTGCTCTCGGCTCTGCTGATGCACACCCTCAATCCTCCGGGCTATCTCCACAACTCGCTCATAAGAAGTACCCATCTCAACCTCTCAAGCCATAGTGGCCTGAATACCAGTATGTAAACCGGCTACAAACCTCCGCACTCTCTCCGCCTCAGTAGGGAGTATCATAAGTGCATGGCGAGATAATTCAGAAAACCTCGCCTCATAATCAGTTACTGACATTTGACCCTGCTGGAGTTGCTCAAACTGAAACCGCAACTCTTCCCTCTGGGAGGGTGGAATATACCTGTCCAGGAAGATACGGGTGAACCTGTCCCAAGTCATGGGAGGAGAATCTGCTGGTCTACCAAGAGCATAAGACTGCCACCATCTACGGGCTCTGCCCTCTAGTTGAAAAGTAGCGAAATCAACCCCATGAGATTCCAATATTCTCATGTTGTGCAGTCTGTTCCTGCAACGATCAATGAAGTCCTGTGGATCCTCATGTCGCTCACCCCCGAAGACAAGAGGATGTAGTCTAGTCCATCAGTCCAATAATTTTTGAGGATCGGCGGCTACAGCTGGCCTGGGCTTAGATGTAGTTGCTGCCACTGGCTGGGCTCCACCCATGGGTGGTGCACCCTGGGTCTGATATACAGCAGCTGCATATCCATGAGCATGCGCGGTAGGGTCTGTGCTTCCTCGCCCGCCTGAGATGTGGTTGGGTCTGCCGGAAATAAACCGGCCTGAGTCATATTTTTCATGAACCGCAGCACACGACCCATGACATCCTGAAATCCCGATGCAAATGTGAAATCCACCCGAGCTGGCTCTACCATAGGCACCTCACCCTGCTCCTCAATAATGGGATTCTCTGATAGACCCACTGGCGGCATAACTGGAACAGTCCTGGGACGTCCTCGCCCTCTACCACGGGCTGGAGTCCTCCCTCGGCCTCTGCCTCGGCCTTTAGCAACTGGGGGAGTAGCTCTTCCCGGGTCTGGAACTTCATTCGAGCGCGTTCTCACCATCTATGAGAGAATAAGAGAAGGATATTTAGTACTACATTAATTTCACGATGGAATATGAAGAAAGGTAATTTCCTAACACCCTATAGCCTCTTGAAGATAAGTACAGATGTTTCCGTACCAATCTGCAAGACTCTATTAGGCCTGCTCATAACTTGTGAGAACTAAGTGAACCTAGTGCTCTGATACCATGTTGTCACGACCCAATTTCACCTATAAGTCGTGATAGTGCCCAATACTACAGCTAGGCAAGTCAACTATTAAATTAAGCATACATTGATAAAATTTAAAACCAATAAATATATAATAACACCGAAACTCTACCAATGTGTGTGCCAAGTCCTGTTGTCACAAGTGTATGAGCATCTAGTAGATTATACAAAACCTCAAATGTTGTCCGAAATAAAAGTAGACAGAATTAAAATACAAAGAGAGACACTAGTAGCCGCAGAACGGATAAGAGAAATAGCTCACCACTATGTCCCTGGATAACGTGGGTGTAAGATGATAGGTCCCCCACTAGTACTTGCCTCAGTTCCTGCACAAAAAGTGCAGCAAGTGTAGTATGAGTACGTAAACAACGTGTACCCAGTAAGTATCAAACCTAATATCGAAGTGGTAGAGACGAGATGGCCGACTTTGACACTCACTATGGGGCAATAACATTAATTGAAATACAACTAAGATATTTAAATCCGCATGATTTACAGAATTTACAATAATTTATTTAATCAACGGAAATAATCAAAATTCTTCAAATGCAACAATTCTTAATATATTAATTAAATTCCTTCAATTCGAATAATTTCCAATTTACCAATTAAATATCATTTTCAGGAATAATAATTAATTATTTAACAAGCAAGAATAATAATTCATTAAATTCCAAGGATTTTTAAATTTATCAATTAGTTTCGCAAGCTGAAATAAGCTATTAAAGTATTGTGTAATTATTATTATTATTAAGAACGATTTCTGTCGAGGACATACGGCCTGATCCAGAGTGTCGTGTACACCGTCGAGGGACGTGCAACGTGATCCATAGATGCATCTATCTTGCCGAGGCGTTCGGCCCGCTCCACAAGAAAGGAGGACATTTTCTTATGTACCTTTGGAAGGAGAGTATATTTATTATGAGAAAATTCGGGAGGAAGAATGATTTCTTTTAACAACTAATTAATTTAAACAGAAAAACAAACATATAAATATGAGATTTTCATCCTTTAATATCTTTATCTAACAATTCACAATATATTCATATATATATCAATTTAATATTAATTAATCAGGGAATACAATTTACACAAGTAATTCATGCTTTGAGTCCTACACTACCCGGACTTTAGCATTTATAGTAGCTACGCACGGACTCTCGTCACCTCGTGCATACGTAGCCCCCGCAATTATCAATAATTATTCAATTTAATCCCTATGGGGTAATTTTCTCCTCACAAGATTAGACAGGAGACTTACCTCGTCTCAAAGTCCACTTTCCGATTATCGCATCGCGTAAAATTCTCGATTCAATGCCGAAAAATCCGAAACTATTCAAAAGTTATATAAAATAATTAATATATGTTCAATATTTCGAAATTCATCTATTAAATAAATTACCCTATCCAAAATGGTAAAATTTCTAAAATTCATCCCGGGCCCACGTGCCAAGATTCTGGAAATTTTCGGATGGAAACGTTACCCATAATCTCAAGAACTCAAATATATAATTTCTACCCAATTCCATAACTATTTTCGTGGTTAAAATCTCATTTTTATAAAAATCTAGGTTTTTCACCTAAACCTTTGATTTCTAAGATTTACTAGTTATAATCTACTTATAATCTATGTATTTAACTCAAGGGGTGTAGAATTAACTTACCTCCAAATTGCTAGTTAAAATCTCCTCTCAAAAAGCTCTGAAATCGCCCAAACATGGAAGAAAATGGGCAAAAATGGTGAATTCTCGTTCTTTTAAGCTTTCTGCCAAACAGGTTTTTCGCACCTACGGAAGTTGGAACGCACCGGTGGTTCCGCACCTGCGGAAAAATCCTCGCAGGTGCGAGTTTCACTTGCCCGGGCAATTCTCGCATTTGCGCACAAAGCTTCGCACCTGCGCGTTCGCAGGTGCGCAAATCGTTCGCATCTGCGGTGGATTGCCCCTTCCCATTTCCGCTTCTGCGCTCAAAATCTCGCATATGCGAGTGTCGCGCCTGCGAGCTTCTGTCGCATCTGCGAATGTCGCACCTGCGACTGGCCAAGCGCAGGTGCGATTCTGACAGTAGCTGGGAGCTTCAGTTTTGGCTCCCAACTTCCTACTTGGTCCGAGCCTCGTCCGATTGACACTCGGGGTCCCCGGGATCCCACCCGAACATACCAACAGGTTTGAAATCATAAAAAGAACTTGCTCAAACTCTCGGAACGTGTAAAACAATATCAAATCTAAGAATCACATCCCAAACCAAATTGAATCAAACTTAAGAACTTCAAGTTCTTTAATTTACTTCCAATACGCCGAAACGTGCTTAAACTACCCGGAATGATACGAAATTTTGCGTGCGAGTCTTAAATCATTATACGGAACTATTCCCAAACTCATAATTTCAAACGGACTTCAGTTACTCAAAATACTACTCCAAACCAAATTTAAAGAAGTGTAAACTTTCAAATAGTTGATATTTACTATTAAGCGTCAAAACACTCCCGAGTTATCCAAAATCCGATTCGTACATACGCCCAAGACCAAAATCATCATACGAACCTATTGGAATCGTCAAATCTCGATTCCAGGGTCTTTTTCTCAAAATATTAACCGAAGTCAAACTTGTCCATTTAAAGCTAACTTAAGGAACCAAGTGTTCCGATTTCAATCCAAACGCTTCCAAATCCCGAACCAACAATCCCCGCAAATCATAAATTAATAAAAGCATGTTCGGGGAGTTTTATTTTAGGGAACGGGTTTCTAAAAGTCAAAATGACCGGTTGGGTCATTACATTTGGTCTTCGAAAGTGTTTTCTTCTTCATTGAAAGTTAAGCAAGCAACAGACGTTAATGAAGATGTGTGGTAGAGTATTTAGAGCTTGAATCTATAAAAATGGAGAGGAATTTTTGAAGAAGAGCGAAAAAATATAGACTAATTTTTTAAGAAGAGTGGAAATAGGCATTAATGGGGGGATATTGAAGTTTGTGGAGAGAGAGAAACGTGGGTGAGTGCAAGATACATGCGGGGAGGGGGTTGTGGAGAGAGAAACGTGGGGGGAGTGAAAGATACGTTAGAGTGATTTTAGGACACTAATTATTATCATTAAATGCCTAAAAATATACATAATTGGTAATTGGGTATATAATATGTAATTATATTAAAACTTGAGTAGGGAGTGTAATAAAGATTGAAATAGTGTATAGGAATATAAAAATTCCATAAGTTAACTAACATCCCTTATGAATAAACTCGGCCCAATAGTATTTTTCAATAGGCCTGACTAAAATTAAGGAGGGGCATTTTTATATATATTCACTTTTGGAGCCATCATTTAAGTTATATTCGTATTGCACAACATTTACAAAGTGTACCCGTTCGGATCTGAAGTAGTTTAGTCTCTTCAATGCAACTTCAGAAATCAAATCTGAAGTTCTTCTATCTTTCAAATGCAACTTCAGAAATTCGAATATGAAATAGTTCAATCTCTTTAATGCAACTTCATAAATCAAACTTGAAATTCTTCTATTTTTCAAATGCAACTTCAGAAATTCGAATCTTAAGTAGTTCAATATATTGATGAATGCAATTTCAAATTTCGAATCTTAAGTTCTGAAAGATAAACTTGTTCTTCGAATTTCAACAATCCAATACATGATTCAGTGCTCAAATCTACTCCAAATTAGCTCAAATTTGAAACATAACTTTCAAATATATAAAGAATAAATCTCAATCATTAAATCGCCAAAACAACAACAAGTTTAACAAATTTATTTTGCAACTAAGAAGAAGAAGAAGAAACTCTAAGCACAAAGAAGAGGAAAACAACAATAAAAAAGATGAGAAAAGTGTATGTATATGAAGTTATCCAAAATTGAATATCAGTTAAACTTTACGATTAACGATATGTAAAATAATATTTCCAACCAGTCATCGTAAACCCCTGCTCTTAATTAATCTGCATTCGCCCAAATTATCTATACATTTTTCCAAAAGTCATACTTTACAAAAATTATGATTTGTAAAACAACATCTCCGGCTTGTTGGGAAATAAAGGAAAAATGACATGTAAATTTATTTATTTATGAGAGGATACACCTACACTATTCTAAAAAATTATTTCAGTAGTGTAAATTTTTTCCCGAGATTAGATAAGACTTTCTCTTATTAGAGGTAGTAGGAACAATAAAGTTTAAATAGACAAACCAACAAAGATTAAATAAATAAACCAGCAACAGAGGCAACTTTAGCATTTAAAGTTTATGGCTTCTAAATTTGTCATAAAACTCATAATTAATTTTAATTATTGAGTTCACAATTAAATATTTTTAAATATTTAATAAATACTTTAATATAGATACAAAGTCTAAATAAAAACTATCGAATTGATCCAAACCGCAAGTAATAATCTACCTCCATTCCTTTCAGCAAGTCTTTGAAAATAATGGAAGTATCAATATATAACCAAGAAAGTAGCAGTGTATGGTTTGAAGTGTTGAACTAATCGAAATAAAGAACAAGTATAATTTTGTTTCTTTAACTGATCGAAAAAAAGAGCGTTGGGTTATTTGGAGATTTGTAAAAGAGCATTAATTACATTCCTCTTCATTACTCATCACTGAGTTATGATTTATAGTTGCATTTTTTCTTTTCTTGCATGCTGCTAGCTGTGCATAACAAGTTTTGCCACTTATTAACAATAATTTCATGCATAGTTACTTGTAATTAAAATACAACTTTTTACATACAAAAAAAAAACTTTTAAATATATTACAATGTTAACAACACAGTATATAGCCCAAAACAGATTTTAGTCACTTCAATCAGTATAGATCATAGAGTTTACAGGTTCGGCCAAACCCAATAACATTGATCTAAACTTTTTATTTATCTTTAAAAATCCATTGGTATAAATTATTAATTTTGGGTGCAGTAATTTAAAAGAACTAGAATTTCGAACGCATAAACTTCAAATCATGACTCTGCCTCCGTATACATACTTTTGAATTTTGAAACTTTTTGTTATACACGTATATAAAATAGTACGGGCTATCCAGTTTTTGGATTGGTAATTGAAAAATAGCAAGTGTCTGCAAAGTCATTGAAAAATAGCCATTATTTTGCTGCAACACGGAAAGTTCCAGCATGATATACTAGAGATTGGTGCACCTGTGTATGAACTTCCAGCATATTATGCTGGAACTCCAACACATGAAAAGTTCCAGCATAATATACTGGAGATTGGAGTTATGAACTTCCGGCATATTATGATGGCCCAGTATATTATACCGAAACTTCAGTATATTATGCTGGAAGTCCAATATATTATACTGGAAATCCAGTATATTATGCTGGAATATTTTTCGGATTTTGAACAGTATTTTCGTTCAGATTTATCTTTACATGAAAAATGGCTAAATTTCGATAAATTTTAAAATTGTCGCTATTTTTCAACTACCACTTATAAATCTGGCTATTTTTGAATTTCACACTGTATATATAGGTTGTATATGGGATAAGGTTTACGTTGAACCTGTTCACTAAGCTGGGCTTGGGCTTCATGAATTGTAACTTTACACCCGTAGTCAGTTCAAGATTTTTAGCATTAAATTTAGGAAATTTTAACTCCTATATAAAAGGTATACACCCTATTTATTATAAACCAAAATTATTTTAAAATATTATTTTCTATAGCAACTTTTTATATTTTATAGCAAAATAAATATTTTATGGTATATACTACCATTGAGGCATGAAAGAAGGCATGAAATTCGCTATTTATGGTTTTCTTCTCTCTTAGACAGCTGGACATACCTATGTTTAAGGGATTGTCGTTATTGTATTCATGAATACATATGAATACATGCGTGTACAACTGTATTCATGAATACATCAGCGCGAATACATGTGAATACATGTGCGTACAGGCGGACTGTCCTGATTTTAGGCGTTTTTTGTTGTTATATTTATGAACACATGTCGCGAATACATGTGAATACATGCGGGTACAGCTCGACTACCCTCATTTTAGGCGCTTTTTACTTATGTATTCATGAGTACAGCAGCGCGAATATGTGATGACCCAAAAGGGTCATCTTATGTTTTAGAACTCGAATCTACGTTCTTAAGCCTTAAAATTCTCATTTTTATCCTCCTCGATTTGCGCGCGCAGTCCGGGCAGGTTTCCAGAAAGCTTTTATGTTGAAAACTAATAAAAATAAGAATTTTTGCCTTAAAAGTTGATTTTAGTTGATTTCGGTCAATATTTTTAGTAAACGAAACCGGATCCGTACTTTGACGGTCCCGGTAGGTCCATATCGAATTATGAGACTTGGGCGTATCTCCATAATCGAATTCGGAGGTCCCTAGCTTGAGTTATGAATTTTTGATGAAAATTAAAAGTTTGGAAATTATTTGTTTTTAAGAATTGATTGATATTTGGCATTGTTAGTATCGGGTCCATATTTTGGTTTCGGAACTCGGTACATGTTCATTATGATATTTAAGACTTGTCTATGAAATTTGGTGAGAAACGGAGTTGATTTGACGTGATTCGGACGTCCAGTTGAGAATATAGAAATTTTAAAGTGTTCTTGAGAATTTCATTTGATTTGGTGCTAAATTCGTAATTCTAGGTGTTATTTTGGCGATTTAATCACGCGAGCAAGTTTGTATGATATTTTTAGACTTGTGTGCATGTTTGATTTAGAGCCCCGAGGGCTCGGGTGAGTTTCGGATAGGCTACATGATGTTTTGGACTTTAAAAATGTGGTATTTTGCTACAACACGTGTTCTGGCATGTCCTTATTCGCGTTCAGGAAGGTACTCTCGTGAACGCGAAGAGTAAACTGGGCAGCTGAAGTTTTCTTCTTCGCGAACGCGAAGCGATGTGGGCGTTACCCTTCGCGAACGCGACCAGCTCCTCGCGAACGCGTAGTGTTAGGCACACCTGGGGGAGGGTTGGTCGTTCCTTCATCGCGAACGCGAGCAATGCCTCGCAAACGCAAAGGCCAGGGGAGAGTAACCATCACGAACACGAGCAGGATCTCGCAAACGTGAAGGCTTGGTAGCCAGTACCCTTCGTGAAGGCGACAGTGGCCTCTCGAACGCGATGCACATTGTCGCCCAGTACATAAAACAGAATCAACACGGGTTTAAGCCATTTCTTCAACATTTTTCAAGAACCAAACGGGTAGAGGCGAATTTCAAGAGTCATTTTCTTTCCCAAAGTGTTGGTAACTGATTCTAAACCATTTTGTTTCAATTATCCATTATATTTCTTGAATTATCAACCTAAAATCTAGAGTTTTCATGGTAGAATTAGGGGTAAGGGTAGAAACTAGGAATTTTAAAATTTTGGGGATTTAGACCTCAATTTGAGGTCGGATTCCAAAACCAATTATATATTCGGGCTGGGGGTTAATGGGTAAATAGATTTTGGTCCGAACCTCGGGTTTTGACCAAGCCGGCCCGGGGTCGATTTTTTGACTTTTTGGAGGAAAATTTGGGAAATTTAATTTATGCAATATAATTGATTCCTTTAGCAGTATATGATATTATTGAGTCATTTTTGAATAGATACGAGCGGTTTGGAGGTGAATCCCAAAGAAAAAGTTGTGATTGAGATTTAAGTGGCCTTCGGAGCGAGGTAAATGTTGTGTCTAACCTTGACTTGAGGAAATTAAGAACCTTAGATTACTTGCTAAGTGAAATCCATGTGAGCGGCGTATATGTGAGGTGACGAGTACTTATGCGCCGCCAATTTACCTGTTTTTCATGTTTCTCTGTTTTTCTTATATTTTCTATTTCCTATGCTAAATTGCTACGTGTTATACTAGTGTTGTTCAATTTATCGTTCTTATCATGTTTACGGATTTTCTGGTGATAATTGAATTTTTATTTCAAAGTTGAGATTGATATTATGGAACCAAATGCTGAAGTAAGGTTTGTACTTGTTATTCTATCTCCCTATTGTTATTTATGCATTGTATTATGGTAAGGGATAGTGTTAATGCACGAAGAGTGATACCGTGTCATATTGTGAGTGTTAATGTACGAAGGGTGATGCCGTGCCATATTGTGAGTGTTAACGCACGAAGGGTGATGACGTGCCATATTGTGAGTGTTAACGCACGAAGGGTGATGTCGTGCCATATTGTGAGTGTTAACGCACGAAGGGTGATGCCGTGCCATATTATGAGCGTTAATGCACGAAGGGTGATGTCGTGCCATGATATGAGAGTTAATGCACGAAGGGTGATACCGTGCCGTTTCTATTAATTTTATGGTGAGATTGAGAGTAAAAGCACGAAGGGTGATGCTGTGCATTTTTCCTTACTGTATTTACTATTCCTGTTGATTCATGGTATATTGACTGCTCCGGTAATCATTCTATTGTAGTTCTTTATCTTGTATTCCCCTTAGTATGTTCCCCTCCCGACAATTCCTGTTTAGTTTTTTATTTCTGTTATTTGTATATACACTGTTAAATTGTACATGTTGATTTGTAGGTGCCTTGCCTTAGCCTCGTCACTAATTCGTCGAGGTTAGGCTCGACACTTACCAGTACATATGGTCGGTTGTACTGATGCTGCACTCTGCACTTTCTGTGCAGATTTTGATACCGACTCAGGTTGATCGAGATTTTGCTATTAGTCCGCTGTCCGGAGACTCAGGGTAGATTTGTCGGCGTTCACAGACCTTGAAGTCCCCGTCTATCTTTTATGCCCTACTGTTTTCTTTCATTCAGACAGTTGTATTTCTTTCAGACTATTAATTGTAGTAAATTCTAGAATGCTTGTGAATTGTGACTCTAGATCCGGGTGGCAGTAATTAATACAGTTTTATGATATTCCGTACTTATTATATTTCATCTTAATTAATTATTGTTAATTATTGAATGGGAATAAGGAATTGGTTTAATGATTCTCTAACTTTGGCTTGCCTAGCAAGTGAAATGTTAGGTGCCATCACGGTCCCGTCGGTGGGAAATTTTGGGTCGTGACAGTTGGTATCAGAGCACTAGGTTGCCTAGGTCTCACGATTCACGAGCAAACTTAGTATGAGTCTAGAGGATCGGTACGGAGACGTCTGTGCTTATCTTCCAGAGGCTATGAAGTTTAGGAATAAGTTTCACTTCTATTCTTCTCTGTCGTGCGATTTTTCTTTCTCAATACTGATTGAACTCTTCTACTCTTATTCTCTCGCAGATGGCGAGAACATGTACAGCTTCCTCAGTTGAGCAGCAGCCAGAGCCTCCAGTGACAACTCCTACGTGGGGCATAGGTCGAGGCCGAGGCCGAGGTAGGGGCAGGGCTCAGCCAAGGGCCCGAGCAGCAACCCCAGTAGTGGAGCCTCAGATAGAGCTTAACGAGGAGGTTCCAGTCCAGATTGTTCCTGCCGGACCAGCTCAGGTTCCGGAGGGGTTCATTGATACCACAGTACTTTAGGATGCTTTGGTCCGTTTGGCGGGCCTTATGGAGAGTGTGGCCCAGGCTGGCGCATTTCCCATGGCACCAGCAGTCTCTCAGGCTTGAGGAGGAGCCCAGACTCCTACCACTCCCGCTCTGGAGTAGATAGCTCCCCAGTATCAGGCTCCAGCAGCTCAGCCAGTCGGATTAATTCAGCCGATTATTGCAGCACAGGTTAGAGATGGGTCGGCTATGTCTTCTGAGGCTTTATGGAGATTGGACATGTTTACTAAGCTCTTTCATGTTCACTTCAGTGGTGCTCCTTCAGAGGATCCCTAGGAGTATCTTGACAGTTGTCACGAGGTTCTGCGAAACATTGGTATAGTGTAGACCAATGGGGTCGATTTTGCTGCATTTCAGATGACTCGTTCCGCCAAGAAATGGTGGAGAGATTACTTGTTAACCAGACCAGCTGGGTGCCTGCTCTTACTTGGGACCAGTTCTCTCAGCTCTTCATAGAGAAGTTTCTGCCTATCCCATTGAGAGAGGAGCGGCGCCGTCAGTTTGAGCGTCTCCAGCAGGGCAGAATGACTGTTACTCAGTATGAGACCCGTTTTATGGATTTGTCCCGTCATGCCATTCTTCTGCTTCCCACCAAGAGAGAGGGTGAGGAGGTTTATTGATGGACTTGCTCAGCCTATCAGATTGCAGATGGCTAAGGAGACTAGGAGTGGGATTTCTTTTCAGGCGGCTGCTAATGTCACCAGACGAGTCAAAATGGTTATTATTCAGGGAGGTCAGGGGTCTGACAAGAGACCTCGTCATTTTGGTGAGTTCAGCGGTGCCTCATCTAGAGGTAGGAGTACTTTTGGTAGAGGCCATCCTCCCAGGCCGTTTCATTTAGCGCCCCAGGCATCCCACAGTGACTCAGGTGGTCGTGGCCTTCAGATGCATTATTCCGACCAGCTAGCCTACAGTGTACCACCAGCTCCTATTAGTGCACCTCAACTCCAGAGTTATCAGGGTGGTTATTTAGGTCGGCATGGTCAGTTTCAGGGTCAACGGTCACAACAGCCGAGGTTATGTTATACTTGTGGTGATCTGAGGCATATTGCTAGATTTTCCCTCAGGCAACGGGCAGCTCACAGCATCAGAGTTCTCGTGCCTTGGTTTCGGCACCAGTTGCTGCACCACCTGCTCAGCTAGCTAGAGGTAGGGTTCAGGCAGCCAGAGGTAGGGGCAGACAGTTAGAGGTAGAGGTCATGCCGTTAGAGGTGGAGACCAGCCAGCTAGAGGTTGTCCCAGGGACGTAGTTCAGGGTGGTGGGGCCCAACACTGGTGTTATGCTTTCTCAGCCAGACCTGACGCTGAGTCATCTGACGCTGTTATCACAGGTATTGTTTCAGTTTGCAGTAGAGATGCTTCAGTTTTATTTGATCTGGGATCTACTTACTCCTATGTGTCATCCTATTTTGCTTCATATTTGGTTGTGCCCCGTGATTCTTTGAGTGCTCATGTGTATGTGTCCACACCAGTGGGAGATGTTATTGTTGTAGATCATGTTTATCGTTCATGTGTGGTCACCATTGGGAGTCTTGAAACTCGTGTAGATCTTTTACTTCTCGACTTGGTTGATTTTGATGTCATATTGGGTATGGATTGGTTGTCACCTTATCATGCTATATTAGATTGTCACTCCAAGACGGTGACCTTAGCCTTGCAGGGGTTGCCTCGATTAGAGTGGAGAGGAAATCTTGGCCATTCTGCCAGCAGGGTTATCTCTTATGTGAAGGCACGACATATGGTCGAGAAGGGGTGTCTAGCTTATTTGGCTTATGTTCGTGATTCTAGTGCAGATGTTCCTTCCATAGATTCAGTTCCGATTGTTCGTGAGTTTCCAGAGGTGTTTCCTGCAGACCTTCCGGGGATGCCACCCGACAAGGATATTGACTTTTGCATTGATTTGGCTCGGGGCACTCAGCCCATTTCTATTCCGCCATACCGCATGGCCCCGCCAGAGTTGAAAGAATTGAAGGAGCAGTTGCAAGATTTGCTTGATAAAAGCTTTATTAGACCTAGTGTCTCGCCTTGGGGTGTGCCTTGTTGTTTGTGAAGAAGAAAGATGGATCGATGAGGATGTGTATAGATTATCAGTAGTTGAACAAAGTCACCATCAATAACAAATATCCATTGCCGAGGATTGATGATTTATTTGATCAGCTTCAGGGTGCCAAGGTGTTTTCAAAGATTGATTTGAGATCTGGCTACCATCAGTTGAGGATTAGGGCATCTGATGTTCCTAATACTGCTTTTCGGACTTTGTATGGGCATTATGAGTTTCTAGTGATGTCATTTGGGCTGACAAATGCCCCAACAACATTCATGGATTTGATGAACCGGGTGTTCAAACCCTACTTGGATTCCTTTATGGTTGTGTTTATTGATGATATTTTGATCTACTCCCACAGTCGAGAGGAGCATGAGCAGCACCTTTGGATCGTTCTTCAGACTCTGAAATACAACCAGTTATATGCTAAGTTCTCAAAATACGAGTTTTGGTTGAGTTCACTTACTTTCTTGGGTCACGTTGTATCTGCAGTGGGTATCTAGGTGGATCCTAAGAAGATTGAGGCAGTCCAGAACTGGCCTAGACCCACATCAGCTACAGAGATCCGTAGTTTCCTAGGTTTTTAGCGGGCTATTACCGTCGATTTGTGGAAGGGTTTTCATCCATAGCAGCCCCATTAACCAGATTAACCCAGAAGGGTGCCCCGTTCAGGTGGTCAGGCGAGTGTGAAGCGAGTTTTCAGAAGCTCAAGACTGTTTTGACCACGACACCGGTATTGGTGTTACCCACAGGTTCGGGATCTTATATAGTATATTGTGACGCATCTCGTATTGGTCTGGGTGCGGTATTGATGCAGGGTGGCAAGGTTATTGCATATGCTTCACGGCAGCTGAAGGTTCACGAGAAGAATTACCATGTTCATGATCTAGAGCTGGCAGCCATTGTTCACGCGCTGAAGATTTGGAGGCACTATCTTTACGGCGTGCCATGTGAGGTATTCACTGATCATCGGAGCTTGCAGTATTTGTTCAAGCAGAAGGAACTCAATTTGAGGCAGAGGAGGTGGCTGGAGCTATTGAAAGACTATGATATCACCATATTGTATCATCCTGGGAAGGCCAATGTGGTGGCAGATGCTTTGAGTAGAAACTCAGTCAGTATGGGTAGCCTTGCATATATTCCAGTTGGTGAGAGACCGCTTGCATTGGATGTTCAGGCCTTGGCCAACCAGTTCGTGAGCTTAGATGTTTCTGAGCCCAGCCGTGTTTTTGAGCGCATCAGAGATCGGTAGGATAATGATCCTCATTTACTTGTCCTTAGAGACACAGTGCAGCACGGTGGTACCAAGCATGTTACTGTTGGAGATGACAGAGTTTTGAGGATGCAGGGTCGTATTTGTGTGCCTAATGTGGATGGACTTCGTGAGTTGATCCTTGAGGAGGCTCACAGTTCTCGATATTCTATTCAACCGGGCGCTGCCAAGATATACCAGGACCTGCGACAACATTATTGGTGGAGGAGGATGAAGAGAGATATAGTTGCTTACGTGGCTTGGTGCTTGAATTGTCAGCAGATGAAATATGAGCATCAGAAACCCGGTGGTTTGCTTCAGCAGATGGAGATTCCTGAGTGGAAGTGAGAGCGTATCACTATGGACTTTGTTGTTCGACTCCCACGGACTTAGAGGAAGTTCGACACCGTGTGGGTTATTATAGATAGGCTGACTAAGTCAGTGCACTTCATTCCTGTGGCAGTTACCTATTCCTCAGAGCGGTTAACAGAGATTTATATTCGGGAGATCGTCCGTCTTCACGATGTGCCCGTGTCTATCATTTCTGATTGAGGTACGTAGTTTGCCTCGCACTTTTGGAGGATAGTATAGCGTGAGTTGGGTACGCGGGTTGAGTTGAGCATAATATTTCATCCTCAGGCAGACGGGCAATTCGAGTGTACTATTCGGATCTTGGAGGATATGCTACGTGCTTGTGTTATAGACTTCGGAGGATCGTGGGATCAGTTCTTGCCCCTTGTAGAGTTCGCCTACAATAATAGCTACCAGTCGAGCATTCAGATGGCTCCCTATAAGGCATTATATGGTAGGCAGTGCAGGTCACCAGTTGGGTGGTTTGAGTCGGGGGAGGCTCGGTTGTTGGGTACATATTTAGTAGAGGAGGCCTTGGACAAGGTCAAGATTATTCAGGATCAACTTCGCACAGCTCAGTCCAGGCAGAAGAGTTATGCCGACCGTATAGTTCGTGATGTTGCATTCATGGTCGGAGAGAGAGTGTTACTTCGGGTATCACCCATGAAGGGTGTAATGAGGTTCGGAAAGAAGGGCAAGTTGAGTCCTAGGTATATCAGACCTTTTGAGATTCTGGAGAGAGTGGGAGAGGTGGCTTACAAGCTTGCGTTGCCACCTATTTTAGCAGCTGTTCATCTGGTATTCCATGTGTCCATGCGTTTGAAAGTATCACGACGATCCGTCCCATGTGTTAGATTTCAGCTCTGTCCAATTGGACAAGGATTTGACTTACGAGGAGGAGCCGGTGGTAATTCTAGCCCGGCAAGTTCGCCAGTTGAGATCAAAGAGTTACCCTTCAGTTCGAGTGCAGTGGAGCGGTCAACCTATTGAGGCAGCTACTTGTGAGTTCGATTCCTATATGCGGAGTAGATATCCCCACCTTTTCACCAGTCCAAGTACTTTTCTATGTCCGTTCGAGGGCGAACGATTATTTTATAGGTGGAGAAAATGATGACCCAAAAGGGTCATCTTATGTTTTAGAACTTGAATCTGCGATCTTAAGCCTTAAAATTCTCATTTTTATCCTCCTCGATTTGCGTGCGCAGTCCGGACAGGTTTCCAGAAAGCTTTTATGTTGAAGACTAATAAATATAAGAATTTTTGCCTTAAAAGTTGATTTTAGTTGACCTCGATCAACATTTTTGGTAAACGGGCCCGGATCCATACTTTGACGGTCCCGGTAGGTCCATATCGAATTATGGGGCCTGAGCGTATGCCCGGAATCGAATTCGGAGGTCCCTAGCTTGAGTTATGAAGTTTTGATGAAAATTAAAAGTTTGGAAATTATTTATTTTTAAGTATTGATTGATATTTGACATTGTTAGTATCGGGTCCGTATTTTGGTTTTGGAGCCCGGTACAGGTTCATTATGATATTTAAAACTTGTCTGTGAAATTTGGTGAGAAACGGAGTTGATTTGACGTGATTCGGATGTCCAGTTGAGAAAATAAAAATTTTAAAGTGTTCTTGAGAATTTCATTTGATTTGGTGCTAAATTCGTAGTTCTAAGTGTTATTTTGGCGATTTGATCGCGCGAGCAAGTTTGTATGATGTTTTTAGACTTATGTGCATGTTTGGTTTGGAGCCCTGAGGGATCGGATGAGTTTCGGATAGGCCACGGGATGTTTTGGACTTTGAAAATCTAGTATTTTACTGCAGCAGGTGTTCTGGCATGTCCTTCTTCGCGTTCGCGAAGGTACTCTCGCGAACGCGAAGAGTAAACTGGGCAGCTGAAGTTTTCTTCTTCGCAAACGCGAAGCGATGAAGGCGTTACCCTTCGCAAACGCGACCAGCTCCTCGTGAACGCGTAGTGTTAGGCACACCTGGGGGAGGGTTGGTCGTTCCTTCATCGCGAACGAGAGCAATGCCTCGCGAACGCGAAGGCCAAGGGGGAGTAACCATCGCGAATGCGAGCAGGATCTCGCGAATGCGAAGACTTGGCAGCCAGTACCCTTCGCGAACGCGACAGTGGCCTCGCGAACGCAATGCACACTGTCGCCCAGTGCATAAAACAAAATCAAACACGGGTTTAAGCCATTTCTTCAATAGTTTTCAAGAACCAAACGGGTAGAAGCGATTTTCAAGAGTCATCTTCTTCCCCAAAGTGTTGGTAAGTGATTCTAAATCATTTTCTTTCAATTATCCATTACATTTCTTAAATTATCAACCTAAAATCTAGAGTTTTCACGGTAGAATTAGGGGTTAGGGTAGAAACTAGGAATTTCAAAAATTTGGGGATTTAGACCTCAATTTGAGGTCGGATTCCAAAACCAATTATATATTCGGGCTGGGGGTTAATGGGTAAATAGATTTTGGTCCGAACCTCAGGTTTTGACCAAGCGGGCCCAGGGTCGATTTTTCGACTTTTTGGAGGAAAATTTGGAAAATTTAATTTATGCAATATAATTGATTCCTTTAGCAGTATTTGATATTATTGAGTCAGTTTTGAATAGATACGAGTGGTTTGGAGGTGAATCCCAAAGGAAAAGTTGTGATTGAGAATTAAGTGGCCTTCAGAGCGAGGTAAGTGTTGTGTCTCACCCTAACTTGAGGGAATTAGGAACTTTAGATTACTTGCTAAGTGAAATCCATGTGAGCGGCGTATATGTGAGGTGACGAGTATTTATGCGCCGCCAATTTACCTGTTTTCCATGTTTCTTTGTTTTTCTTATATTGTCTCTTTCCTATGCCAAATTGCTACGTGTTATACTAGTGTTGTTCAATTTATCGTTCTTATCATGTTTACGGATTTTCTGGTGATAATTGAGTTTTTATTTCAAAGTTGAGATTGATATTATGGAACCAAATGTTGAAGTAAGGGTTGTACTTGTTATTCTATCTCCCTGTTGTTATTTATGCATTGCATTATGGTAAGGGAGAGTGTTAATGCACGAAGAGTGATGCCGTGCCATATTGTGAGTGTTAATGCACGAAGGGTGATGTCGTGCCATATTGTGAGTGTTAACACACGGAGGGTGATGCCGTGCCATATTGTGAGTATTAATGCACGAAGGGTGATGTCGTGCCATATTGTGAGTGTTAACACACGGAGGGTGATGCCGTGCCATATTGTGAGTGTTAATGCACGAAGGGTGATACCGTGCCGTTTCTATTAATTTTATGGTGAGATTGAGAGTAAAAGCACGAAGGGTGATGCTGTGCATTTTTCCTTACTGTATTTACTATTCCTGTTGATTCATGGTATATTGACTGCTCCGGTAATCATTCTATTGTAGTTCTTTATCTTGTATTCCCCTTAGTATGTTCCCCTCCCGACAATTCCTGTTTAGTTTTTTATTTCTGTTATTTGTATATACACTGTTAAATTGTACATGTTGATTTGTAGGTGCCTTGCCTTAACCTCGTCACTAATTCGTCGAGGTTAGGCTCGACACTTACCAGTACATATGGTCGGTTGTACTGATGCTGCACTCTGCACTTTCTGTGCAGATTTTGATACCGACTCAGGTTGATCGAGATTTTGCTATTAGTCCGCTGTCCGGAGACTCAGGGTAGATTTGTCGGCGTTCACAGACCTTGAAGTCCCCGTCTATCTTTTATGCCCTACTGTTTCCTTTCATTCAGACAATTGTATTTCTTTCACACTATTACTTGTAGTAAATTCTAGAATGCTTGTGAATTGTGATTCCAGATCCGGGTGGCAGTAATTAATATATTTTTATGATATTCCGCACTTATTATATTTTATCTTAGTTAATTATTGTTAATTACTGAATGGGAATGAGGAATTGGTTTAATGATTCTCTAACATTGGCTTGCCTAGCAAGTGAAATGTTAAGTGCCATCACGGTCCCGTCGGTAGAAAATTTCGGGTCGTGACAGAATACATGTGAATACATGCGCGTACATCTGGATTGCCCCGATTTTAGGCGCTTTTTACCATTGTATTCATGAATACATGGCACGAATATATATGAATACATGCACGTACAACTGAACCCCCTAATTTTTAGGCGCTTTTTGCTGCTGTATTAATGAATACCGCAGCGCGAATACAATGAATACACTATCGTAACAACTGAATAGTAGCTATAGGAAGTAATTATGTATATGGTAGCTATAGAAAATTAATAGCCACTAAACAATAGTGGTTTCTGAAAATTTCTCGGCACAAATTGATACGGTATGCATGAATACAGGATATTCGAATATCAAAAATAAGTTTAAATTAAGTGGGTGTTGTTGAAGAATCTTCTTCTCTTCATCTAGCAACTCTTATATACTAGATTTCGTGGAGTAAATTAAAATACCATCTAAAAATCACCATTATTGCAAGCATGAAGAAATGAGCCTTGAATTTCAAATTATAAAAAAGTGAAACTTCAGACATATATGTAGTAAGTTTGTTTGCACAATCAAAATACCAAACTTCAATAAAAATATATAATTTAAATTGTGAATTTTTGCAATTTCAACTGTTGTTTCTAAAGTGGCTATATTTATAAAATCTAGGTAATGGCTTAAACAAGGTTCCCAAAATGGGCTATCTGTGAACTAGGGACGTTCATGGTTTAGTTTGGATCGGTTTTTCCTAAAAAGAAACTAAATTAAGTAAGTCGGTTATTCAAATATTGGAACCAAACTAAATCATTTAGTGATTTTTATCGATTCGGCTTTCGTCGATTTTTGTCGGGTTTTCGGTTATTTATCAATTTTTTCTTATATATGAGACATACACTACTAAACACATATTTCGGCGACTACAATTTCAATGTAACACTATCAAATCAATTACTTTTTGAGAAATTTATCATGTATCAAGATATATTGATGATAATTGAATCAAATACCAGTGATGAATAATTGAAGTAGTCAATTAAAAATCAATTATTTTTAACATGAAATAAATTCTTGTACTCAGCAAAAGAAAACTACCAATCAAACTAGAATGTAAATGCAAATAATTAGATTATTACAATAATAAAAAACTAGACTAAAAATACAAATAACTAATATTTACCATGAAATTTTAGAAACTTTATATAAAAATATACACATATATAAGTATAATAATAAATTTAAATAGCTATTTGGTTTTTTCGATTATTTTTTGATTAAAACCAAAATCAAACTAAATTTGATCAATTTTTAAAATTCAAAATAAAACTGAACCAACCTAAAAAGTATTTGTTTTTGGCAGGTTTAATTCGATTTTTCGGGTTTTTATTAACATTGTGTGAACTTGCCCTCGCGAAGCCCAAACACCGAAAGCTCAAAAAAGGCTAGACACGGTAACACGTGGCCGTTTACTATTGGGGCAAACATGTTGGAGTCGTCTCTTATTGGTTACTTAGCATTAAAACCACGTCGCAGTTTAATTCAGTTGTTAGATTTCATTTTTCAACCGTCGGGCCCCAGTCCCTGGTTCAGCTCAGCAAAAATTCACAGAGACGACAGTTAATCCTGTTGAATCTCTCATAGAACAAATTGCAAACTGAAAAAAGCAAATTCCAGATTGTTCGATTTCTTCGAGCAGTAGATCTGTTTACAAACCCTAGATTTTCTAGGGAATCAATCGATATGGCGCACGGAAGATCAAAATTGCTCTTTTTATTGTGCTGTTTATCATACACTTTAATTGCCATTGCGTCGTAAGCATTTTTAATTTAATTTAATTTCACTATGTATTTGTTTGTTTATAATTTGGTGTGCGAAATGTGATTTGTTTTCATTCTCATGAAATTTGTTCAATCGTTACAGGAAGAGTTATTATGACATATTGCAAGTTCCGAAAGGCGCTTCGGACGAACAGATCAAACGTGCTTATAGGAAGCTTGCTTTGAAGTATCATCCTGATAAAAACCAGGGAAATGAAGAGGCTAATAAGAAATTTGCAGAAATCAGTAATGGTATATCTCTTATAACTTATTAGAAGTTGTTGATTAGAGAAATTATTGAGTATTGCAATGAGAAATTTGTATATGCGGTACCAACTAGAAGGTAGTTCTTACTAGGAAGACTCTCTTAGTATATTAGAGATGATTTTAAGTTATGTGCACCGTTAGTGTGCAATAGGTAAATTTTAGAAACAAGCATGATATGGTAACCTGGAAAGTAGAAAAGTAACCTGCTATAACCGTAAAATTAGAGTTGAATCCTCTAGAGATATAATTACTAGAGTATATTAGAGAATCCCTAGTGTTAGATTACCCTTAAGGGCATAGTATTGAAATATTATGGACCTAAATGGAGCATTTAGATAATAAGGATTTATACAACCAACCCCAACTAGCTTGTGATTGAGGTGTTGTTGTTGTTTATGCAATGAGATGTGCTGATATACAGTGGAATGAATATGTAGGGTTTACACAGCTGACCTAAACTAGTTTTAGATTGACTCATAATTGTTGTTGTTGCAATTTTTTTGATATTGAATGCTTTGTTAGATGATATTTTAACATAATTAAATGGGTCCTTATAGAGCAGAGCGGAAGTGGAGGATTCATATAGGGAAATAATTGATGGTATAGCTGTTGTTGTTGCAAGATTTTGTGATAATGGGCGCTACTAGAAACTGACTAGATGATATTTTTAGAGTAGTTTTTGAAAAGAAATAATGGGTGCCTATAGAGTGATGTGGATATAGACGATTCATATAGACCATCCCAACTAGTGGGGATTGAGGCGTTGTTATTGTTACTTATGTGGCTTGTTAGTTCTAAATTGTATAATTTTGAAAGATTAGTTTTCTGTGGTACTCATATTCTTGAGGGATTAACAGCTTATGAAGTGCTGTCGGATAGTGAAAAGAGGAATATATACGACCAGTATGGAGAAGAAGGTCTTAAACAACATGCTGCCAGCGGAGGCAGAGGTTCAGGAATGAACATGCAAGACATATTTAGCCAGTAAGTTGATACCCTTTATTCCATGCTTTCCCCAACTTCATTTGGTACTGTTTTTCTCTTTTGTCATTGTACCTGCGTAATTTAGTGCAATATACCTGGTGCGCAGCAACTCTGAGTATAGAGGATTCATATAGATTCCAAACTATTTCTGGGATTGAGGCGAAGTTGATTGATATTGATCGACTTTGTATTGACTATTGAGAAACTTGTCTACTTTTACAACTTATAAGAAACAAACTATAATCTGTATTTTGCGTAAAGCTACAAGATATAAGTAGACATGAGGTGAGACTTTTAAGTTTTAACTCATTCATCAGCTTTAATTGACTAATCTCTAGCTGATTTTGGTAAAGCTATGTCAAAAGGGTATTGTTCATTTAACTACTGACTCGTTATAAGTGTAACCTTAAGATTTATGTACGCTGAACGGGTATTCATCATTTTTTTCTTTTAAATAGTATGTTTTTGGTTTAATTTACAGTTTATTATTCCACACCACCAAAGATTGGTTGGTATTCCATACCTGGTACATTATTCATACCCTGAGGTTATAGGCATCTACATAAACTTATTTCCCTCCGTTTAGCTGTCCAGCGAAATCTCTGTATACAGTATAAGTTACCTCAGTTACTTGTAAGTTCATGTGAAAAATGTAGCGAAAGCCAATGAAATTTTATTTTTGATGGATATGAAAGAATGAAGTGTGAATTCGTTTACGTTCAAGCTATATGATTTATATATGGATAACAATCTTGGGTTTTAACTCATTCATCAGCTTTAATTGACTAATCTCTAGCTGATTTTGGTAAAGCTATGTCAAAAGGATATTGTTCATTTAATTACTGACTTGTTATAAGTGTAACCTTAAGATTTATGTACGGCGAACGGGTATTCATCATTTTTTCTTTTAAATAGTATGTTTTTGGTTTAGTTTACAGTTTATTATTCCACACCACCAAAGATTGGTTGGTATTCCATACCTGGTACATTATTCATAACCTGAGGTTATAGGCATCTACATAAACTTATTTCCCTCCGTTTAGCTGTCCAGCGAAATCTCTGTATACAGTATAAGTTACCTCAGTTACTTGTAAGTTCATGTGAAAAATGTAGCGAAAGCCAATGAAATTTTATTTTTGATGGATATGAAAGAATGAAGTGTGAATTCGTTTACGTTCAAGCTATATGATTTATATATGGATAACAATCTTGGGTTGTTGACTACCTTCTCTTTTTACTCTTCTGTGATTGAACGTACTTTTGATTTTTCTTTTTGGGGCGTTTTGGTGAAGTAGGAGTCCTAGATAGATTTATTTTCAGTTAGCATTTCCAACAAATGAGAAATGCAAAGAGAATCTGGTATAAGCAAGCAGATAAATGATATAGAGTGGAATAAGATCTGGCTTAGGAAGCAACAACAACAACGTACCCAGTATTATCCCACACCGTGGGGTCTGGGGAGGGTAGTGTGTACGCAAACCTTACCCCTACCTTGTGAGGATAGAGAGGTTGTTTCCAATATACCCTCGACTCTGGCTTAGGAAGCGTTTGAGGTTAAATGGCTTGCAGTGGAAGATGTGGCGGTTTACATGCTAGCTAGTATAACGCTTGGGCTTAAAAAGAGTTTCTTAATGATACAGTGGCTTGAAGAAGTCATCTGGTACTGTGTAAGACATTAAACCAGATCCGAAATGTATTAAGATAGTGGAGGGAGAAGAATTTCTTGGGTTTTCATATTAGCATTCTGTAGGAACAATCCTCACTGTCCGGGCTAGTTCAAGCTTGATATTTTCTGGGAAATTTGAGTTACAATCTGATAATTTCCTTTTTATTATTCAGTTTGAGAACTAAAAGTAAACTGAATTGGAGAGTTTGCCCCTTACCGCTGGTATGAAATGGCAATATTTCTTGCTAACAAAGCAGTAATTTGCAAGGTTTTTTGGCGGAGGCTCAATGGAAGAGGAAGAGAAAATTATCAAAGGAGATGATGTGATTGTTGATTTGGATGCAACATTGGAAGATTTATACATGGGGGGTTCCTTGAAGGTAATCCTTTACTTATTTTGTATATTAATGCTGAAGCCTTCTCCTCAAGTTAGCATACAGACATTTTTCTGTTGCGGCCTTTATCACTAATCTTTAACATGCGTGGATTAGTAAAATACACCATTTATGGTTTCTGTTATAAAAAGTCATTAAAAGCTTTAGGCACATCCCACTTCTCTGCAATTTATAAAACCTAATCTGAACTATATCATCCTTGTTTTTATTAACAACTAATAATCAACCCGAATTTGAAAGAAGCCAGAAAATTTATTTCTCCCACTTCTGGTTGAGATTATGTCTTGTATATAAGTTGTTCCCTAGAAGGTGGGAAAGTACAAGTCCTTTTGGGCACAACCTTTATATTTAGAATTGTGATTTGACATAAATGGTTGAAATCCTAATGTTAGACAGTGCAAGTTCTTGCTTATTTTTGTTTTTGTGATACTGTGGGGGCGTCATGAAACGGGCTCCACTAGCTTATTCTGTTGATCAGTATACTAAATGCTAACTCCATTAAAGGAGCTTTTCAGTGACCAAATTGTATGTCTTTTTAGCCAGCTTATCTTTTCTGGTGACATTGGCTTTTAGCATTTTCATACCTATGTTTTGGTGAATAAAACAGGTGTGGAGAGAGAAAAACGTTTTAAAGCCAGCCCCTGGTAAGAGGCGTTGCAACTGCCGCAATGAGGTGTATCACCGACAAATCGGTCCGGGAATGTTCCAGCAGATGACAGAGCAGGTGTGTTTTATTGATCCTTTATGCAACAGATGTACAGCATCATCTCTTTAGTTCAATCACCTGAACTTTGTTCAGAGAAAATAAAACTTAGTTTTGTGTGGTGTTTCATCTACTTTTAAAGTATAGCATCTGAATTTTCTTAAATTCCGTAATTGTGCTCTTTAGGTCTGTGACAAATGCCCCAATGTGAAGTTCGAAAGGGAGGGCTATGAAATTACTGTAGATATCGAGAAAGGAATGCAAGACGGACAAGTAAGCTCCCGTCTTGAGTTCTTACTTATATGCTTAATTTGGTTTAGTGATACTTAATTTGTTAGCAAACGTTCCATTGCAATGAACTTTTTTAACTCAAGCTTGTCTGTACACACTTTGACATACTTCCTTGTACCCTTTTTGCCCGCTAGTATTGTCAGGAGCTTCATTATGATATACAGTGCAATTTACTTTCTATGTTCTTCTGGTCAGCTTGACTTTTATGTTGCACTCTAGGAACTTGAGTCTTTTAGTGCTGCAACTACTAGTAAAGATTAGCCATTGCTAGATGTTGATATGAGATGCTCCTTACAGTCAACCTCGTTTCTGCAACTAATAAATAAGACTGGCGAATTTAATGTTGATCTGAAGTGCACCTCATGGTCATCCTAAAATGGCCTGGTAGCAGTACATCAGAGACCTATTTTTGCAAGGGCTTGATCAATATAGCAGAATTGAAGGAAACATCAAGTAAAAGTTGATCAATTATCCATTTCTTCTTGTCTGCATAACTATGTGCAGCAAATGTAAAAGCAACTTATTCCTTTTATTATTGTCTTCTTAGAGCTTCTCTGATCCGTCTTTCTTATGAAATTCTATTTCTCACTGTTTCAGCTTATTTTTGCTAAATTGACCTGTATACACTCTTTTTAGTATAAATCTCTAGCTATTTAACTATCAAAGGCCTTTCCAGCTATTAGGGTTCACATGTTTGGAATCATAAGCGCTTGTTTGGTGATATATGTTCTTTCATTCTAAAGAGGCTTCAACAACATAAATGTTACTGTTTCTTAATTTTCAGAAACTTGTGGGGCTTTGAGCAGCACTAACTTATTCGAAATGTTTTTTCTCTTGTCATGTCCTACTACACCAAAGCAGGAATATCAATAAACTGCTTCTGATTGTTGATTGTCTTTCTCCTCTTATAAGTCTTTGGAACATTGTTTTGAAATAATAAGAAATTTCTTTTGACAGGAAGTAGTATTTTATGAGGATGGTGAGCCTAAGATAGATGGTGAACCCGGAGACTTGAAGGTTTGACTTTATCCCATGCTACACAGAACAGACTTTGTTTTTATGTACAATTTGAGTGTGACATATATTTTTCTTTATTATTTCTTGGGACAGTTCCGCATTCGCACAGCTCCTCATGACCGCTTCAAGAGGGAAGGAAATGACCTACACACAACTGTTACTATTACTCTGGTAATATTTTCTATTCATTTACGAGAATATAAGCCCATTTATTCAACATCGTTATCAAACTATGAATGTTGTTGAAGGAGAGTTAAGGTAAGAAATTAGTATAACAAAATGCTGGGAATATTGGGTCTTAACATACATTGACCGTCTGGAAATCACAAAGATAAATGTCCTCTAATTCAAGCTTCTAAAAATTCCTGCAGAGGCACCTCGCTATATCTCCAGCCCTTGTGTTTTGTCTTTGTCCACCTCACCCTTAATTGTGCATGCTTGTGCAACTCTCTGATATAATATACATATAAGAATGATTGGGCAACTTATTTAATGGTGCTGCAGCGACAGTGTGTAGATGCCTCTTTTATGTGTTGTCTCAGTCTCAATGGATCAGAAGTATCTAGTTTCATGGTGACTGGCACTGATATCGAGCTCAATTAACCATTTGAATCCCTGCAGAAAACTTTGTTCGTTAATATAAAGACTTCGTTAGATTGTAAATCCTTTCTTGGAGTTTCAATGTGTTGAGACAAAATATTGACCAAATTATATTTCTGTTGGAACAACCCTCAGTGGAGGTGGTCCATGTTTTTTTTTTGATGAAGTAATTTGTTTATTGATGGCATCAAGAAGATGCAGTAGTACAAAAGATAATACAGCAAAAAGAACTAAGTCAGCTCTAATACAAGAAATGCTAATTTAAGACCAAGGTGCTGACAAAGTTCAGAAAGCTATCAGGGGTGTCTACAGGGGACAATTTGTGCCAACTAAAAAGAAACATTAAGCACCTAGCCTTAATAGAGTGAATTGGAATTGATACACCATCAAGCATTTCCTATTTCTTTCTTTCCATAAATACCAAAAAATACTAGCAGGGACCATTCTCCAGATTTGCTTGATGGTTTTATCAACTTTCCATGTGTTCCAGTTTTTAAAGGCTTCTTTGGTGCTCTGAGTCATGACCCAGTTGAGTCCAAAAAGTGAGAGAAACATGTTCCACACATCTGCAGCTACTGGATAGTGTAGAAACAAATGGTTGTTGGTTTCTTCATTGTTCTTACACATGTAGCATCTATTTGCAATCTGAAAGCTTCTTTTCCTTAGATTATCCTGAGTGAGGCATGCATCTTGTAGTGCAGTCCAACAAAAGCTGGTGACTTTTAAAGGAGCTCTTGTTCTCCAAATAAGCTTCCATGGCCAACTTTCTACCATTTCATTTTGTGCTGTCAAAGATGTATATCCAGCCTTGACAGAATAGAGACCTTCCTTGGACTTGCCCCACTTTAGCTTGTCTACTGCATGAACATTGATTCCATTATTCTCTACCCTTGACAGTAGATTTAGCAGCTCCTCATACTCCCAGTCTTGTATATACCTTCTAAGAAGAATATTCCAACTGTTTTTTCCCTGTATTGAGCAATGGATGAGTCAGGATCATAAGAGATGTGATAGAGGTTTGGAAAGTCATCTTTTAGAAGACAGTTCCCTTGCCATTTATCTTTCTAGAATTTGATGAGCGTCCCACTTCCTGTAGAGAAGTAGGCATTCTGATAGAATTCATCCCAGAGTCTGTTAATGTATTTCCAAGGTCCAACTCCATATGAGGCTCGGGAGATTTTTGTACACCAATGGCTTTGGGCTCCATGCTTAGTTGTGACTACCTCTTTCCAAAGTGCTTGGTTTTTCTGAGAGTATCTCCATAACCACTTCATTAGTAAACTTTTGTTATGTGTAGCCAAATTTTTAATGCCTAGTCCACCTTGTATCTTAGGCATTGCGCATTTAGACCATTTTACAAGGTGGAATTTGTGTTCCTTACTATTCCCTTCCCACAAAAAGTTCCTCCTGATTTTGTCAAGCCGTCTCAGTACCTTGCTAGGCATAGGGAATAATGACATAGTATATGTTGGAATGCTGTCTAAAGTGCTGTTAATCAAAGTAAGTCTACCACCCATCGAGGTACTGCATTTGCCAGGAGGCTAGCCTTTTCTCAAATTTTTCAATCACACTGCCCCAACTGAATGTAGCTTTAAACTTAGCACCCAATGGAAGTCCCAAATATGTTGTTGGGAAGGAGCCAATGTTGCAGGACAAAATTTCTGCCAACTCTGCTAGATTTGTAACCTCATTGACAGGGTATATAACACTCTTGAGCATGTTGATATGAAGTCCAGATAAAGCTTCAAAGGTTAGTAGGGTAATATTAAGGTAAAGCACAAGTCTTGATTCAGCCCCACAAAATATTAAGGTATCATCAGCATACAAAAGGTGCGAGGCATTGACTGAGTTTGCTGTCATGTTGCCAACATCAAAATCATTGATCCATTGTAGTTCCTTGGCTTTATCTAACATTCTGCTAAGACCTTCCATGGCTAGAATGAAGAGAAAGGGTGATAATGGATCACCTTGCCTTAGGCCTTTCTGAGGGGAGAAGAAGCCCACTGGACTTCTATTAATCAGCACCGAATATTTAACTGTTGTGATGCTGAACTTGATCCATCTAATCCACCTGTCTCCTAATCCCATCTTCTTTAGCATAGTAATGAGGTATGACCAATTGAGTTGATCAAATGCCTTCTCTATATCTAGTTTGCATAGGATGCTTGGTTCCCCACTTTTCATCCTCCAATCTATGACTTCATTTGCAATTAGGGCTGCATCAGTAATCTGTCTATCTTTTATGAAAGCATTCTGATGGTTAGAGACCAGCTTCCCCATGACTGTTTTTATCCTCTCTGCCAGAACTTAGGCTGCAATCTTGTATACACTGCCAATTAAACTAATTGGTCTAAAATCCTTTAGTTCAATTTTTCCCTTTTTCTTTGGGATTAGAGTTATGAAAGAAGCATTTGTGCACCTTACCATGTAGCAGTGTTGATGGAAGTGATCAAGTGCATTCATTACATCATTTTTAATGAACTCCCAAGCCTTCTGGAAGAATGACATAGTGTAGTCATCAAGATCAGGGGCCTTATCTGGAGCACATGACTTAATTACTGCTAGGACCTCTTCGTCTTGAAATGCCAGCTCAAGATCTGTTTTCTCCTCTTCTGAAATGCTTGCTAGACCTTCAAATTCAGCACAAAGTCTCCAGCTCTCCTGTTCAGTGTATAGTTTCTCATAAAATTCTAGAATTTCCCTAGTCTTTGTCCTCGATAATCTCTGGTCCTACTTTGAGTTTGTCAATACAGTTGTTCCTCCTATGAGAGTTAGCCATCTTTTGAAAATATTTTGTGTTCCTGTCCCCTTCCTTCAACCACAAACACTTGGATTTTTGCCTCCATAAGATCTCCTCAGCCTTTATCAGTTGCTGATACTCCTGTTGTAGAGCTAACATCTGTGATTTCTCTGCTGTGGAAAGTGTTCTGTTTTCAGCAATTTGTTCAAGAGAGAGATGCTCGTCTAAGATTTTGTTCTTTCTGGCCTCTAGCTTGCCAAAGACCTTTTTGTTCCAGTGTGTGATGTCTTTTTTGAGATTCTTTAGCTTCTGAACCAGTATGAAATCTGGACTACCACTAATTATATAACTCTTCCACCAAGCCTTCACTTTGTCAAGAAACACCTCAGCCTGAAGCCACATGTTTTCAAACTTGAAGTATGAGGGTGTTGCCTCCCAATCACCACTCTCGAGCAAAATAGGTCTGTGATCAGAAATAACCTTTGGTAAGGCCATCTGCTTAACAATTTTGAAGCTGTCATTCCATTCTGTTGAAATCATAAATCTGTCTATCCTTGATGCTTGTATGTGATTCTCTCCCCTGGACCAAGTGTACTGAGCACCATGTAGTGGCAAGTCAATGATACATAAGTCTTGGATCAATTCTGAGAAGTCTTTCATAGCTTTTGTTCTTCTCACACAGTTGAGCCTCTCACTTTCAAACCTGCATACGTTGAAATCACCCCCTAATACCCAAGGACTATCCCAGATTCCCCTTATTCCAGCAATTTCATGCCATAATTCTTCTCTCTTAGGACTGGTATGAGGGCCATATATGCCAGTGAAGCACCATTTGAAGTCCTCCTGAAGGGACTCCATCATACATGAGATGGAGAATGTACCCACCTGGATATCCATACATTGCCACTGCCTTTTGTCCCACAACACTATAATTCCCCCCTTTGTGCCACAAGACTTTAGTTCAGCCCAACCAATCCACCTGTTTCCCCATATCTAGTGCAAGAGACTAGCTGACCATTCTTCTATTTTGGTTTCCTGTAGACATACTAAGTCTGCCTGCCATATGTGTAAAAGAGATTTGAGTGTACTCCTTTTATTGTTGTCATTCAGACCCCCGACATTCCAACTCAAAATTTTTACTTTCATCTGGAAAAGGATTTGTAGTACCTGCCCCTACTTCCACTTGCCTGTTTTCCTTTTCCGTCATAATTGATCCCACATATTAATCTTTTTCGTTCTACCTCCCCTTTGCTTTTGATATCTTTTCCTGACTTATGGCATGGCTTCTGCTGCTGCAGTTGTTGTTGCCTTCTCTGCTCCATTCGCAAAATTATGTCTAGCAATTCATGCTCAAACCCAGTCACATTAACCCCAAAAACCTTGCATGCTTTGACCATAGTGAACTTTGACCACTTGGATTGCTCAATTAGAGTTGGAGTATGCACCAATTGCTTTGAAGAATTCTCATTGTACCAAGGAAGAGGGTGGATGATGGAGACTTAAGACTTAGGTGGATGATGAAACTACACTGAGACTTTTCTAGCTCCTGGAAAAGAGATTGGAGCGTTTACTGTGATCGATAGTTTGAGGAGAAGAGCATTAGTAAATTGCTTGAATGATGTGTGAACGCCTAATTTGAAATGTGTTGTAGCCTTATCTTCAGTTTGCTAGCAATTTTTCAATCTCCATTGGAGATAGAAACACAGTTAACTTTGTCCTAGCGGAGCAGAGGTGAATATGCTCTTTTAAAGAACCTATATTTCAGATCCATTTTGCTTGTGAGACTTGTCTTCTACTTGTTCTACAAATAGTCTTATGGCCGTAAAACACCAAAAAACAAGGAACGGTCATGGTGGGGTGGTGACTATGGTTCCTCGGGTCGTTTTTGATGGCCCGAAAAAATAGGCAGTTTGTCTACTTGTATTCACAAGTTATTCTTGATGAGTCACTTGTAGGTTTCCACTTTATACTTTATGCAGAGTAATAGGTAATAACCAAATGAATATCAGTAGAATTACATGCATTATAACCTTAAAGGGGTCCAAGTTTTACTCAATTTCCATCCAATACGATTGAAAAATCTTAGTAATGCCACTTATCACTAACAGCACTCATTTAATTTATTTTGATATTCGATTCACCTTTTAACTTGATCTTAAAACTTTCTTTTTCTTCCATGCAGGTGCAAGCGCTGGTTGGTTTCGAAAAGACCATTAAACATCTCGATGACCATTTAGTAGATATTGGCACAAAGGTAAATTCTTACCATGCAGTTCTAAGAGCGCTACAGTTTCATATAGGTTACCCGATAATTTTGGTGATGAATGTATTCCTCATGTTTGTTACTCCTCAGGGTATCACTAAGCCAAAGGAAGTGAGAAAGATTAAAGGTGAAGGGATGCCACTGCATTTCAGTAACAAGAAAGGCGATTTATATGTTAATTTTGAGGTTCTTTTCCCCACATCATTAACAGAGGACCAGAAGAAACAGATCAAGCAAATTCTTGTTTAGGATATACTACAGTCTGATCTTTTTTCTCCCCTGCAACGAATTCAGAAGAATCGGGGGTTGACCTTATCTCAACCCTTTACACTTTTTCTTGTTTACGAACGTTGCATTAATGTATCGGAACTTGCAGTAATCTTCCAGGCGTCCTCATCATCAAATTTTCGGGGCTCTATTGTGTCCAGGCATTTTTCCCCAAGTCATTTGAGGTGTAGTTTACAGGCCATTTGAACTGACTAACAAGGATACGATTGAGCAGATTGGCAGTGAATTTGCTGCATTGGGTTATTGACATTGTATTGGACCTTGACTATAGAGTAGATTGAAGTACGTACATTTGTTAGCACAATTTTCGGAATGTCATTTACATGTACTATATATTTGGATGAGGGACTTGCAGATTAGCCGCTGCATAATTTCAAAGTCTTCTTCTCAATATGCTGTGGTGTTTATACTGAATTGCAAGACTTATGCCTTTCATATACATTTATCATTTAATCATAGCTATATGATATGTATTCTCACTTTAATTTGTAGGAGTAACTGTCAGGGTTAAGTTGCTTGGTTTGGCGTAAATAGTAAATACGGGTTAAGTTGCTTGGTTTGGCGTAAATAGTAAATACCAAGTGCGAGAAAGTTTTTACTGTTTGTTTCATTTGCAGCTGTTCTCTGTTCTAATACCATATTAACTAACAACAGAACTGCATCTATCACCTTGGCATTTTCTGTTCTAATCGAAAGTAAATTTTAATCATTTTTGTATTGCAATTCAAAGCCAAACGAAATATAAACGTTGATTGTGAAAAAATAGGGATCGTCATTTTTATTTAAATTGTGATAGCAGATTCATAATCATCAAGTTATCAATTAATATTAATCATAAAAAATTATCTGTAATTACTTTATAAGTGAATTAAGTACATAAATATTTTTTATAATGTCAGTGAATAAAATTTAAACATGTATCCGTAGATTATATTATCTTACACTTTATCAATTTGAGCAGTTAGGATTAGATTCTTTTTGTCATCTCCCTTATTTATTACTCCCTCCGTCTCATATTAATAGTCTGGTTACCAAAAATAGTTGTCTCAAATTATTTGTCATTTTAGAAGTTCATGTCAAAACTAATTATTTTTTTCCTTTTTCACCCTTATTAATAATTATTCTTGAGGATGGAGATAACACATAAATAGAATAAATATTAAATGAAGAAAGATTATATCTTAAGAAATAAATAAGGGTAGAATAGTCCAATTCCTTTCCTAAATAATATTTCTTAAATAACGTGTAAAAGAGAAAAACGACACATAATATGAAACAAAGGGAGTATCATATAGAATAGTCAGTGCACATCACATTTGCTAGTCATGATCAGTACACATTAAAATAAGTTTTCTCTAACATGGTACCAGCCTAATACACTTGAATTTGCAAGTAAACATACTTCAGTCTTTGTAATGTATCTGTGGCAATTAATGTTAGGTCTACTTAAACATTCAATGCAGCTCCAAATGATTTTTAAAAAAAACATAAAGTAAATGCAACCATAATTCTTCAAAATTATAGTATCTTGTAAATGTAACAATAATTTATATATATGCTTTTTGAGGAAATAATCTTCTATAATTGTTACATTTTTTAATAGAAAAAATAATTCTATAAAGATATCTTGTCCAGGAGCGGAGCTAGGAGTTCAGCCAAATCCGATAACTTTTATTCAAACAGTATATTTGCGTTAAAAAAATTATTAAATATGAATGAATATTAAATTTAGAATCTAATTATTATCACATGAAGTCGTTGTAAAATTAAGAACCCGTAACATTAGAATCCTATAAAATGATTGTACAACTAAAATGCCATTTACAATAGGCCATAAAACCAATCTCCCCATGTTTTCACCACTTCATTATTCTTCCATTTATATAAATAATTTTTATTACAGTCAAACATCTCTATAACAACCTCCTTTGTTCAGGATGTTTTTGATTTACTTAGTGCTATTATATATATATATATATATATATATATATATATATATATATATATAGCAATACCCGAAAAGCACGCGAATCATCTTTCATGCATGTTTCATTTTTTATGAGTACAAATAATATTAAACTATACTTCATTTTTTATGAGTACAAATAATATTAAACTATACCTCATATTTAAACAAGCTTGAGGTCGTTTATGAGTACAAATCAAATACAGTCATCACACCTTTCTTTTATAGTACTGCTTCATTAAACTTGTCTATTTTTTTCGTTTGGGCACTTAAACTAAACTTTATTCCTATTGAACACCTGAAAGTTGGTAATATGTCAAAGTGAGTGTAATTCAAGCGTCAAAGTTCTGTATCTCTTTCTCCTTCAATCATCTCCAATTCCATAAAACTAGCTCCAACACCATTATAGTCACTATTCCCATTATTTTTCACATCCAACCAAATTGGAATCTAATAAGAACAAAGTTAAATATACCAAAAATTCATTTTTTAGGAAGATCAATAACCCAATTGGAGAATTGAAAGAAAACTATTTTGATCGATTCTTCTTCACAATTTATATATCAAGTGGCAATTTGATAATAATTGCCCCAACATTTGTAAATATAGAAGACGAGTTTGAATGGGATGTGATCAGTGCTAGAGGGAGCATTTGTTGTTGGTGGAGGACAGAGCAGGGGTTGCAGGAGGCGGAGTTGCTAATTAGCGATAGGGTG
The DNA here is from genome assembly GCF_000715075.1 of Nicotiana tabacum. Lineage (NCBI taxonomy): Eukaryota > Viridiplantae > Streptophyta > Magnoliopsida > Solanales > Solanaceae > Nicotiana > Nicotiana tabacum. Next base: position 2,629,351 of record NC_134096.1, read on the forward strand.
GATGGTTGTAGGTCGCCAGTTGCGATTCATAAAATCAATATTGTTTGATGTGATTTTTGGCTTCTGAATAGGTCTGTTATGTGTTTTCTATAGTTATTAATTATGTGAGTTGTATTTATTTTATTCCCCGAATAAGAAGAAGAAGAGCCACGTTTTCAATTTTTTTTTGCTGATGTGCCTTTTCTTAATTGGTTTTATTCCATGTGTATACTTTACGCGCATAGATTGTGAGGGGTTTAATAGATACAGTTTCTAACAAGATAAAGTGTTCAACTAAGTGCCTAAATGGGAAAAAAGGCACAAGTTTAAGGGGCATTCGGCCCAAGTAGTACAATCTTGAGCAATTATCACTTTTAGCCATCCGAGAAAAATTAATGACAATAGGTAGGCACAAAATACACCATACAATTTATAGCCCAAAATCAATTACAAGCGCTAGCAATTGCAACTGAAAAACCAACGGTCGCCTAATCTTTTTGTAATGTATCTGGAAAAAAATATTTACATTAGTTTGAACTTTCTTTTGCATTTGGGAGCCTTGGATTTTTCTTCAATTCTTTTTACGTCCATAAAAAAGTTCCTTTTAGGTTTTAGATTTTTTTTTTGTTTGTTTGTTATGACACACGGAAAATCATTAATTTTTTAAGTTTCGAACACTTTTATCTCCTTTTATGTTTCGGATTTCTTCTTTTTTTTTTTTGGTAAAATTTGAGCACTTTCACCTCTGTAACTTTCAAACTCTTCCTATTACACATAAATTATAAAAAAAAATATCTTTTACTAAGAGCCTAATTTTTTTATTGATCTAATCTAAAAAATATATGATATTGCTGTAGGCATATAAATTTTATTGAAATTAAATTCATAAAATAATTTGGATTATATTTTAAATTCAAGATATATTAGTTCAAATAAATTTATTGGGCTAATATAATTGGATTAATTGCATAAGTCCAATATAAATGGATTAAATAAATAAGTCTTAATCCATTGTGCTAACTCATTTAATTGGGCTAAAGTGATGAGCTCACTTCGTTAGGCCCAAGATGTCATCTTCCTAGAGGCCCACTTTGGTGCCACGTGTCAAATGATGTGGCGCGCCAAGTCAAACGGAAGGACCAATAGGATTATGCCATGTGTCAAAATGACAAGGCATGTCAAGTCACATTAGAAGGCCAATGAAACCGCGCCACGTGTGCAAGTGATATGTTCTGGCCAATCAAATACGGCCTTGTCATACTTCGATTTGATTGGTCGGAAATAGTTTGTTCTTATCATAACTCTTCCCTCCCACAACTATAAATAGGGGTCTTCATAACATAGAAAAGACACCAGAAGTTATAACAAGAAGCAAGAGAGAGCTCGTGGATCAAACGCCGCAAATTTCTCTACAAGTTTCAAACTTCAAGCAATCAAGTTCAAGTTCAAGAAATCAAGTTCAAGCTCAAGAACGAAGAACAAGTCAAGATTCAAGGAGTACGAGTTCAAATCAAAGTTCGTGCTAGTTGAATTCAAGATCATCGTTCGTGGAAACAAATATAGGTTCAAGATCAAGCTCAAAGACCCTTGAATTTATTTACTATTGGAAAGAAGAATCAGAGAATTCATAGAGATTGTACAATCAAATATTTGAAATAGAATACTACGATTGTTGCAATATTTTTCAGTCTCGATTATTTTCCTGATGCAAATTTATTATCTATAAATTATGGCACGCACAGTGGGACAATCTCTACCTCTCATCTCAACTTTTTAATCACCAAAGTTCAAGAACATTAAAATGGCTTCAAAGAAAATCAACTCCGGTTCAACTTTCACCAGGGCTGCTAATTCCAAGTTCTATGCTGATGTGGAAAGCATCCTCGATGTTACCTTTGGAAGCTTTGGACCAGTTACGAGGAGCAAAGCAAGCTCGTTAGGATAACAAGCACCCAAGTGTCGTCCGCATCAACCCCTGCTGAGGAAGCGATGTTGCTGAAAAGATCAAGAAAACTCTTGCTCTGCTTGACCTCTCCGGATCCAAGCACTCTGTTGTGAAGGAAGATGATGATGCTTCAAGTGATGGATCCTCCCCACTTACACCACATAGCGTGAGCCAATCAAGGATCAATCTGTGTGAAAATACATGTTACTCTCCGTCGTCCATGACAATCATGCAAGTCATGGTGACAAACACTTCATCTGTGGAGGAGCAATTGGCAAACTTGACAGAAGCAATCACTGGCTTGACCAAGTGCATGCAAAATCAAGATGCTTGAATCGACAAGCTAACAGATAGGGTGGGAATCTTGATGGAAGAAGAATCCGCCCATGCACCTGACAAACTCCCAGAAGTTCAAGAGATTGATCCTCCCCCACGACAAGTTGCATCCACTAAGGAAATTCCAGTCTCTTCGGAAGGGATGATTCCAATCAATCAACTAAAGGAGTTCATTGAAGGGACTATAAAAAACAAATATGAAGTCGCTTTTAGGTCCTCCTTTACCTATGCAAAGCCGTACACTTCAAGGATCGATATGTTGAAGATGCCTGCTGGCTATCAACCTCCAAAATTTCAACAGTTTGATGGCAAAGGCAATCCAAAGCAACATGTGACGCACTTCGTTAAGACATGCAACAATGCTGGGAGTTATGGAGATTACCTTGTCAAGCAGTTTGTCTGCTCATTAAAAGGAAATGCTTTTGATTGGTACACAGACTTCGAGGCTGGATCTAATGATAGCTAGGATCAACTAGAGCAAGAATTCCTCAATCACTTTTATAGCACGAGACGTACTGTGAGTATGATAGAACTTACAAATACTCGTCAACGAAAGGGTGAACCAGTTATCGACTTTATCAATCGTTGGAGGAATGCAAGCCTCAACTGCAAATACAGGCTTAGTGAAGCTTCGGGCATAGAGATGTGCATCCAAGGCATGCATTGGGGATTGCGCTACAGCTTACAAGGTATCAAGCCTAGCACATTTGAAGAACTTGCAACTCGTGCCCATGACATGGAATTGAGCATGGCCTCTGCTGGAAATGAAAGACTGCCATTCTATGAACCTCGCAAGGGGAACGACAAGCAAGAAGTCAGGAAGTAGGGCAAGTTCGTACCCAAGCCTGAAAGCAAAGAAGCTATGAATGTCAACACATCACCTGTAGAGTTCACGACGAAGGTGAGGAAGAAGCAAAGTATGAAATCCACTTCTTTTCAAGGTAAGCTAAGTGGAAAGTTGACTCTAAAAGAAATGCAAGAGAAAGAGTACCCATTTCTGGATTCTGATGTGCCAACTATTTTTGAAGAACTCCTCGAGTTAAATCTCATTGAGCTTCCGGAGATGAAGCGACCAAATAAAGCTGGGAAAATAAATGACCCAAATTACTGCAAGTACCATCAACTTATGAGCCACCCTCTGGAGAAGTGCTTTGTCTTCAAGGAAAATGTTATGGACTTGGCTCGCGAAAAGAAGATCGTGCTTGAAGATGAGAAAGCAAGTGCAAACCAAGTCTCTATCACTTTTGGCTCATTTAGTCTGGATGAATTATGTGGTTTTAAAGAAAGTAAAGATGAAGAATTACTAGAGAACGACAAAGCTGAAGTCAATCAACCTGATGATGATGAAGGTTGGACATTGGTGACTCGTCGTAGGCACCACAGAAGGGGCCCACGAAAAGAATTAGTAGAACAACCAACAGGAAAAATGATGGTAAAAATACCAAGGAGATGGAATCCTGTTAAGCACTTAAAGAAAGCAAAAGTGGAGGTGTACCACTCTCAAAAGTCACGAAATCCAGTGATCTTGGATGAGTTTTTACCAAGTTGGTTCCGCATGAAGATTTCCCAAGGGGGTATCGATGCCTCTTGTTGCCATGCTGACGAAGGGAAAGAAAAGAGTGATGACCTACCGTTGGCAACATCTTTGGAAAAGCTTATCGAGTCCACTCCTCAAGAAGTTAATGCTTGTGAGTAAAAAGTCACGTTCACAAATGACGATCTTCTGCTAGGTGACACTCTTCATAACCGCCCATTGTATCTGGTTGGCTATATGCGTGATGAAAGGGTAAATCGAATTTTGGTTGATAGAGGATCCTTAGTGAACATTTTGCCAATTCGTACTGTGAAAGAACTTGGTATTCCCATGAACGAACTCTCAGAAAGTCGTGTGATGATCCAAGGATTCAACCAAGGGGGGCAAAGAGCCATAGGCGCGATCAGGCTGGAAATCATCATTGAAGATATGCAATCAAGTGCATGGCTGCATGTGATCGATGCAAAGACTTCATACAACGTCTTGCTTGGAAGGCCTTGGATACATGAGAATAAAGTGGTCCTATCTACCTACCATCAATGTTTGAAATACTACGAAGGTAAAGTCGAGAAGAAGATAATTGCTGATGATGAGCCATTCACCGAGGCTGAGTCACACTTCGCCGATGCAAAGTTCTACTTGAAGAACTGCATTGTGAAGGAGCTAAAAGTTGATAATGTCATGAATGACAAGGATGATGAGTCCACGGCTAAGAGAGATGAGGTAGTTGCTGACAAAACCAAAGCTGTTGCTGAGAAGGTACACCCCAACCCAAATAAGTCTCATAAAGGGAACATTATGTCTCACGGTAAGAAAGTAACTCCTCTGCTCCAATACGTCCCTAAAAAGAAGAAAGATGAGTGTGAATCATCTAATCTCCAAATTAACATGCTAAAGGGGTTAACTCTTCGGGTCAAACGTATTGAGGTAGTAAAGTCGTCCTCAATGCCGCTTGCAAGGTTTGTGGCCCAAAATCGTTTGCAGAATGTGGCACTCCCTACAAAGCGAACAGATGAAGGTTTTGATCCTAACACTTACAGGCTATTTGCAAAAGCTGGATACAATCCTAATGAGCCGTCAAAGTTAGGGAAGCTACCATCAGAAGCTGCGACGAGACAACCACGTGAAGGTTTGGGATACAAGCAACTGTCACCAGTGCACATCTTAATAAGAAGTGGGAGCATCAATTATATCACTGTAGAAAATGAATTTGCCGCTTCTAACAAGCCTTCTATCTTTGATCGACTTGGAAAATCAACTGTGAGGACTTTTGTGTTTGAGAGGTTTCATGTAAAGAAGTACTGAAAGTAAAGCCATATACTGTCGTCTACACTAAGGAACGTGACCAAGATGAAGAAAGTGTGGGTTCTTCGTATCATGTTACTGTACAAGGTGAGAATGGTGTTCCATCTTCAATGGAGGATAATGCAGAATTGAAGGATATTTAACCATGTTATCACATATCCTTCAACGATAGGGGACCCTCAAGAAGATGAAGATGCAAAAGATGATCCACCAAAACTTGAAGCAGGGGTGAAGGCAACGATTGATGCCTTAAAAGAAGTTAACCTTGGCACTGATGAAGAACCAATACCCACCTACCTAAGTGTTTTACTAGAAGTTGATGAAGAAAGCACTTATATTGAGTTACGCAAGGAGTTTAGGGATGTCTTTGCTTGGAGTTACAAAGAAATGCCTAGCTTGGACCCTAAAGTAGCAGTACATCACCTTGCAGTCAAGAATGACGCTCGTCCTATTAAGCAAGCTCAAAAGCGCTTTAGGCCGGACTTGGTTCCCCTGATCGAAACCGAAGTTAACAAACTCATTGAAGCTATATTTATTCGGGAAGTTAAATACCCAACATGGGTTTCAAGTATTGTCCCTGTAAGTAAGAAGAATGGCCAGATTCGAGTATGCGTTGACTTCAGGGATCTCAACAATGTGTGTCCCAAAGATGAATTCACGCTCCCTATTCCAGAGCTAATGATCGATGCTACTACTGGTTACGAGGCAATGTCTTTCATGGACGGCTCGTCGAGCTATAACCAAATTCGTATGGCAGCAAAAGATGAAGAGATTACTGCATTCCGCACCCCCAAGGGTATTTATTGCTACAAGGTAATGCTTTCTGGCTTGAAGAACGCTAGTGCTACTTACCAAAGGGCTATGCAGAATATTTTTGGCGATCTTCTCTACAAGAATGTCGAATGCTATGTTGACGACTTGGTGGTAAAATCAAGAGAGAAGGGCGACTACTTGAAAGACTTGGGAATGGTATTTGAGTTGCTCCGGAGGTACCAACTTAGGATGAATCCATTGAAATGTGCCTTTGGAGTTACTTCTGGAAAGTTCCTTGGTTTCATTGTCCGATATCGAGGGATCGAAATTGATCAAGCCAAAGTGGATGCCATTTTGAAAATGCCTGAGCCCCGAGATATTCATGAATTGAAAAGTTTGCAAGGAAAGCTAGCATACCTTAAAAGATTCATCTTGAACCTAGCTGGGAGGTGCCAACCATTTAGTCGCCTATGAAGAAAGGTGTTCCTTTCAAGTGGGACCAAGTTTGTAGCAATGCCTTTGAAAGTATCAAAACCCACTTGATGAAGCATCCAGTTTTAGCAACTCCTATACCTGGAAAGCCATTGATACTATATATTGCGGCGCAAGAAAGATCTGTTGGAGCACTGTTGGCCAAAGAAAATAGTGAGGGGAAAGAAAACTCTCTTTACTACTTGAGCAGGATGATGACACCAAACGAGCTGAATTATTAGCCAATTGAAAAGTTGTGTTTGGCGCTAGTCTTCTCAATTCAAAAGTTGAAGCACTACTTTCAAGATCATGTTGTCCGTCTTGTTTCTAAGGTAAATTCCATCAAGTTCGTGATGTCAAAACCTGTTCTTAGTGATCGACTAGCGAGATGGTACCTCCAATTTCAACAATTCGAGATTTTGTACATCCCTCAAAAGGCTGTAAAAGGACAAGCATTGGCAGATCATCCGATACCTGATGACTGGGAGCTAACTGATGAACTACCTGATGAGGACGCAATGGTCGTTGAAGTTCAACCCCCATGGAAGATGTACTTTGATGGTGCTGCGCATCGTGGATGAGCTGGTGCTGGCGTAGTATTTGTCACTTCCCAAGGTGAAGTCTTGCCCTACTCCTTCACCTTGACACAACTCTGTTCCAACAATGTTGCTGAGTATTAAGCATTAATACTTGGGCTTGAAATGGCCGTTGATATGAAGCAATTGCAATTGCAAGTCTTTGGTGACTCCTAGTTAGTGGTCAATCAGCTTTTAGGTAGTTACGAGGTCAAGAATCCTGAACTACGCCCATATCATGATTACGCTAAAACATTAATGGGGTGGCTCGGTGATGTGACTATTCAGCATGTGCCAAGGAAAGAAAATAATAAGCCTGATGCTTTCGCTGCCCTAGCTTAATCGTTAACCCTGCCTGATCAAGCGCAAGTTACTGTCTGCCAAAAATAGATAGTACCGCCGCCAAATGAGGCTAAAGGTAAAGAAAATGAACTCAAGCATCTTGTCGTTGTTTCTGAAGTTGAGAAAGAAGAATGTCGACAACCCATTATCGACTACTTATGCTATGGAATACTTCCAGAAAATCCGAGGAGAAGGACTGAAATCCGTCGTCGTGCACCTCACTTTCTTTACTACAAAGATACTCTATACAGAAGGTCATTCGAGGGAATACTCTTGCAATGCTTAGGGGAAGAAGAAGCACTCCAAGCTTTGCAAGAGGCACATTATGGGGTATGTGGGTCACACCAGTCTGGACCAAAGCTTCACTTCCATATAAAAAGGATAGAATATTATTGGCCAATGATGGTAAAAGATTGCTTGGACTACGCTTGAAGATGCAAGGCTTGTCAATTCCATGCGAATTTTATTCATCAACCTCCTGAAGTGTTGCACCCAACTGTTGCATCCTGGCCATTTGACGCTTGGGGATTGGATGTTGTTGGACCACTGCAAAGTCCTTTGGCGAGCACCTATACATATTGGATGCAACTGACTACTTCTCAAAATGGGCTGAAGTTGTTGCTATTAAGGAAGTAAAGAAGGAAAATGTTACAAGTTTAATCCGAGTAAACATTATCTATCTCTTTGGCATTCCTCGTTACATAATAACGAATAATGGCAAGCCGTTCAACAATAGGTTGATGAACAAGATTTGTGATCTCTTTGGCTTCAAGCAACGTAACTCTTCGATGTACAATGTTGCCGCCAATGGTCTAGCCGAGGCATTCAACATGACTCTATGCAACTTGTTAAAGAAACTCGTCTCCAAATCCAAACGGGATTGGCATGACTGTATGGAGAAAGCTCTGTGTGCATATAGGATAACTCACTGCACGCCAACACAAGCGACCCCTTATGCACTTGTTTATAGAGTTGAAGCCGTCTTGCCACTCGAGCGTCAAATATCTTCATTACGATTAGCTATTCAAGAAGGCATCACTGGTGAATAAAATGCTCGACTTCGATTAGCAGAGTTGAAGGCTCTTGATGATAAAAGGTTGGAAGCTCAACAGAGTCTTGAATGTTATCAAGCTCGATTGTCTCGCGCCTTCAATAAAAGAGTTCGCCCAAGATCCTTTCAAGTAGGAGATCAAGTCCTTGCCATAAGAAGACCCATTATTACTTCCCATAAACATGTAGGGAAGATCACTTCAAAATGGGATGGGCCATATGTCGTGCAAGAAGCTTATTCAAATGGGGCTTACAAGCTGGTTGATGCAGATGGCATGAGAATCGGCCCTATCAATGGCAAGTTTTTAAAGAAGTATTATCCTTGCAATTGCAATGCTCCTTGACGCATGAGCCTAAACTGCATGTTCCTACACTTCTAGCCCGCATGAGTCTAAACTGTGTACGACCCACCCCTAAAAAAAGAAAAGTTCGCTAGGTTAAAAACCTCGAAAGGGGCGGCTTAGGCAAAAGTTAGGACTAAAAAAAAAATAAAAAAAAATTCGCTAGGTTGCAAACCTCAAAATGGGTGGCCTAGGCAAAAGTTAGGACATAAAAAAAAATTCGCTAAGTTGAAAACCTCGAAAGGGGCGGTCTAGGCAAAAGTTAGGACATAAAAAAATAAAAAGTCCGCTAGGTTGAAAACCTCGAAAGGGGCGGCCTAGGCAAAAGTTAGGACATAAAAAAATAAAAAAATAAGAAAATAAAATAAAATAAAAAATCACCCATTCTGAACTACGGTGTGACTTGATCCTCTTCACTGAGGTACGTAAGCAGTTTAGAGTTTCATTCTGTGTTCAATCGCATAAGTTCAAAAGATACATATTGCCCTAGTCGTTGTCGAAATGAAGAATGATGGAAGTAATTCATTCAAACAACACTTGAAAATTAGGCTGAAATTTCATCTACTTTTGAACTTTGGATCTCATATGACTTAGAGGGGGCAAGCCTTCATGATAAACCAGTGTCTTCAATAGGGCGATTATAGTCTTTTGGGAGGCTACCAAGTATTTGCACTGAAGTTTAGGGATTTACTATGTCTTTATGTTCACCAAATCTTTAAGTCCTCCGGTCTTCAAGTTTGCTGCTCTTCAAGTTGAAATGTTTAAACCCCCCAAGTCTCCGAGTTGAAGTCTTCAAGTCTGTCGGTCTTCAAGTTGAAGTCTCCAAGTTGAAATCTTCAAGTCCGCCGATCTTCAAGTTGAAGTCTTCACGTTCTCCACTCTTTAAGTTGAAATCTGCAAAGTCCGTCAAATCTTCAAAGTTTCCAAATATTCAAGTCAATGTCGTCAAGTCCACGAATTCTTCGAGTTGAAGCTTTATAACTTTTCAATCTTAAGGTGGACATATAAGTCTCTTTGCACATTTAGTTGGCCTCTTCGTGGGTTTGTCCTTAAAAGAAAACTATAACTTTCCAATCTTAAGGTGGACATATAAGCCCATTTGCAACTTAAGTTGGCCTCTTTGTGGGTTTGTCCTTAAAAGGAAACTATAACTTTTCAATCTTAAGGTGGACATATAAATCCCTTTGCACCTTAAGTTGGCCTCTTCGTGGGTTTTTTTCCTCTTAAAAGGAAACTATAACTTTCCAATCTTAAGGTGGACATATAAGTCCCTTTGCACCTTAAGTTGGCCTCTTCGTGGGTTTATCCTTAAAAGGAAACTATATTTTCCAATCTTAAGGTGGACATGTAAGTCTCTTGAGAGTAATCTCTCATATAGTCAGGGCACATTGAAGTAATCTCTCCGATAGTCGAGTCACATTGAGAGTAATCTCTCCGATAATCGAGTCATTTTGAGAGTAATCTCTCCGATAGTCGAGTCATATTGAGAGTAATCTCTCCGATAGTCAGGTCGTTTTGAGAGTAATCTCTCCGGTAGTCGAGCCACTTTGAGAGTAATCTCTCCAATAGTCGGGTCATTTTGAGAGTAATCTCTCCGATAGTCGGGCCACATTGAAAGTAATCTATCCAGTAGTCGGGCCACATTGAGAGTAATCTCTCTGATAGTCGAATCATTTTAAGAGTAATATCTCCGGTAGTTGAGCCATATTGAGAGTAATCTCTCCGATAGTCGGGTTATTTTGAGAGTAATCTCTCCGATAGTCGGGCCACATTGAAAGTAATCTCTCTAGTAGTCGAGCCACGTTGAGAGTAATCTCTCTGATATTCAGACAAGGATGAGTAACCATCCCTTACACCCGAGATGAGTACCCATCCCTTACACCCTAAGACTGCCTTATTCATACATGGATTATCTTGTTAAAAAATAATATATTCTTCTCGCCTAACCTACAAAAAAAATAAAAAACAAAATAAAAAAAAGAAGACGAACAAGACGCAGAAAAAGAAAAAAACATTACCTGTAAAAAGAAACAGACGTGAAAAGGGTTGAGACGATGCGTCTTAGTGTTTGTAATTAATGAGCAAGGTGCTATATATAAAAGCAGATGTTGGTGTCCAAAACAGTTTATCACGATGTGGGAATCGCGACAATTAGTCTTCGAAAGGGATTTGGACTCGTGAAGGATGAGGCGGCATAAACTTTTCCTTTACCGAGTAAAAAGAATATATTCTTTTGATCCCTTTACGTGTCAAATTAACATGAAATTTGTTCTTAACAAGGGAGACAAGATGTATTGATTCTACAATTGACCAAACAATTGAAGTTCAATGCTCAATACCTTATCCTACTTGTGAAGGAATTTAAATGCAAGAAACTGATATCGACGTTAATAACAAAGGAGCCATCCGATTTAGATCTATTCATGAGTTACTTCATGGGCAATAATTAATAAATTGCCACATGCTCTGAGAACATTCAAATCAAAGAGAATTAGTGTCTCTCAAGCTACCACGTGGAGGAAGTACATCTAAATAAAATCGTTCTTCAAGTCTAGTTTTTAAAATTTATATCTCGACGAGCCTTGAAGTAGGGGGCATTTGTAGGCATATAATTTTTATTGGAATTAAATTCATAAAATAATTTAGATTATATTTTAAATTCAAGATATATTAATTCAAATAAATTTATTGGGCTAATATAATTGGATTAATTGTATAAGTCCAATATAAATGGATTAAATAAATAAGTCTTAATCCATTGGGCTAGCTCATTTAATTGGACTAAAGTGATGAGCCCACTTCGTTAGGCCCAATATGTCATCTTCCTAGAGGCCCACTTTGGTGCCACGTGTCAAATGACGTGGCGCGCCAAGTCAAATGGAAGGGCCAATAGGATCATGCCACATGTCAAAATGATAAGGCATGTCAAGTCACATAAGAAGGCCAATGAAACCGCGCCACGTGTGCAAGTGACATGTTCTAACCAATCAAATGCGGCCTTGTCACACTTCGATTTGATTGGTCGGAAAGAGTTTGTTCTTATCATAACTTTTCCCTCCCACAACTATAAAATATTGGTCTTCATAACCCAGAAAAGACACCATAAGTTATAACAAGAAGCAAGAGAGAGCTCGTGGATCAAACGCCACAAATTTCTCTACAAGTTTCAAACTTCAAGCAATCAAGTTCAAGTTCAAGAAATCAAGTTCAAGCTCAAGAACGAATAACAAGTCAAGATTCAAGGAATACGTGTTCAAATCAAAGTTCGTGCTAGTTGAATTCAAGATCATCGTTCATGGAAACAAATATATGTTCAAGATCAAGCTCAAAGGCCCTTGAATTTATTTACTATTGGAAAGAAGAATTAGAGGATTCATAGAGATTGTACACTTAAATATTTGAAATAAAATACTACGATTGTTGCAATATTTTTCAGTCTCGATTATTTTCCTGTCGTAAATTTATTGTCTACAATTTCATAATAAAAAATACTCATGATATAATAAGAAAAAGAAGAAGGTGATGTATACGTTGTACACATAATATACACATTTTACACTAGTATAAAGTGTATATACACTTTTTATACATCATAAAATAATATATACACTTCTTATGCATTGCAGAATAATATATACACTTTTTATACATCGTAGAACAATATATATACTTTGGATACTCTAAAACGCTTAGAATACAATAAAGATATTTTAGGGGTACACCAAAAAATATAGGATACACTTTATATACAAAATTTAAACAATGTATTAGTGTATATACAATTTCGTCTCTTTTTTTTTTGCTCACCAAAAATAACCCAAAGACTGAAAAACTTCTCATACACACACACACTGCATAATCAATGTACACTGTATAAAAACTCAAAGTGTATATAGATACATGGATTATACATAAAGATACACTAAATATATATTTATTGTACATGAAATACACTAATTATACATCTCTATACAAAGACCTTTAGAATCCATGAAAGAAGAAGAAGAAGATAGCACCAACAACCACCTGCACAAATATACTTCACCCTTTACGTCTTCCCATAAAATGCACATAAATTCATCCCAAAAGAATCATGAAGCCCCAACCTTCAAAACATCTCGCAAAACACCGACAACCCACTAACAATATTTACATTATATAAACAGTGTATATAAATTGTATAATTATACATATACACTTATTATATACCATATATACATTTGTAAGGTAGCTGCAAAGAAGTCAGAGCCATGAATATACACTAATGATACATTATGGATACACTAAAATATAGAGGATACACTTTATATACAAAATTTATACAATGTAATAGTATATATAAATTTTTTATACATTTTATAACAATTTATATATAATTTTTATAATATACATTGAAAAATACAGGATACACTTATATACAAAATTTATACAATGTGTATATAAAATATTTAATACATTATATATATACAAAGTTACATATAAGTATCATCCAACTACCCCATTAAATTCAGACCCACCATCGATGTTCACTGTAAAAGATCTTCACTCACAAAATACTATTATGACCGAAGAAGTAGAAGAAGCTTGACTAGAAAATCCCACGACTTTGCTGCCACTTTTGTATCATGCATCGTAATCGAGTAAATATTTTTAAGAATTGAATTAAAATTTTTGTGAATTTTTTAGGTACTCAAACAAGTTTTTCTAGTGTGAAGTAAAAAACAAAGAGAAAAAATATAGATCTGAAATGGGAGATAGAGAAGGGAAGGAAAATGAAAAAAAAATAACCAAGAAAAGATAAAAGGAAGACGAAGAAGACACACAGAAAGAGGTGAGAAAGAAAGAGGATAGGAACGAAAGTGGTAATGGGAAGAAAAGTATGTGTATTGGATAGAATGAAAGAAAGATAATAAAACTAAGAATAAATGTTGTCTTAGAAAAATAAATGCATTGGAAATAGATAATGGCTACAAGCTGCAAATAAATTGGGCCGAAAGACTCTTTCAGGTCCGTAATAAAAATATGGGCTAATAAAATCTTTTAATGGCCATATATTGTCATTTTCTCTACAATCTTTAGGGAAAGAAAAAGAAAAAAGAGTTCAGCCCAGTAACTTTTTACCGCACTACTAAGTACTAGCTTATGTTACTGAAAATAAAACAACTTTTTAACAATTGTACGGAGGACAATTCACCTAACTTTTTGGGATTTACCTTTCCAATCAAATAGACAAATGTGGAAATCTACCTCCATTATTTTCCAAACAAAAACAAATTTAGTGGCAAAATGGTAAATAAACCTATTCCTCAAGCCTACTTTCCAAAACCAGAGTGGTAGTTGTAACCAAAACTCCCAAAAACTTTTCGGACAAAACAAATCCGAATTTTCTAATTTCCAAACCCTGATTTCTCTCTCTCTCTCTCTTAAAATTTTAGTTGCAAATTCAGTTTTGAATATTTTCAGAGCAAATTATTCATTGCGATTAACGTGTTAAATTCACAAATTTCGAATTGAGTAATAGCTATGTCGCTGAGGCCGAATTCGAGAACGGAGGCTCGCCGGAGCCGGTACAAAGTCGCCGTGGACGCAGAGGAAGGTCGACGAAGAAGAGAAGATAACATGGTGGAGATCCGGAAGAATAAAAGAGAAGAGAGCTTGCTGAAGAAGCGTCGTGAAGGTTTACTGCAAGCTCAATTCTCCAGTACTGCAGCCGCCGTCTCTCAATTAGATAAGAAGGTAACAATTTCTCATAATCCGATCGGATTTAACTGTTAATTGTTAAATTTGAATTGGTTGCGATTACTAGTTACTCGGTGTTCATCGTTTCGAGCTTAATTGAGTTACTTTTAATTTTTTTGTTAATTATTTGTAGCATTCCGTTTTTAGCTTAATTTATTCATAACGGATTCAGTAGTTTATTTGAATTTCAAGTGCGATCAGTACCGAAGAAGTGTTATTACTTCGAGCTTACCAGGCTACGTGTAATGTCTTACTTACTTGTATTTTTAATTAATTTTGAATTGAAATTGCGATTAATAATTACTCTGGTATTCATCGTTTCGAGCTTAATTATGTACTTTTAATTTTTTTGTTAATATTTGTAGCATTCAGTTTTTAGCTTAATTTATTCATGTTGGATTCAATTGATTAGTTTGATTTCAAGTGCGATCAGTACCGACAAAGTGTTACCACTCCAAGCTTTACTCAGCTACTTGTATTTAAAAATTAGTAATTACTTGCTTCAATCCTTAGCTTCACATTTCGTATTATATTTATCAGTTGTATATTTGAATTTCAATTTGCGATCAATATGCTGAAGTGTTATTATTTCCAGCATACTCGGCTTGCTTAATTTAGTTCTTACCTTCGGGTATTCATATTGGATTTTCAATTGTTTATTTGAATTCAAGTGCGATCATTACTGACTCAGTATTCATGCCTTCGAGATAACGCAACGGCTTCTTATTTTTTGTTAATTAGTCTCAGCGATGGGATAATTGACTTATTTTAAATTATTAGGTATGATAAGTTGAGGAGTATAAATATATAGTCTTCTTTGTAGCTCCCTCTTCCAGAACAAATATCACTATTTGGAGAGTCAAACAATTACTCCTTCCGTCCCAATTTATGTGATGTAATTTGCTTGCTTTAAGAAACAAAGACCTGTGAAACTTGTGGTCTAAAACAAGCCATAAACATTTTTGTCATTAAGGATAAAATGAGAAGTTTAAAGTTTATTGTTTCTAAACATGAAAATTTGCCATTCTTTTTGGGACAAACTAAAACGGAAAGGACAGAAGGAGCATTTGATTTTACAAGTATATAAAGTACTTAAATTTATAGTAGTTTTTAAGTATGGATATTTATTCAAGAAAATGAAGAAATCGATGATCAAATTTACACTTAAAAGTCGATGAGCTGATCCTCGTGGTTCAAATACTGTCATTCTTATTGGGATGGAGGTGTATTGTTTTAGCTAAAGCCAATGTCATGCAGCTCTGCTAACGAAAGTTATCTAATTGTGGTTTTATTGTTTAATAACCTTTCAGCTGGAGAATCTTCCTGATATGATTTCCGGGGTATGGTCAGATGACAGCAGCATGCAACTTGAATGTACAACACAGTTCCGGAAACTGCTTTCAATTGGTCAGCTGCTTTATATTATATTTTGACTGTATTTCTATTTGTTCACGTTGACAAAGAATGTTTCTCCTCCTGGTATTTCTGTTGCTTAATTGGTATTGCCTTCGGTTATGTTTGTGTTGGCAGAACGCAATCCTCCTATAGAGGAAGTGATACAGTCTGGAGTAGTCCCTCGTTTTGTTGAATTTCTTGCTAGAGAGGACTATCCTCAACTGCAGGTTTGTACTGAATTTATTGCTTTTTTTATCGTTTATCTTAATTTCTAGTGTTTATATCTTTTTTGGTGTCCTATGTTCTAGTTTGAGGCAGCATGGGCTCTTACAAATATTGCATCTGGTACATCAGAAAACACTAAAGTTGTGATTGATTATGGTTCTGTTCCAATTTTCGTCAGACTTCTAAGTTCACCAAGCGATGATGTTCGTGAACAGGTAAAAATTTTCAAATATAAGAGGGCTAGGGTTTCATGTTTCATGATATTATGTCAATGAAACACCAGCTTTGCCAATTTATTTCTTAGAAGTTCTTTTATGTTGATGTTTTTTCACTTTTATAGGCAGTTTGGGCTTTGGGAAATATTGCTGGTGACTCACCCAAGTATCGTGACCTTGTGCTTGGCCATGGAGCCTTAGCGCCATTGCTGGCACAATTCAATGAGCATGCAAAGCTATCTATGTTGAGAAATGCTACCTGGACATTGTCAAACTTTTGTAGGGGCAAGCCTCAGCCGCAGTTCGAGCAGGTTGGACTCAAAATAGAAAAGAAGTTTGTTTTAAGATTTTCAGATTTTTATTATTGAAGGTTGTTCCTTTTGAAATTCATTGCTCAGACAAAAGCGGCACTCCCCACTCTTGCTCGACTTATCCACTCAAATGATGAAGAAGTCCTGACAGATGCATGCTGGGCTCTATCATATCTTTCTGATGGAACTAATGACAAAATCCAGGCTGTTATTGAAGCTGGAGTGTGTCCCCGCCTTGTTGAGCTGCTACTGTGAGTCATAGATCTTACTTTTTGGGGTTTGTTTCGGGCTTTCGTTGTGCCAAAATCATATCTTCTGATGCTATGCATTGTCTTCATCTTCTTTTTGTGTGCAGTCATTCTTCGCCATCTGTTCTCATTCCTGCCCTGCGCACTGTTGGTAATATTGTCACTGGAGACGATATCCAAACTCAGGTATTTATTATCCTCCCACGGGAAATACATATAAATTTCTCTGCTTTTGCCAATTCTTCATGTTTGAAATTTTTTAGTTTTTCCTCTTCTAGTTCTTAAGTGAGTGTCTGTGAAAACATGAATTCTCAATATCTAATCCATCATTATGTTAGATGTCTAGTTTTTTTCTTTTGGGTAAATTATTGCACAGTAGACAAAAGATATGATTGAGTCTGGCTTTGATCCATGATAATTCAATAATTCTGATAGTCAACTATGTTTCAATATCAAAGAGAAGATGATATTTAAGATTGGACTAGTCAATTGGCTGCATAACTTAGTTGTCATGCATTTTTGTGCATTTTTAGGAGAGGTTGCTAATTAAAATCTTTGCTAATTCATTCATGTGCTTCAGTTTTCACATTTGCCTACTTGGATAGGGGCTTTATGGTGTGTTTCTGTTATGATCATTGCTAGAATAAAGCCTCATCTGCTTCGCTGCCAACAGGAGTAGTATTGTACCACATCGTTCTGCTTTGAACCTTTTTCTCTCTCAGGAACTTCATTTGTTCACTCAAGTGATTTGTTGTAATTGAGCGTGTAGGAGGAGGAAATAGGGTAAAGATGAGAGTTTCTAAATTTTAAAACGAAAGGAGAGCGAAAATTGAGTAAACTTCTCCTGTGATCCTTTTATTCTCCTACCAAGGCGGGGAAGCTCTGAAAGGTATATTGTAAGGCAGAGGTATCTTTTATTTGCACACTGTGAAGGTTCACTGCCCTCTTTGGGTTCTGCGCCTGCTCACCTCTCATATTTGCTGCCTCTTCCATTTTCAAACGTGGTGGAAAGTGGAAAATTAAATAGACAAAAATTCAAATTTTTTTGGTTATTAAAGCAAAGGATGTCTTGCCTAATTTAAAAGTTTGATTCTTTCTCTGGGGACACTGATGAACTCACTCTGAATTTTAGGTTATAATTGACCATCATGCTCTTCCCTGCCTTCTTAACTTGTTGACGCAAAATTACAAAAAAAGCATTAAAAAGGAAGCTTGCTGGACAATCTCGAACATTACAGCTGGTAGTCGAAATCAAATTCAGGTATGTTGTATTGGACATTTATGTGCTTCTTTTATCACTTTACAAATAAGTGAAAATAAGTGAGAGAAAGAGAACTTTTTCAATGTGATTCAGTAATGTATAATGATACCTAAAGGGGTTTAATTGAAATAGGCTGTGATTGAGGCTGGCATTATTGCCCCTCTTGTCCATCTGCTACAAAATGCTGAATTTGAGATAAAGAAAGAGGCTGCTTGGGCTATTTCAAATGCTACATCCGGTGGAAATCAAGATCAGATCAAGTATAGTTCCTTTTAACAAATTCAGTTTCATCCATAACCTTATATCTAGTTTCAAGCTCATATTTAAATTTATTTCTAGGTTCTTGGTGAGCCAAGGATGTATAAAACCATTGTGCGATCTTTTGGTTTGTCCTGACCCAAGAATAGTCACAGTCTGCTTGGAAGGGCTTGAGAATATTCTGAAGATTGGGGAAGCTGATAAGGATCTAGGTAACACAGAAGGCGTGAATGTTTATGCCCAATTGATTGACGAGGCTGAAGGTCTAGAGAAGATTGAAAACCTCCAGAGCCATGACAACACTGAAATCTATGAGAAGGCAGTGAAGATCCTCGAAACTTATTGGTTGGAAGAGGACGATGAGCAGCTTCCATCAGCTGATGCTCAACATTCTGGATTCAACTTTGGAGGGGGTGATCTACCTCTTCCATCAGGAGGATTCAACTTCAGTTGATGAGGTATATTAATGTTCCTCTTTTTATGTTTACTTCTTATCTGCTGACAACTGTTGCCCTTAAGAGTTTTGTTCTTTTGGCATCTGTATTATGGTGTAATGTAAATTATTTAGTATTAGAATGGACTGGACCTGGAAAGAGCAAAATGGATAAGAGGATTCGGTCAGCCAACCTACTGATTTGGGATGGAGCAGTAGTTGATTGATTGATCTGTATCATGGTGTAAAAATAGTAGCCTTGCCTTCGATTGAACCAACTAATGGAATTTATTGTAGTTAAAACTTGTTTTGATTGAACCAACTAATGGAATTTATTGTAGTTAAAACTTGTTTTAATATGTATCTTTGCTATGATTTTTTCCAGGTTCGGTCAGCAGGTCAGTCAGTGGTTTCAGATTGGACACAGCATCCTTTTTCATCCAGGTTAACTTATTCCTGAAGGGATGCTATCAAAACTGTTTGTTTCTCAGAGATGGCATGGAGAAACAGATGGAAAACGAGAAGGGACTGTTTGAACACCGTGTAGAGTCATCTTGTTTTTTTTTCCTGGTATTTGGGTGGGTGGGGTGGGGGGTCGGATTTTACCATATATTTTTGCTTCTGCTTTTTGAGTGAGCTTCTGTTGTATTAGTTACCTTTCCCCCCTAGATATATTGGCGGTGGTGGAATTTGCATATTTATATAGTATATGTTGTTGTCCTTGTGAATGTACAAGTCATACCCGGGATTCCCATAACGTTAGAAAATATTTCCTTCATGGACTCATTCAGGAGATGCGGGGCAGTATATTGTTTTGTAATAAATATTACATATACGAGTTTGATGTTTTAGCAAACAGCAAAAACATACTTGTTTCCATTTGCTTTCTATCCTAGTATTTGCACTATCATTTGCTTTCTGGATTTGGTTGGATTGTCCCTGCACTTGAAACTGTTTTTTTGTCAATCTGCTGGAATGTTAAATTCCTTATGTGTTTGATTGAATTATCTTTGCACTTGAAAACTGTTTTTTTTTTTTTGGTCAGTTTGCTGTAACGTTAAATTCCTTTTCTGTGTTTGGTGGAATTGTGCCTGCACTTGAAACTGGTTTTGCTCTTGTTAATCTGCTGGAATGTCAAATTTGGGATCTAATTTAGTGCCTTCGTTTTTGTCCTTGGTCAAAGGAATTCATTGGCTTGGTATATCTCTGTCTCCTGTTTTGACATTGGTTTGCCAGACCTCTAGCATATAGTGACTTTATGCAGTATTTGCATGGGGAATTGCATAAAAATGTGAAATATAAGACACATGCCACGTGAAACAGAACTTATACAAATCAAAATCAAAAACGAATTTCCACACTCAAGGGACCACACCTCACACTCCAAAACCATATCACTGCCAAATTTTCCAGCTTCTACTCAGCAGTCACCACATGTTCTCTAAGTGCCCTCCAGCCAACCCCAAACTGATTTCCCAGTATAGTAACTTAATTTGCCGACACAAACATTGTGGTAAGATGAACAAACATAGGTCTCTAGACGTAAACGCCTCAAGTCCGAATCTTAGAATTTTAAAAAAAAGTTTGCACATATGAACCTTTGGCTTCACAATAAAACAGAAACAACAATATCATAAGTACATGAATATTAGAGAACTTGGTGTATATTTTGAAGAAATAACATATATATAAAAAAGGTTTTTCCATCCTTAAGTTCATTCTAGATTACATGTATACAACTAAAGAATGTGGCTCAGCAATTCCATAATATTTCTCACAGCCACTTTATTCTATCACCAACATTTGGAAAAGAAAATAGTAAAGATTACTGCTGTTTTCAGAAAAATGGCATGTCATCAATCAAGATCCTTTCTTTATGAAAGTAATTGGCACCCCAAATTATTACTCCACTACTCCTTGCTCCTCTTCTTTGTCTCTTAGCCCTTTCTTCTTGCTATCTGCACATTGTATAAACCTGAAATATAAACTTTAATTTCATAAAAGAAATTATACGACAGTTAATTAGTTCTGACTTTTTTAAGAGTCAAATTAAAGGAAAAAAAGAAAATGTAACAGCAAAAATGAGACAAGTGATAAAAGGGTGGTTCTTTAACTGAATGGATTTGGAGTTAGGTGGTGGAGGGCTGTGAAAATAAAAAGGAAAATATGGTACAATTGGATTTGGGGGTGGTGGGGTGGGGTATCCAGGATTATTGGTCGGTGGACGATAGTTTCCTCCACCATTGCCGCCGCCACTGCCACCGTCACCGTCATTGTTAGGCGGTGACACATAAGCCGATGGCGGCGGTGGACAAATATAGCCTGAAGATGAGGGTGGAGGAAGAGTTGGTGGGGGTGGGGGTGGAAAGATTTGAGGGGGAGGGGGTGGCGGGGATAAAATTGGCTGGCATGGGTTGTCACAAGAAGAGCACATTGTGCAAGAAATTTGGTCTTTGGCCATTGCTGTAATTGTTGACATGGCTTGAGAATTTTTGTTAAGTGAAAGGAAGAGGAGAGTGAAAATGCAGAAAATGAATGGAGTATGTGAGGGAATACTCCACATTTTCAGAAAGTTGTGGACTTGGGATTTTTAGCTCAAATAAGAGAGAAGGGAGAAAGAGATAGGGATATACAGAGAAAGTAGAAGGAGAGGAGGAAGAGAAGTGTAGGTTATGGCACTATAAAGTGAAGAGGTGAAGGGGTGAGCAAAAACAAATCTATACCTTAAAAGCTGTGGGGGTGCATGAGTGGGTGGAAGAGAATTCTGACTTTAAAAGGTCACGGATACATCAGTATATGTATATTGAACAAAATATTTAAAAACTTATAATCTTATACTACTAGTATATAATTTGAGTTTGAGAATTTTTAGAGCCTATTTGGACAATATGTGATTGAAGTTAAAGTTATAAAGAAGTTTAAATTATTTTGGACATTAAATTTGTAAAGTTGAATCTTTTATGAGCGAACAATCAATTTTTCGATTATATATTTTATATTCCAGGTTAAAGTTAATACAATGAACCCGTCCCCCTCAGAACTCCGTTCAATCATACAAACAAGTATTAATACATCATCCAAACCTATCCAAAAGGGAGAGAGAAAGAATACAATTGGGGCGGGGTTTATGCGTCCAAAAAGAATGGCTTTCATATTTGAAAATAATTTAATTTTAAATTATTCAATTTATCTATTTTATCATTAATGAGAAGTTTTTATAGCTACACAAATTGAAAATCACACAAAAGAAATTACCCTTCAAGTTTTTAACAGTGGCAGAGTCAGAATTATTTTAAGGGGGTCAAAATATAAAGAATTAAATCCACAAAGAAGTCAATGGGTGTCATTATATATATATATATATATATATATATATATATATATAAAGAAAAAGAATTACTTAACTACACAATATAATTTTTAACGAAGAGGTGTCAGTTGACACCCTATGAATACATGTGGCTCTGCCATTGACTTTTAAGACCACACGTTTCAAAAATATTTCTTTTTTGTTTCTTAAGTTTCATACTGAGTCGAAATACTACACATAAATTGAAACGGATAAAATAAATAATTTGTAAACTAAAAAAATATTTGCAATGTTAGCGTACAAAAATTAACCTTGTAAAATAAAATGAGGAGATTGGAAAGAGAGTAGCGAAGACAGGCCCAAAAAAGGGAGATAATGAAGACAATGGGGGATATGCATGTGTATTGATGATCGCACCATTTGTAAGAGTATTTCTATTTTCTATGCCACCTATTATCAAAGAGATAAATAACATTGCACATTACAATGTTTTTAATATAGTGAAAGGTTGGCAGTTTGTCTGGGCTGCTATCACTGAAACTTGGAGTAGTTTATGGTATTATACTATAATTATTTATGAGCAGAGATGATTAGTTCCCTCTGATCCGCCAATATTTTTGCTTTACTCTTGTCGGTTTAGAATTCTCTAAAAATATCGCCCCATATGTATTGAATTCTCTAAATTATATATTTTTGGAGGATCCGATTAGAGTGCACCAGTCCATTTTTTTTGCATATCATTATTCTATATGCAATCACTGACGGAACTAGAGGGGGGGGGGGAGTTCATTCGAATCACATTCGCCGGAAAATTATATTGTATATATAAGGCAAATTTCTTTTTATGTATATTAGTCTTAGGATACGCGCGTTGCGCGTGTGCCCCGTCTCCGTGAGTAATTCTTATTTGAAGCAATCACATAAGCGTTGCGCGTGTATTCAATATCCATGAGTATTTTTTTAAGTAATATATAATAGTATATTAAAGATTGTGTTTGAGTTATAAATAAAAGTATAATGTTGATCCTATATAGCTAACTCAAAAAAAAAGTATGGGATTTTTACACAAATAGCCGGCCAAATTCACTATTTATTTTTTTCTAGCCGGTATATATAAATTATACACTGATTATACATAATTATGTACATATTATAAATGAATTATACATATATTACACATTCGCCGGCTATTTTTTGTTTAGGCGGTCGAGTGAGCGGCTATTTGGGTTAATTCTTCAAAAAAGTAAGTTCAAAACTGTGCATTCAACTTAAACTTTGTTCCAGTTTAATAATTTCATCACTTAAGTTTCACACATTATCATATTTGTTTTCCCCAGTTTAGCAAAGAAACAGATTATAAAGATTTAAGAGCTTTTTAAAAAGAAAAAATTAGAAAGCTACTCTCAATTCTAGAAGATAGAAACAAGGTTTGCTAAATGACAAAACACAAGCTCTTTTTTCTTTGTTGCGGGCAAAATGCAAATTATTTTATTTCTTTAAGCAATAAGTGTACGATATGAATTATTTTAAATAAATTTTAAAAGAATAAGTTAGTATCACAAAAGTTTGAATGCAACAACTTTATTTTGATTTTAAAAAGCATTGGAACATACATGTGAAGAAAAAACAAAAGAAAAGCAATATATAAATCGGGATCCAAAATCTTTAGATTACTAAAATTTTAATATAGTAGATGTATATTCGTAATGATCAAAGTGTTGAAACTTTAGATTCGTTACAAATTTTAAATATTAATGTTATTAGTTTATTTCAAAAAATTTAAGTAAATTCTTCAAACCATCCTAGAAAGAATAGGGTTATTGTACTGGAATTCTAAGTAACAATATCAAAATTTATAGTAATAATTTTTTGTCAGTTCTTTCAGCCCTCCTAGAAGAGGTATTCTACTGGAATTCTAGTTCCACCTTCAGTTTGAGAAAGATAGACGATATATACTTTTATTTATACAAATGCTCAATATCAATTACTATTATTTATTACTTATTTTCTCACAAAAATCTTACATAAAACTTGTGCTCAACTTATTTTCTAAAAGAAAAAAGAAAAAGAAAAATGTACATGGCCTAAATAAACAACAAAATCAATGGCAAATTGAATTCGATTCTTTCAACTCTTTTAGATTCCTCACCTTCAAGAAAGTATATGTTATATGATGTTTCGTAGGCTAGATTTTATGTATTACTTTTTCTTATTAATGTGCGTATAGATTTTGTTTAGATTCTTAGTCAACTTCAATATTTAAAGACCTAGGATAGATTAATTTTTATTAGTAAATATCTAATGTATGTGTAGGAAAGAAGAAATATTAATTTACACTATTAAAATAAGAAACAGATTTATGTAACCTAAATGTTAGGAGTTTATTCAAATTTCAAATAAGAAAAATTTAATAATAAACAATTTAGTTGATTTTAAAATCTTAAATATGAGGAAATTAACTTAAATTACAGTATTGTCCAATATAAACTTTATTTTTGAAGGGTAAAAAAGACGAACGACATTTCGCTAAAGATTTTTGTGCTTTTAATATAGTATATATATATATATATGAGATGTTTAATTCCTTTGACTTCTCCACATGTTTAATTTTTTATTTTATGAACCTTCTTGGCGAAAATCTTAATTCCGGCACTGCATGCAATACTTCAAATTGAATTGCTCTAAATATGGTTTTGTGTTGAAAGTTGACCCTTTTGGATTCTCCACATTTATCGCATTCGTTGGATTATTACCAGTAAAAAAACCTTTAAAAGGGATCAGGATTCTACTGATAATTGGAAAGAAGAACTGAAAGTACATTTAAAAATAAGGATAGTAAGGCAGACAAGGCTTCCTTATACTTTTGCTACGTACTCCAAAAGTGTTCCTCTATACAACAATAACAGAATAATTACTGCTTAATCCCAAATTGGGTTCGATAATTATAATTTTGAAGAATTCATCACAAACTAGTATATTTTTTTGCTGACTATCAACCTGCAGAAATTCTTTTCTTTTACTCGAATCTGAGATTGACAATATGAATAAGTTCACACAGACAGAATCAATTGTGTTCCTCTATGTTTAAGAATTGATAATTGCAGGATAGTAGCAAAGGTAGATGTTCTTAATTGCTTTCTTCCTTTCTTTCTTTTTAGAATTTGCCTTTGTTCTCTTCATAGAAAAGACGCTTGTTTTTTTAGCGCCAATGTTTTATTTTTCACCTAATATTGTTGTCATATTAAAAAGATGTTTATATACTGTTGGTAGATAATAAAATTTGCATCAAAAAAATAATTAACAACAACAACAACAACAAAATCCGTGTAGTCTCACAAGTGGGGTTTGGGGAGGGTTGTATACAGACCTTACTCCTACCTTCAAGAAGACAGAGAAGCTGTTTCCGGAAGACCTTCGGCTTAGGAAAAATAAAAGAAGGACAACAGTAAGCACACCAATTAGAAAACCGAAATCAAAATACAAAGATACAAAACTAAAACTGAGAATTGTAATCAGAAGGTCAGAACGAAAACAACGACAAGTAAACACAGAAGTCGAGGAATACGAAAATACATAAATAATGCTAACTCATGTACTAAAGCTAATGTCACAGACAAGGACAACGCTATGCACCCTATCCTAACCCTTCACCTTTATCTTCAACCTCCACACCTTCCTATCCATGGTCATGTCCTCAATGAGCTGGAACAACGCCATATCTTGTCTAATCACCTCTCCTCAATACTTCTTCGGCCTACCTCTACCTCTCCTTATGCCCTCTAGGGCCAACCTCTCACATCTCTTCACCGGTGCATCTATGTATCTCCTCTTCACCTGTCCGAACTATCTAAGTCTCGCCTCCCGCATCTTGTCCTCCGTAGGGGGACACACCCACCTTGTCCCGAATAACTTCATTTCTAATTCTATCTAGCTTATAATGCCCGCACATCAAGAAAATAATCAATATCGAAAAATATTGCAAGAATCGTAGTATTTTTGTTTCAAATAATTTGGGCGTTACAATCTCTATGATTCCTCTGATTCTTCTATTCTAATATAATTATAAATTCCGGGCTTATGAGCTTGATCTTGAATTTGTTCTTGCTTTCACGAACGATGATCTCAAATTCAATTAGCATTAACTTTTATTCGAATTCATATTCCTTGAACCTTGATTTGTTCTTCGTTCTTGAGCTTGAACTTGATTCCTTGAACTTGAACTTGATTCCTTGAAGCTTGAAACTTGTAGAGCTTGATTCCTTGAACTTGATTGCTTGAAACTTGAAACTTGTAGAGAAATTTATGGCATTTGATCCACTAGCTCTCTCTTTCTTCTTGTAATGATTTATGGTAGTTTTTCTGAGTTATGAAGATCCATATTTATAGTTGTGGAAGAGAATAGTTGTGATGAGAGCAAATTCTTTCCGACCAATTAGATTGAAGCGTGACAATGCCGCATTTGATTGACCAGAACATGTCACGTGCACATGTGACACTGTTTTATTAGCCTTTTAATTTGATTTGACATGCCTTGTCATTTTGACAAGTGATATGATCCTATTTGCTCTTCCGTTTGACTTGGCGTGCCACATCATTTGACATGTGGCACCAAATTGGACCTCTAGGAAGATGACATCGTGGGCTCAATGAAGTGTGCTCATTGTTTGTAGCCCAACTAAATGGGTTAGCCCAATGGATTAAGATTTATCTATTTAATCCATATATATTGGACATATCTGATTAATTCAATTATATTAGCCCATAATATTTATTGGACTAGTATAATTCAAATTATTTTATTGAATTTAAACCTAATAAATTTTGCATGCCTACACTGACTATGTTCTCTTGCTTTATTTCCTTTTTATGTTTACAACAAAAAAAATCCATTGTCATCCCACAAAATGGAGTTTGGAGAGAGTAAAGTATATCCAAACCTTACTCCAATCCTATAAAGATAGAGAAACTATCTCCGATAGACCTCTGACTGGAAAAAAAAAAAAAAAAAAAAAAAAGAAAAGAAAAGAAAAGAAATTACAAATGGAATAAGTTGTTTTCAAAGTAATAGCGATTCATGGTAAACTTACTTTAAGATTAATTCACTATCTAACTTAAAATTAGCCTCAGTAACTGCTAAAGCTACGGAAAGTTGTCAATCCTTATACAAAGCTGTGTATATCAATTTTTCTTTTCAAAATTTCAACTAAAAACTTTCTTGGAATTGATCATACTTAAAGTGTCACTCTACCTTTATCAGAGAGAGAATTTGTACTTGCACTCTGCAATTTTTAATTACATTTTTGAATGAATTGCTAATCTCCACAAGTTTGATCCTTTCACCAGCATTATTATTATTAAACTATTAAACTATCATAAGCTGATAATCTAATCAAATTAAAAATAAAAAGATTAGAACTGAAGTTCTTGAGGCCGGTCATCTTAGTTGAATCCACTCTTTTTAAAGTTTTACTCTTTTAAGAAACTAAGCTCAAAGTAACAATATAAAACATGAAAATAGACAAGAGATATAGCGAGGAAAGAGAGAACTTTCATATTTCATCAAGCGTTTCCCAAGTGTTTTCAAGTGTGTATAATGTGATGCTCAAACCTTCTATTTATAGGATGATATTTGGGTAATACAAAAGGGATGTCATGAATATGGTATTAACTATTGAGATCACGAGAGAAGATCATAGAGGGGGTTATGGAGGTGTGGGAGTTACAACAATAATGGTAAGAAGTAGTGGGAGGTTATGGAGAAGAGTAGTGAGAGTAACTTCTTTAGGAGTTATAGACATCTACTACATAATATAATATTTCATAACACTCCCCCTTGGATATCTATAGATAATGTGCATCGTTAAAACCTTACTAAGAAAAAGCCTTGTGGGAAAAAATCTTAATGAAGGAAAAGAGTACACATATCATGTAATATGCATTGCTTGTTGCCTCATTAAAAACTTTGCCAGGATGTAATGACCCGGCTGGTCGTTTTGAGAGTTGTAGCCCCCTTCCCCCATTTACTGCTCATTTTGTACTTTATAACTGTTATGTGACTTGTCGGGTAGTCGATTCGGGTCTAGAGAGATTTCAGAACGAAATGAAATACTTAGTCTCATGGTTGAAAGCTTAAGTTGAAATGATTGACCGGATGTTGATCAATGAGTAAACGACTCCGGAATATAATTTTGATATTTCCTTTAGCTCCGTTGGGTGATTTTGGACTTAGGAGCATGTTCAGATTGTAATTTGGAGATCCATAGTGGAATTAGACTTGAAATGACGAAAATTAAATTTTTAGAAGGTTTGCCCTGGGGTGAACTTTTTAATATCGGGGTAGGATTCTATTTCTGAAAGTTGGAGTAGGTCCGCAATGTCAAGTGTGTACAAAATTTGGGGTCAATCGGACGTGTTTTGATAGGTTTCGACGTTGTTTGTGGAAGTTGAATTTCCTTAGTTTCAATAGGCTTGAATTGGTGTGCGATTCGTATTTTTGGCATTGTTTGATGTGATTTGAGAGCTAGACTAAGTTCGTATGAAATTTTAGAACTTGTTGGTATGTTTGGTTGAGGTCTCGGGGGCCTCGGGTCGATTCCGGATGGTTAATAGATCAAAAGTTGAAGTTGAGTGATTGCTGAAATTGGACCTCTGTTGGTGTAACCGCACCTGCGGAGCTTTGATCGCAGGTGCGAGATTGGAGGGGAGTGTTCAAGTGGTCACAGATGCGAGGAGTTTTTCGCACCTGCGTGACCGCATGTGCGGCGAGAGGTGCGCAGAAACGAAAGGCGCGCATGTGCGATAGGGAGTTTCGCATTTGCGTGACCGCAGATGCGGCAGGAGGACCGCAAAAGCAGAAGTGGGTAGATGATCTGGGACCGCAAAATCAGCTTGGATGCTCGCAGAAGCGAGTCCACAGAAGCAGAATGAGGGACCGCATGAGCGAAATTGTCAAGACCCAAAATTTCCACCTTCGAACCGTGATGGCGCCTAACATTTCACTTGCTAGGGAAGCCAACGTTAGAATAATATTATCTATTTTTAAAATAATTTTAAATTTATTAATAACAAAGAAACAAATGCGGAAGCAAAGTTTGAAATATAGTGAATAATTCATAAAAATAACAGTGTCTAAATACCATCCAGAATTGGTGTCACAAGTGCACGAGCTTCTAGAATAATACAAATAAAGATCTGAATAAAATAAAGCTGTCTGGAAATAAACACACATCTAAAGTAAAATAGACGGGGACTTCAGAACTGCGGACGCCATGCAGTTATACCTCAAGTCTCCTCCAATTAGCTGAAATCCGAGCAAGTCTATGGCACGCCGCTGTGACCAACTCCGAAATCTGCACAAGAAGAGCAAAGTGTAGTATCAGTACAACCGACCCCATGTACTGGTAAGTGCTGAGCCTAACCTCGACGAAGTAGTGACGAGGCTAAGGCGGTTCACTTACATTAGCCTGTACGCAATATTAATAACAACAACAAATAATAAAAATAAATCAGGTAACTCATTTATAATAATTGAAGCCAACTCAGCAGTCATAATCCATTATTATTTCACCCAAATCTGTTGCAGCGTGCAACCCGCTCTCACAATATATTCACATTCAATTCTGTTGCAGCGTGCAACCCGCTCTCCCAATATATTCATTTTAATCAAGTCTGTCATATATTTATTTCATTCAAGTATATATATAGACTTTTAACTAAGTCTATTGCGGCGTGCAATCCGATCCCCCAATATTGACTTTTAAATAAGTCTATTGCGACGTGTGCAATTTGATCTATTGCGGCATGCAATCCGATCCCCCAATATTAACTTTTAAATAAGTCTATTGCGGCGTGCAATCCGATCCCTCAATATATATATATACTTTCATTCCCGTTGCGGCGTGCAACCCGTTTCCCCAATATAATTTTAAACAACTCATAAATATAATAAAACTTACTTCAATAGATACCAGGTCCAATGAGAAATTATTAAGCATCAAGGCACACAATAATTATAATTTATTTATGAACCAAACAATGACAAATAACAATTTATTATGAAAGTCATAGAGAAATTAGGTAGTTTAATATTTAATATGCTAAATATTAAATAACAATTAAAATACATAATTCAAATTGCATTTAACAATTAATGCATGAATCCAAAAATTAATATTTGATAAAGAATAGGAGAGAAATAATTATTATAATAATTAATTTATGATTTAAAATAATTTATGATTTTTCAAGTAAGCTGACAAACAATTAATTTGACGACATATAGACACTTGTCACCTCGCCTATACGTCGTTGACATGCAATTCACATAACAAATAATTTAAGGGTTCTATTCCCTCAAGTCAAGGTTAATCACGACACTTACCTTGCTTTACAAATTCTAATCTATTATTCAACCACATCTTTTCCTTTTAAATTTATCTCCGAAAGCTTCAAATCTATTCACAAATAATTAGATATATTCAATACTAATCATAGGAATTAATTCCATATGAATTTACAAATTTTTCGGATAAAAATCCAAAATTCATTTAAATATTCGACAGTGGAACCCACATCTCAAATCTCGGAAAAACTCGCGAAATCTGAACACCCGTTCCGATACGAGTTCAACCATACAAAAATTGTCCAATTCCGATATCAAATGGACCTTTAAATCTAAATTTTTCGTTTTTGGAAGATTTTTGAAAAAACTGATTTTTCTTCCATAAATTCACAGATTCATGATATAAACAAGTATGAAATCATGAAATATAATCAATATAGGATAAGGAACACTTATCCCAATGTTTTCCGTGAAAATCGCCCAAATATTCGCCTTAACCGAGCTCAAAATGTCCAAAATGAGTAAACATGTCGGACTCTTCGATATATACACTGCCCAGGCATTTCCGCACCTGTGGTGCCTGGGCTCGCGCATGCGAGAAAAATCTCGCATCTGCGAAATGGGGCTGCCAGGCGAGGCCTCGCACCTGCGGAGAAAAATGCGCACCTGCGCTGCCATTGCTTCTGCGTTCATTTGGCCGGCTTCTGTGAACGCGCGGGTGCGTGCAGGTTTCCGCACCTGCGAACTTTTTCCCAGCCACGCCCGGGCGCATATGCGATCGAAGGCTCGCTTCTGCGAGCTCGCACCAGCGAGAAAAATCCGCAGGTGCGATTACAACAGAAGGTAAAATGCAGATTTTTCTTAAGTCTAGTTCTTGATCCGATTTTAATCTGTATCACTCTCGGGGTACTCGGGACCCCGTACGAATACACCAACAAGTCCAATAACATAATACAGACTTACCCGGGGTCTCGTATCACGTCAAACAATGCTAATATTACAATTCACACCCCGATTCAAACTTTGAGTTTTAAACTTTCAATTTGGAAATCTCGTGCCAAAACATATTAAATGAATCCGGAATGACTTGAAATTTGGCACATAAGTCATAACTGACATAACAGAGCTGTTCAAATTTCCA
Organism: Nicotiana tabacum; assembly: GCF_000715075.1. Classification (NCBI taxonomy): domain Eukaryota; kingdom Viridiplantae; phylum Streptophyta; class Magnoliopsida; order Solanales; family Solanaceae; genus Nicotiana; species Nicotiana tabacum. The sequence continues at coordinate 2,660,859 of NC_134096.1, forward strand.
GAATCGGATTCCGGCTCCGATATCAAAAAGTCAACCCCGCGATCAAATTTGAAAATATTTAGCCTTTAAATTGCTAGTTCCGTTAAATGGTCATAACTTGAGCTAGGGACCTCCAAATTAAATTTCGGGCATACGCTCAAGTCTCAAATCACGATATGGAGCTACCGGAACTGTCAAAATACTGATTCGGGTCCGTTTGCTAAAAATGTTGACCAAAGTCAACTCACTTGAGTTTTAAAGCTCTATTTCACATTTTAATTCATTTTTCACATGAAAACTTTTCAGAAAATTTTACGGACTGCACACGTAAGTCGAAGAATGATAAATGGTGCTTTTTGAGGTCTTAGAACACAGAATTATTTATTAAATTTAAAGATGACATTTTGGGTCATCCCATTCTCCACCTCTAAAACAAACGTTCGTTCTCGAACGGAGTTAGAAAAAGTACCTGAGCTAGAGAAAAGGTGTGGATATTTACTTCGCATGTCCGACTCAGACTCCCAGGTAGATTCCTCTACCGGCTGAACTCTCGATTGCACCCGAACTGAAGGATAACTCTTAGACCTCAACTGTCGGACCTGCCGGGCTAGAATAAACACCAGCTCTTCCTTGTAAATCAAATCTTTGTCCTATTGGACTGAGCTAAAATCTAACACATGGGACGGATCACCATGATATTTCCGGAGCATAGACACATGGAACACCAGATGAACCACTGATAAACTAGGTGGTAATGCAAGCCTGTAGGCTACTTCACCCACCCTTTCAAAAATTTCAAAGGGTACGATATACCTAGAGCTCAACTTGCCCTTCTTTCCGAACCTCATAACACCTTTTATAGGTGAAACCCGGAGCAATATTCTTTCTCCAACCATGAACGCAATATCACGAACTTTACGGTCGGCATAACTCTTTTGCCTAGACTGAGCTGTGCGAAGTCGATCTTGAATAATCTTTACCTTATCCAAGGCATCCTGTACCAAATCGGTACCCAACAACCAAGCCTCTCCCGGTTCAAACCAACCAACTGGTGATCGGTATCGCCTTTCGTATAATGCCTCATATGGAGCATATCTTCCACCCGCAAGTGGCAAGAAATTATCCCAAGAACCTCCAAAGTCTATAACACAAGCACGGAGCATATCTTCCAATATCTGAATAGTGCGCTCTGACTGTTCGTCTGTATGTGGATGAAAGGTTATGCTCAACTCCACCCGTGTGCCTAACTCACACTGTACAGCCCTCCAGAAATGTGAGGTAAACTGCGTACCTCGATCTGAAATAATAGACACGGGCACACCGTGAAGGCGGACAATCTCACGAATGTAAATTTCAGCTAACCTCTCTGAAGAATAGGTAACTGCCATTGGAATGAAATGTGCTGACTTGGTCAACCTGTCCACAATGACCCAAACTGCGTCAAATTTTCTATGAGTCCGTGGGAGCCCAACAACAAAAACCTGACAATTCAGACACCGAGCTACATATGTAACTATATCCTTTTTCATTCTCCTCCACCAATAATGTTGCCGCAAATCTTGATACATTTTAGCGGTACCTGGATGAATAGAATACCTGGAACTGTGTGCCTCTTCAAGAATTAATTCACGAAGCCCATCCACATTAGGCACCCAAATACGGCCCTGCATTCGCAGAAGTCCATCTTCCCCTACAGTAACCTGTTTGGCATCACCGTGCCGCACCATGTCCTTAAGGATAAATGAATGAGGATCATCATGCTGCCTCTCTCTGATGCGCTCATATAAAGAAGACTGAGCGGTTGTGCAAGCTAGAACCCGACTGGGTTTTGAAATATCTAACCTCACGAACTGATTAGCCAAAGTCTGAACATCTGCAGCTAATTCCCTCTCACCAACTGGAATATACGCAAGACTACCCATACTCACAACCTTTCTACTCAAAGCATCGGCCACCACATTGGCCTTTCCGGGGTGATACAAAATGGTGATATCATAGTCTTTCAACAACTCCAACCATCTTCTCTGCCTCAAATTAAGATCCTTTTGTTTGAACAGATACTGAAGGCTACGATGATCAGTAAATACCTCACACGAGACACCGTAGAGATAATGCCTCCAAATCTTCAGCGCATGAACAATGGCTGCCAATTCTAAGTCATGAACAAGATAATTCTTCTCGTGAACTTTCAACTACCGTGACACATATGCAATTACCTTGCCATCTTGCATTAATACTGCACCAAGCCCAATGTGAGATGTGTCACAATATACCGTATACGATCCTGAACCTGTGGGTAATACCAACATTGGCGCCGTAGTCAAAGCGGTCTTGAGCTTCTGAAATCTCATCTCACACTCGTCTGACCATCTGAATGGGACACATTTGAGGGTCAATCTGGTCAATGGGCTTGCTATAGATGAAAACCCTTCCACGAACCGACGATAATAACCTGCTAAACCCAGGAAACTCCGGATCTCTGTAACTGAAGTAGGTCTAGGCCAATTCTGAACAGCCTCAATCTTCTTAGGATCCACCTTTATGCCTTCTGCCGATACAACATGCCCCAAAAAGGCAACTGAGTCTAACCAAAACTCACATTTTGAAAACTTGGCATATAACTGATTATTCTTCAAAGTGGGAAGCACACTTCGAAGATGCTGCTCATGCTCCTCTCGACTGCTGGAGTAAATTAAGATATCATAAATGAATACAACCACAAAAGAGTCCAAATTTGAACACCCGATTCATCAAATTCATAAAAGTTGTTGGGACATTTGTCAACCCAAATGACATCACTAGGAATTCGTAATGCCCATATCGAGTTCGAAAAGCTATTTTAGGGACATCAGAGGCCCTAATCTTCAACTGATGGTAACCAGACCTCAAATCTATCTTCGAAAATACCTTGGCACCATGAAGCTGATCAAATAAGTCATCAATTCTTGGCAGCGGATATTTGTTTTTGATAGTAGCCTTGTTCAACTGCCGATAGTCTATAAACATCCGCATGGAGCCATCTTTCTTCTTTACAAATAATACTGGTACACCCCAGGGCGAGACACTGGGTCTAATGAATCCCTACTCAAGCAAGTCTTGTAACTGCTCTTTCAATTCTTTCAACTCTGGTGGGGCCATACGGTATGGTGGAATAGAAATGGGTTGAGTGTCCGGAGCCAAATCAATACAGAAATCAATATCTCTGTCGGGTGGCATCCCCTGCAGATCTGCAGGAAATACTTCTGGAAATTCACCAACAACTGGTACTGAGTCCATAGAAGGAACATCCGCACTGGGATCGCGAATATAAGCCAAATAGGCTAGACACCCTTTCTCTACCATACATCGAGCTTTCATATAAGAAATAACCCTGCTGGCAGAATGACCAGGAGTTCCTTTCCACTCTAACCGAGGTAATACCGGCATAGCTAGAGTCACTGTCTTGGCATGACAATCCAATATAGCATGATAAGGGGATAGCCAATCCATACCCAAGATGATATCAAAATCTACCATATCAAGAAGTGGAAGATCCACAGTAGTCTCAAGATTACCAATAGTAACCACACACGAATGATAGACATGATCTACTACAACAGAGTCTCCCACCGGTGTAGATACACACACAGAAGCACTCAGAGAATCACAAGGCACAACCAAATATGAAGAAAAATATGAGGACGCATAAGAATAAGTAGATCCTGGATCAAATAGAACTGAAGCATCTCTATGGCAAACTGGAATAATACATGTGATCACAGCATCAGATGACTCGGCCTCAGGCCTAGCTGGAAAAGCATAAAATCGGGGCTGGGCCCCACCACTCTGAACCGCGTCCCTGGAATGGCCTCTGACTGGCTGGCCTCCACCTTTAATGGTCTGACCTCTACCTCTAATGGCCTGACCTCCACCTCTAATAGCCTGACCTTCACCTCTAGCTGCCTGACCCCTACCTCTAGCTGGCTGAGCAGGTGGTGAAGCAACCGGTGCTGGTATGATGGCACGAGAATCTTGCCGAGATCTATTACTCGCCAATCTAGGGCAATACCTCCTGATGTGACCAATGCTCCCACACTCACAACACCCATCCTGATGCCGTGGCTGCTGAAGCTGAAGCTGACCCAAATGGGCCGGATAACCGCTGTAGTAACTCTGGAGTGGTGATGCACTGATAGGAGCTGAATGTGCACTAAATGCTGGCTACCCAGAGTAAGGCATAATAGGACCGTGACTCCCTGAAGCACCGGGAGATACATGAACTGCTGAATGAAAAGATCTGGGAGGATGACCCTTACCAAAATTACCTCTGCCTCCAGACGAGGCACCACTGAAACCATCGAACTGACGAGGCCTCTTATCGGACCTCTGCCCTCTCTCCTGTGTAAGAACCATCTCGATCCTCCTTGCGACATTACCCGCCGCCTGAAAAGAAATCTCACTTTCGGTCTCCTTGGCCATCTGAAGTTTGATAGGGTGAGTGAGTCCCTCAATAAACCTCCTCACTCTCTCTTCCTCCGTAGGTAGTAAAAGTAGAGCATGATGGGCCAAATCCACAAAACGGGACTCATACTGAGTAACAGTCATACTACCCTGATGTAGACGCTCAAATTGCTTACAGAATTCCTCTCTCAGTGTGATAGGGAGGAACTTCTCCAAAAATAGCTGAGAGAACTGCTCCCAGGTAAGTGCAGGCGATCCGACTGGTCGGGTCAATGTATAATCTTCTCCACCACCTCTTGGAGGAACCCGTTATATGAAATACAGCAAAATTAACTCCATTGGTCTCAACTATACCCATGTTCCGCAGCACATCGTGACAGCGTTCAAGATAATCCTGTGGGTCCTCAAAAGGTGTACCACTGAAGTGAACTGGAAAGAGCTTAGTGAACTTATCCAGTCTTAATAAGGCCTCAAAAGACATGGCGGGCCTATCACCGGTCTGTGCCGCAACAACTAGCTGAACTACCCCAACTGGCGGGGTACTGGAGCCTGATTCTGGGGAGCCATCTGCTCCGGGGCGGGAGTAGTGGGAGTTTGTTCTCCTCTCATAGCCTGTGAGATGGCTAGTGCCACTAGAAATGTACCATTCTGGGCCACACCCTCCATAAGACTCACCAATCGGATTAGAGCGTCCTGAAGCACTGGAGTGGCTATGAATCCTTCTGGGACATGAACTGGTCCAACTGGTACATTCCGAACTGGGACCTCCTCTTGAAGGTCTACCTGAAGTTCTACAACAGGTGCATCTGCTTGAGCTCTGGACTAAGCTCTACCTCGGCCTCCAGCACGACCTCGGTCTTGACCTCTACCCCTGGCCATAGTTACCACCGGGGGTTCTGGTCCCTGTCCATCGGTAGAGGTATTACGTGTTCTCACCATTTGCGAGAGAATAAGAGTAGAATGGTTCAATCATCGATGATAGAATAAAATCGCACGACAGAATAAGAAAGAAGTGATATTGTTCCTAAACTTCATAGCCTTTGAGAGATAAGTACAGACGTCTCCGTACCGATCCTTCAGACTCTACTAAGCTTGATCGTAACTCGTGAGACCTATGTAACCTAGTGCTCTGATACCAACTGTCACGACCCAAAAGTTCCACCTTCGGACCGTGATGGCGCCTAACATTTTACTTGCTAGGCAAGCCAACGTTAGAATAATATTATCCATTTTTAAAATAATTTTAAATTTATTAATAACAAAGAAACAAATGCGGAAGAAAAGTTTGAAATATAGTGAATAATCCATAAAAATAACGTTGTCTAAATACCATCCCAGAATTGGTATCACAAGTGCACGAGCTTCTAGAATAATACAAATAAAGGTTTGAATAAAATAAAGATGTCTGGAAATAAACACACAGCTAAAGTAAAATAGACGGGGACTTCAGAACTGCGGACGCATGCAGTTATACCTCAAGTCTTCTCCAAGTAGCTGAAATCCGAGCAAGTCTATGGCACGCCGCTGGGACCAACTTCGAAATCTGCACAAGAAGAGCAAAGTGTAGTATCAATACAATCGACCTCATATACTGGTAAGTGCTGAGCCTAACCTCGACGAAGTAGTGACGAGGCTAAGGTGGTTCACTTACATTAACCTGTACGCAATATTAATAACAACAACAAATAATAGAAATAAATCAGGTAACTCATTTATAATAATTGAAGCCAACTCAGCAGTCATAATCCATTATGATTTCACCCAAATCTGTTGCAGCGTGCAACCCGCTCTCCCAATATATTCCTTTTAATCAAGTCTCTCATATATTTATTTCATTCAAGTATATATATAGACTTTTAAATAAGTCTGTTGCGGCGTGCAATCCGATCCCCCAATATTGACTTTTAAATAAGTCTATTGCGGCGTGCAATCCGATCCCCCAATATTGACTTTTAAATAAGTATATTGCGGCGTGCAATCCGATCCCCCAATATATAAATATATATATTTTCATTCCCGTTGCGGTGTGCAACCCGTTTTCCAAATATAATTTTAAACAACTCATAAATGTAATAAAACTTACTCCAATAGATACCACGTCCAATGAGAAATTATTAAGCATTAAGGCATACAATAATTATAATTTATTTATGAACCAAACAATGACAAATAATAATTTATTATGAAAATCATAGAGAAATTAGGTAGTTTAATATTTAATATGCTAAATGTTAAATAACAATTAAAACACATAATTCAAATAGCATGTAACAATTAATGCAGGAATTCAAGAATTAATATTTGATAAAGAATAGAAGAGAAGCAATTATAATAATAATTAATTTATGATTTAAAATAATTTATGATTCTTCAAGTAAGCAGACAAACAATTAATTTGACGACGTATAGACACTCGTCACCTCGCCTATACGTCGTTCACATACAATTCACATAACAAATAATTTAAGGGTTCTATTCCCTCAAGTCAAGGTTAATCACGACACTTACCTTGCTTTACAAATTCCAATCTATTAGTCAAACACAACTTTTCCTTTTAAATTTATCTCTGAAAGCTTCAAATCTATTCACAAACAATTCGATATATTCAATACTAATCATAGGAATTAATCCATATGAATTTATAAATTTTTCGGATAAAAATCCGAAATTCATTTAAATATTCGACAGTGAACCCACGTCTCAAATCCTGGAAAAACTCGCGAAATCCGAACACTCGTTCCAATACGAGTTCAACCATACAAAAATTGTCCAATTCCGATATCAAATGGATCTTTAAATCTAAATTTCTCGTTTTTGGAAGATTTTTGAAAAATCTGATTTTTCTTCCATAAATTCACGGATTCATGATATAAACGAGTATGGAATCATGAAATATAATCAATATAGGATAAGGAATACTTACCCCAATGTTTTCCATGAAAATCGCCCAAATATTCGCCTTAACTGAGCTCAAAATGTCCAAAATGAGTAAACATGTCGGACTCTTCGATATATACACTGCCCAGGTATTTCCGTACCAGCGGTGCCTCGGCTCGCACATGCGAGCTCGCATCTGCGAGAAAAATCTCGCATCTGCAAAATGGAGCTGCCAGGCGAGGACTCGCACCTACGGAGGAAAAATGCGCACCTGCACTGCCTTCGCTTCTGCGAGCGGACGCGCGGGTGCGTGCAGGTTTCCGCACCTACGGACTTTTGCCCAGCCATGCCCGGGCGCATCTGCAATCGAAGGCTCGCTTTTGCGAGCTCGCACCTGCGAGAAAAATCCGCAGGAGCGATTACAATAGAAGGAAAAATACAGATTTTTCTTAAGTCCAGTTCTTGATCCGATTTCAATCCGTATCACTCTCGGGGGTACTCGGGACCCCGTACGAATATACCAACAAGTCCAATAACATAATACAGACTTACTAGGGGTCTCGTATCACGTAAAACAACGTTGAAATTACAACTCACACCCCGATTCAAACTTTGAGTTTTAAACTTTCAATTTGCAAATCTCGTGCCAAAAAACATATTAAATGAATCTGGAATGACTTAAAATTTGGCACATAAGTCATAAATGACATAACAGAGCTGTTCACATTTCCAGAATCAAATTCCGGCTCCGATATTAAAAAGTCAACCCCGTGGTCAAACTTGAAAATCTTTTGCCTTTAAATTGCTAGTTCCGTTTAATGGTCATAACTTGAGCTAGGGACCTCCAAATTAAATTCCGGGCATACGCCCAAATTCCAAATCACGATACGGAGCTACCGAAACTGTCAAAATATTGATCCAGGTCCGTTTGCTAAAAATGTTGAGCAAAGTCAACTCACTTGAGTTTTAAAGCTCTATTTCACATTTTAATTCATTTTTTACATAAAAACATTCCGGAAAATTTTACAGACTATGCACGCAAGTCGAGGAATGATAAATGGTGCTTTTCGACATCTTAGAACACAGAATTACTTATTAAATTTAAAGATGATATTTTGGATCATCACAGGAATGGGCCGCAGATGCGTGGGTGATGTCGCTTCTGCGACGCCGCAGCAGCGGTTCAGTTCCCGCAGAAGCGGAAGTGCTGGACAGATTATTAAAATAAGGGTTCGCAATTTTGGCCTCATTTCAAACATTTCAAGCACGGGTTTGGGGGATTCTTGAGAGGATTTTCGAGAGGATTCTTGAGGTAAGTCATTGTGCTCATTTTTGATCAATAATCTTGCTTCCCTTTTAATTTTCTCACCTAGTTGGTATGTATTTAAGGTGTAAATTGGGAGTTTGAGGCTAGGGACTTAAAGAGTTTGATTTAGGGATTTGGATGATGATTTGATTTCGGATTTTGATAAATTTTGTATGGTTAGACTCGTGGTTGAATGGGCTTTCTGATTTTGTGACTTTTATCGAATTTTGAAATGTGGGCCCGGGCCCGACTTTTGAGTCGATTTTTGACTTTTGATTAAAAGCTTAGCAATTTCTTATAGAGTTGATTCGGTTAGCCTGTATTGATTATATATAATTATTTATGGCTAGATTCAAGGCATTTGGAGGCCGTTTCGCGAGGTAAGGGTATATTGGAGTAGAGATTTGCTCGAATTGAGGTAAGTAACAGTTCTAAATTTGGTTATGAGGATACGAAACCCCGTATTACGTGTCATATATTTGGTTTTGAGGTAACACACATGCTAGATGACGAGCGTGTGGGCGTGCACCGTAGGAACAGTGACTTGGTCAAATTCCAAGGAACTGTGTAGTTGAATAATCTATTGTTACCTGTATATTCTCCATGTATTAGAGAAATTGAACCACAAATCATGTTAGAAATCATGTTTCGACTATGTGTTGGCACTGTAGGGACCCACATAGATCGTGTACAAATTGAATTATCTGCTAAATTTTTGTTTTGTACTCAGTCACAATTTTACTTGCATATTATATCTCAGTCTCTATTGTTCCTTGTTGATACATTATATCATTTTTTGTTTGGGATGATTTTCATGATTATTGAGATCCCGAGAGACTGGAGAGACTGATGACCGAGTGAGGTCGAAGGCCTGATTGTGAGATATTGATACTATAGCACGTGAGTTGTCCGTGCAGCATGTGGGTTGTCCGTGCGGATCCAGATATTATACTGTAGCACGTGAGTTGTCCGTGCGGATTATAGAGTTTGGGCTGAAGGAGCTCCTCCGGAGTTTGTACACACCCCTAGTGAGCGCATGTGCCTACTGAGTGATGAGTGCTGAGTGAATGGGAGGGCTGAGTGGTTGTGGTCTTGAGAGGATGCATTTGATTTCATTATTGTTGCACTTAGCTGCCATGTATCACTGTCTTGAAATTTTCTGAAAGATATTACACTTTGTTGCACTCAAACTTGTCATGAAGTAATTGTTTTGACCTAATTTATCGGACTTGAAAGCATGCCTATCTTCTTATGTTGAAATCACTGTAATTGAATTATAACTGTGAAGCTCGTCATTACTTTTAGTTCCTTATTTAGTCTTGTTACTTACTGAGTTGGTTGTAATCACGCTACACCCTACACTTCGTGTGTAGATTCAGGCATTTCCGGACACGGTGGGTGTTGATTCACTGTGCAGTTGACCCTTCGAAGATTTCGAGGTAGCTGCTCGGTGTTTTCGCAGACCTTGTTTCTATTTTCCTACCCTTCCACTTATTGTATTTAGTTTCAGACTATGATAGACAGTATTTTTCCAGACTTCTGATATTTAGATGCTTATCTACTCAGTGACACCCCGATGTTTGAAATTTTTGCATTGTGTTTTGGATTTTCTATCCTATTTATGAGGAGTTTTATTATTTAAACTGCTTTAAATCCATTTTCTGTTAAAAGTGTTGGATTTATTTCATAAATGTCAGCTTGCCTAGTACCACGTTAGGTACCATCATGACAGGTTGGGATTTGGGTCGTGACACAGGAAAACCCAGTGGGATAAAACCGTAGCTAAGGGAAAAAGAGTACAACGCATATTTTCCTCCTCCTGATGAAACAATCACTTTATTTCTCAAAGAGAATCCATTCTTATTTTGTATCTCAACTTCTCAAACGGTAAGGTTGGTAATGTTTCATTGAATTGATCCACCAAATTATCAAGCAAACGAATTTGTTGAACATCTATTTCACCATTCTGTTGAAGATTGTGTCTGATAAAGAACTTTCGTGAAATATGTTTTATTTTGTTTTCCTTCAACATATCCTTCTTTCAATTGAGATAAGTAAACAACATCATCTTCAATATTATTAGATTCTTCTCTTCAAAGAAAAATCACATGTCTGTTGTGTGTTGAGTCACTTGCTTTATCAGTTGCTTATCTTGGCATGACTTGAATAAGTATCAATAATTAACTGCCTTATAGAATAATAATATGGCGGTACCCTCACATGAAAATAGATTGTTTGAAGAACGAACTTCAGGAAAATGCCTACATTTGCATAACTAACAAAATCTTGACAGTATTTGTTAGAATAAGAAAATCTATATCAAGGATTCTTTTTGCAATATAACACTAATCATATTTTAATATATCCACATATGAGTAAAACTATATCTCTCTAGAATATTGTTATACTTATGGTTCTAGCAAGATACATTAGTGCACCAATTGCACTAGACAAAAAATAAATCATTGTACGTCATGATTGCTCTAATCCACATAAAGATTTGCTGAAACTTTATTTAATAAATTTTCTCGAATCCTTAATATGCTCCAAAACAATGTAAATCCTTCAAGACTTTTCATTATACGCATATCAAATGTATTTTCAGACCAAAATCTGAAATGTCTGCATCCACCATAGGAGAACATGTCTCCATATAATCAATATCATGATATTTACAAACTTTCATGTGCCACAAGTCGACTTTATGTCTATCGACTTGATTTTTCATTTAACTTTTCGCACAAGAATACATTTATACCTTTACTGGCTTTATACTTTCAGGTGTTGGGACTATCCGTCCAACTTCATATTTTTCAGATGAAGTCAATTTTGATTGCATATTTTTTATTTGGTCAATCATTTATCTGTCCAAATTTCATGATAGATTTGAGCTCAAAATCCTTGTCTACATTAATGATATTGAGCGCTACATTATATTAACAATATCGTCGACGATCATTTTATATAGGTTCCTTCATCACACAATAAAGACATAACTTATCGAGGTCTCATTATTTTCAGGTACCTGAGCCTCTCCCGTGAGGTCTTATAAAGTGTTATGTCGTGGTGCTCTTCTAGAGCACTTGTCTCATTATTATGATCATTTGGAATCATTTGCTCCTCTCCTTCATCAAGGAGTTTTATCTTTGGAACCGATTAATCTATTACGCTTTATGCATGCCATAGACTCTGTCCATTATGGACTTTATTCTATTTGGAGCATTAGCAGCTAAAATATAACATTTAGCTTTGGGTCAGCAAATGCGCATGTCAATATTTTACAAATGAATTATCACTTGAACTTCAAGTTCACATTTTCTTGTACAAGAATCTAGGTGTACTCATAATAATTCATTCCATGTATTACTTTTTCAGCTGCCCATTTTCTCCCCCTAATATTGGGATCACCAACACATATCCTCAACCTTCTTTGGGGATCCATCTTTATGCATTGTGGTGGAACAATTAAATTATATAGCACATCCATATGTCTGGATGGAAATTATTTGGTTGGTGACCCTGAACCAATTATGATAGGGAGAATTTAGTATAACTTGTTGGCTAGATGCGTACAAATACTGCTGTATATTAAATAATACACCTCATATCAATTTTTTTTTTTGGAGTTTTATTCTCATAACCAATGGTTTAGCTTTAATTGGAGGCATACAATTTCAGCTAAACCAACTTGGATTTGAACCAGCATTATCAAGATAAATCACCATATTTATATTCTGGAACTGTGCTCTAATAATTTAAGCAAGCAACCTTGCAAAAGTCAAACTGCAAGTTGATAACAAATGCACATGTGACCATACAATAGATACATCTATTAAAATCATATAATAGTAAATGGTCCACATGGCAGGTGACTGGGCCCATATATTTATCACCTTTTATTCGTTCCATAAATCAAGGAATTCTATTCCAACCTTAACTGGTATATCATGAGAATAAGCAGCACAAGAGAATTCTTGAAGAATCTTCTATTTTTTAAATATATGCCAATGTGAATTCTCAATCAATCTTTTCGCATCATACTTGAACCGGAATGGCCAACCGGTCATGCCAACTAATATTTATTTTAGTAAACCTCTAGTTTACTTGTGGCATGTGATTCTATCATCATGCTTATACATGTGCAGTATCAATAGATGAATAGTCAGGTAACCTTTCATATTTACCCAGTATGATTATAGTAATATGAAGATATTCAATCTTTCTTTCATTTATAGTCTCAAATGCAAACCACTTTGGCTAATATATTTGAAACTCAAAATGTTTCTTTTGATACTTACTATAATATCAATGTCAAGAACAATTTTATTCATCCGGATAGTAACAAATTAGTTCTTCCGGAGCTCTTAATTAATTTTATACTATAATATCTTTTGTCACACCATCCATATGATGAATGTCTCCTTCACGGAGAAAATCATACCATAATAATTATCATGGTCAAAATCATCAGAAGCAAAAAAAAAAAATTGCTTTAATTTTTGCTTTAATAACTTTTTATAAGGCATGAAAAAAATATTTTTTGGAGTACAACATGTACGCGAACAATGACATATTCACTATCTTTATTTCTCTCAAACCTCTCTTAGAGGTGAGTTGTTGTATTTATCCAACCATACGTAAGCACATTATTATGCATAATCTTTATCTCTCACACACACACACACACACACACAAAACTCACCCCTAAGAGAGGTTTGCAACAAATAAAGATATATATATATATATATATATATATATATTTTATTTTTTTTACATTCACTTTTAGGAATGAGTCTGCATTTATAATGCTTATCACAAGTCACATTATTAAGGAATGAACTATAATCATGTGAGCGTATCTCGTATTAACAAACCATATTGATACATATTTACTTCACCTTTGAATGATTATTTTGAGAACCCTTATTGTTCTTCTTTTTACAATTACCATAATGATGACTATTATTATTTCGGTCTTTGGCACGCCCATGTTCATTTGTCAACCACTTGTCTTCATTAGACTTATTATGCACTGCTATCACATTTACTTCAAGAATGGAGCAAATCAAGTGGGACAAGTTTCATGCTTTTTCATGAAAAATACATTATTTTTCTTTGGGAAAAAGGCCAAATATATCCCTCTACTTTCATATATTGTCTATATTTAACTTCTGTTATACTATCGGGCCAAATTTATCCCTACTGTTATACTATTGGGCCAAACTTACCCCTACAATCAGCAAACTTTTAAAAATACCCCTTGATCTGTTAAGTAATTCAAAATCTCCCAAATTCTTTTTATTTAAATCACTTGTTGTTCTTCTTGCTCCATTATTTTCAAAAATTACTATTGATGTGAATGCTAAAGTTACTAGACTATACAAATTATTCATAATATTTTTTTAATTACCAATGCACCAATTTCTCTTCTTATAATAAATAAAATTAGTTTAGAATTTTATTTATTATTCAATCATATACACATTGTAGAATTCAATGAGTTTATTTATTGTGTATTATATGCAGCTGATCATCATGTATGTATATTTAAATATATTTTGTCATTGCCTGGTTAGTATAGAGTTCGATCGACTAACTTAAGAGTGTTCACGACCCAAAATCCACTAGTCGTGATGACACCTAACCCAACCCGCTAGGTAAGCCAACTAATAACCATCCAATTTCAATAATATTAATAAGACAATTGAACAAAAGGAATTATCTAAATCTTATACATTTCCCAAGAACTGGTAGTACAAATCATGAGCTTCTAAGAATAGAGTTTACAAAGCAGAAATAAAATAAATACATGGTCTGTTAGAGTAGTACATAAACAGTATTTTACAAATCTAAAGCTACCACGAACAAGAGGCAGCTACAGCCGGGACGCAGGTACATCTTCAATCCAGCTCCCATTAAACACGTCAATATCAGCAGCCAACATCTGCATGCAAGGTGCAGAAGTGTAGTATGAGTACAACCGACCCCATGTACTCAATAAGTAACAAACCTAACCTTAGGTTGAAAGTAATGACGAGCGTGTACCAAGGTCGGGTCCCAACTTCAATAACCAACAATAGTTCATAACAACATAAAACAAGTAATACCAGAAGTAACTCAACAATCAAATGCTCAACAAAAACATGATTTCTGAAAATAGTTCTGCCTTTCAAGTACTTAAATGAAAATCCAAATCGTTACTAGAGTTACCAAAAATATGAGTAAGTTTGAAAACAATAATTTTTCCAAAATCCTTTCCATAATAAATAGTAAGATGTTTAATTTTCTTTTCAGAAAACCAGTGTAAAACAAATGCATCACTATGCCCATCTGTCAACATGTGTGAGAAATTTTGAATGATGTGATACCGTACCGCATAAGAAAAATACATCTCTATGCATGTATGTCATGTGTGCATGCCAATGCAATGTATCTCACAGATGAACTCATGTACTCACACTCTCAGAGTACTCAATCTCAATGTCTCGCATTCTTTCTCACTATGCTCAAGGCTCAGCACACTCAATCACTCAGTGCTATACAATACCTGTTGCGGCGTGCAGTCAGATCCATATATGACCATAAGACCCATTGCGGCGTACAACCCGATCCACATATATATAGTCAACTGCGCTCACTGGGGGTAGGCAGACTCCGGAAGGGCTCCTTCAGCCCAAGCGCTATATTGTTATGGCGTGCATCCCGATCCAATATTGTTGTGGCGTGTAACCCGATCCAGTATTATTGCGGCGTGCAACCCGATCCAATAATATATATATATATATATATATATATATATATATATATATATAGCCCGAAGGCTCATTGCGGCATGCAAACCGATCCATATAAAATATAATCAATATAATATGCTGCGGCATGTAGCCCGATCCCAAAATTTCACTCTCACTCAGGCCCTCAGGCCTCACTCAGCCATCAATCTCTCCAGTCTCACTCACGGTCTCACAATGTCATGAAACTAGCCCGACAATAATGATATGATGTATCAATAAATAATAACTGAGAATGAGATATGGTATGAATGCATGAATATGATTGAGTATGAAATATCAATGAAATCAGTGAGATGACAGTAAGAAACGACCACTATGGGTCCAAACAATATCGGCATAAAGCCTAAACCTGATATCTATCATGATTGACAGCTCAATTATTTTATCACATGGTGAAAACACGAATATTAACAAAATAGGCCAATATTCAATGCCATGGAAACAACAGAGCCCCAATTCACATGGTGCACGCCCACACGCCCGTCACCTAGAATGTGCGTCACCTCAACACAAATCACATAACACGTATTTCAGGGTTTCATACGCTTAGCACTAAGATTAGAAGAGTTACTTACCTCGAACAAGCCAATTCCAACACCGAGCAAGCCAAGTGATGCTCCAAAATGTCATCATGTACGTTCCGACCTCCGAACATCTCAAAAACTAACCAAAAATAACTCAAATACGTCAAAAAATGCTAAAGGGGCCAATCTCGATCGAAAAGATCAAATCTTAAATCAAAAGCCCAAAATCGACCAAAAGCCCAATTCGGGCCCGCACCTCAGAACCTGACAAAATTTATAAAATCAAACAACCCATTCAATTACGAGTCCAACCATACTAGTTTTACTCAAATCTGACTCCAATTCGATGTTCAAAACTCAAAAATTCATAATATGAAACTTTAGGCCAAAACCCCCAATTTCCTCTATAAAATTCACAATCCAATTACCAAAAACAAAGGTAGAGTCGTGATATAAGATAAAAAATGATTAGAGAACACTTACCCCAGTACACAAGATAAACATTGCTCCAAGAATCGCCTCAATCCGAGGTTGGAAATGTTAAAATGAAGCCAAAATCGCAAACCCTTGTATTTAACATTCTGCCCAGCACTTTCGCACCTGCGACACATTAGCCGTTTCTGCGGCGTCGCATTTGCGACCAAAAACACGCTTCTATGGAGAAGCACTGGAGGTCTGCCTTCACACTTGCGGTAAAATACTCACATCTGCACACTCGCAGGTGCACGCCAACTTGTCGCTTCTGCGCTTCCAACTCACCGCATCTGTGCCTTCGCAAATGCGAAGCAATCTACGCTTCTGCAGAACCCTGCTCCCAGCAATATTCCGCTCCTGCAACCCCTTCGTCGCTTCTGTAACCCTCGCACCTGCGCAAACCAACCGCAGGTACGGTCACACCAAAACCAGCAATCTTAGCAAAAATCTAAAAATACAATGAAATGATCTGAACCTCGTCCGAAACTCACCTGAGTCTTTAGGGACCCCGTCCAAATATACCAACAAGTTCCATAACACTATACGGAACTACTCGAGGCCTCAAAACACACATAACAATATCAAAATGATGAATCACGCTTCAAATTGAAATCTATGAATTTTGAACTTTCAAATTCAATAACTCATGCCGAAACATAGCAAATCAATCCGGAATGACTTAAAATTTTGCGCACGAGTCCCAAATAACATAACGAAGCTATTCCAATTCTCGGAATCACAATCCGAATCCGATATAAAAAAGTCCACTCCCGGTCAAACTTTCCAAAATTTCAACTTCTGCCATTTCATGATGAATTCCACTACGGGCCTCCAAATCACAATCCGGACACGCTCTTAAGTCTGAAATCACCTTGTTACGACCTAAAGTCCACTAGTCGTGATGGCACCTAACCCAACCCGCTAGGTAAGCCAACTAATAACTATCCAATTTCAATAATATTTAACAGGGCAATTAATCAAAAAATTATTTGAATCTTATACATTCCCCAAGAACTGGTAGTACAAATCATGAGCTTCTAAGAATAGAGTTTACAAAGAGGAAATAAAATAAATACATAGTCTATTTGAATAGTACATAAACAGAGTTTTTCAGATCTAAAGCTACCATGAACAAGAGGCAGCTACAGCCGGGACGCAGGTACATCTTCAATCCAGCTCCCATCGAACACGTCAATATCAGCAGCCAACATCTGCATGCAATGTGCAGAAGTGTAGTATGAGTACAACCGACCCCATGTACTCAATAAGTAACAAACCTAACCTTAGGTTGAAAGTAGTGACGAGCGGGAACCAAGGTCGGGTCCCAACTTCAATAACCAACAATAGTTCATAACAACATAAAACAAGTAATACCAGAAGTAACTCAACAATCAAATGCTCAACAAAAATATGATTTCTGAAAATAGTATTGCCTTTCAAGTACTTCAATGAAAACCCAAATCGTTTACCAAACTTACCAAAAATATGAGTAAGTTTGAAAACAATAATTTTCCCAAAATCCTTTCCATAATAAATAAGATGTTTTATTTTCTTTCCAGATAACCAGTGTAAAACAAATGCATCACTATGCCCATCTGTCAACATGTGTGAGAAATCATGAATAATGTGATACCGTACAACATGAGAAAAACACATCTCTATGCATATATGTCATGTGTGCATGTCAATGCAATGTATCTCAGAGATTGCACTCATGTACTCACACTCTCAGAGTACTCAATCTCATTGTCTCGCATTCTCTCTCACTGTGCTCAGCACACTCAATCACTCAACGCTGTATAATACCTGCTGCGGCATGCAACCCGATCCATATATGACCATAAGGCCCGTTGCGGTGTGCAACCCGATCCATATATATATAGTCGACTGCGCTCACTGGGGGTGTGCAGACTCCGGAGGGGCCTCCTTCAGCCCAAGCGCTATATTGTTGCGGCATGCAGCCCGATCCAATATTATTGCGGCGTGCAACCCGATCCAATGTTGTTGCGGCGTGCAACCCGATCCAATATATATATATATATATATATATATATATATATATATATATATATATATATATATATATAGCCCGAAGGCTCATTACGGCGTACAACCTGATCCATATAAAATATAATCAATATAATATGTTGCGGCGTGTAGCCCGATCCCAAAATGTCACTCTCACTCAGGCCCTCAGCCTCACTCAGTCATCAATCTGTCCAGTCTCACTCACAGGCTCACAATGTAATGAAACTAGCCCGACAATAGTGATATGATGTATCAATAAAGAATATCTAAGACTAAGATATGGTATGAATGCATGAATATGCATGAGTACGAAATATCAATGAAATCAGTGAGATGACAGTAAGAAACGACCACTATGGGTCCAAACAATATCGGCATAAAGCCTAAACCTGATATCTAGTATGATTGACAGCTCAATTACTTTATCACATGGTGAAAACACGGATATCAATAAAATAGGGTCACTATTCAGTGCCATAGAAACAATAGATCCCCAATTCACATGGTGCACGCCCACACGCCCGTCACCTAGCATGTGCGTCACCTTAACACAAATCACATAACACGTATTTTGGGGCTTCATACCCTCAACATTAAGATTAGAAGAGTTACTTACCTCGAACAAGCCAATTCCAACACCGAGCAAGCCAAGCGATGTTTCAAAATGCCATCTCGCGTGTTCCGACCTTCGAACGGCTCAAAAACTAACCAAAAACAACACAAATACATCAGACAATGCTAAAGGGACCAATCCCGATTGAAAAGATCAAATCTTAAGTCAAAAGCCCAAAATCAGCAAAAAGCCCAACCCAGGCCCTTACCTCGGAACCCGATAAAATTTATAAAATCCAATAATCCATTCAATTACGAGTCCAACCATACTAGTTTCACTCAAATCCGACTCCAATTCGATGTTCAAAACTCAAAAATTTATATTATGAAACTTTAGGCCAAAACCTCCAATTTCCTCTATAAAATTCACAATCCAATTACCAAAAACGAAGGTAGATTCGTGATATAAGATCAAAAATGAGTAGAGAACACTTACCCCAGTCCACAAGATAAAAATTGCTTCAAGAATCACCTCAATCTGAACTTGGAAATGTTAAAATAAAGCCAATATCGCGAACCCTTGTATTTAACATTCTGCCCAGCACTTTCGCACCTGTGGCACATTAGCCGCTTCTGCGGCGTCGCATTTGCGACCAAAAACATGCTTCTGCGGAGAAGCACTGGAGGTCTACCTTCGCACCTGCGGTAAAATACTCGCATCTGTGCACTCGCAGGGGTGCGCCCACTTGTCGTTTCTGCGCTTGCAACCGCTTCTGTGCTCAACTCGCCGCATTTGCGCCTTCGCAGATGCGAAGCAATCTCCGCTTTTGCGGAACCCTGCTCCCAGCAATATTTCTGCTCCTACGACCCCTTCGTCACTTCTGCGACCCTCGTACCTGTGCAAATCAGCCGCAGGTGCGGTCACACCAGAACCAACAGTCTTAGCAAAAATCCAAAAATGTAATGAAATGATCCGAACCTCATCTGAAACTCACCCGAGCCTCTCGGGACCCCGTCTGACTATACCAACAAGTTCCATAATATAATACAGACCTACTCGAGGCCTCAAAACACACATAACAATATCAAAACGATGAATCACACCTCAAATCGAAATCTATGAACTTTGAAATTTGAACTTTCAAATTCAATAACTCGTGCCGAAACATAGCAAATCAATCCGGAATGACTTCAAATTTTGCGCATAAGTCCCAAATAACATAACAAAGTTATTCCAATTCCCGAAATCACAATTCGAATCTAATATCAAAAAATCCACTCCCGGTCAAACTTTTCAAAATTTTAACTTCTCCCATTTCAAGCCAAATTTCACTACGGATCTCCAAATCACAATCCGGACGCGCTCCTAAGTCCGAAATCACCCAATGGAGCTAATGGAACAATCAAAACTCCGTTCCGGGTTCAAATTCATAAAAAGTCAAACTTGGTCAACTCTCCCAATTTAAAGTTTCAACAATGAAATTCATTCTTCCAATTCGATTCCGAATAACCTGAAAACCAAAACCGACGATTCTCATAAGTCATAATACATCATACAGAGCTACTCATGCCCGTAACCTACCGAGCGAAGTGCAAATGTTTAAAACGACCGGTCGGGTCGTTACAGAGTGTAGGCATTTAATTAAAGCAAAGTTGAATTAGACAATGTAAAGTCTTCGAGGAACTTCAACTTCAATCACTAATACTTGCAAAGTCTCCATACATTTGGTGCAACGAATTCATTAAAATTGAGATGTTGTAAATACTTTTAGAATTTATAAAAGCTACCTAATTTAAATTTTTTAATTTACTATATTTTGTTTATTCAATTGTATTATTTAATATTTTTTTCTCTAATTCAGAAAGCTGGTAAATGCCAGTTATTTCAAAAATAGTGGACCAAAAAGAACAACAAGTGATTTAAATAAAAGGAATTTGGGAGATTTTGGATTACTTAACAGATCAAGGGGTATTTTTAAAAGTTTATTGATTGTAGGGGTAAATTTGGCCCGATAGTATGACGGAGGTTAAATATAGACAATATATGAAAGTAGAGGGGTATATTTGGTCGTGTTTCCTTTTTCTTTAGTCATCATTATATCATTAATATAGCGCATTTAGCCACTTTTCATGTAAAGATAAATCTGAACGAAAACACTGTTCAAAATCCGGAAAATACTCTAGCATAATATACTGAAATTCCAGTATAATATACTGGAACTGGAGTTCCAGCAAAGTATATTGGAACTCCAGTATATTTCCAGCAAAGTATACCGGTCCAGTATATTATGCTGGAAATTCCTACACAGGTGCTCGAATCTCCTGTATATTATGCTGGAACTTTCCGCGTGTTGGAGTTCCAGCATAATATGCTGGAAGTTCATACACAGGTGCACCAAACTCCAGTATATTATGCTGGACCGGTCTCTGTTGCAGCAAAATAGTGACTATTTTTTAATAACTTGACAAATGCTAGCTATTTTTGAATGACCAGTCCGAAAACTGGCTAGACCGTGCTATTTTTACGAGCCTCTCAAATATGCTTTTAACAGTGCCGATTGGGCTTTCTTGCACCAACTCAAAAAAGTAATTAGTGCAAGTAAATCTAGTGATACAAATTATGAAAATAGCACCTAAAATATTATTCTCATCGTTTGATTTAAAAAGAAAAACTTGAATATTCAAACATATGTAAAGACAGTTTAGTCAAACCATCTCACTATATGTTATCTAAATGTGTGATTAAGTACCACAAAAAAATGCCTCATGCTATTTAGTAAATTCTGGTCTTCGCATATTCCAAGAATGATTGTATACATTTACAATGCTCATAAATACCGAGTTTCTTTTCAAATTGCATGTTAATTAAATATGGAGTAATAAACATACATTGTCACAAAATTTGTCACTTTGTCTCCATAAATATATGTAAGTTACTTGTTTTCTAATTCATCCAATTATCAGAATGGGATGATTGAGTTCTTTTAGAAAACCAACATAAAAGCTAAGTATTAGTTTTATCTAAGAAGTGCAATAGCAATTCTATCAAAGACAGAGTTTAGAATAAGTTGCCCGCTGGAACTAACTCAGACTTAGTACCATAATCACGTATTCCGTAAGCTATATTTCTCACTTGATTTTGCAGTTAAAAGTGCATATTGGTATAATAGTAGAAAGATGAAAGTATGCAGCATTACTGGTATATCATGTTTACTTAATTAGGCTCCATTATGTCTTATGATCAAATTTTATCTAACGTGGCCAATCTCAAATAATCAGAAAAGAAAACTATTATAGCTAAGCCAAGATAGAGCACAAAAAGAAAATAGTAACATGTGAGCGCAAGGAAACAATAAATTTGTACCTTCTCCCATAAGGGGGTTTCATGGACAGAGATTATACAGCCAACCAGTAGCAAATCCCTTTTGATTTCGACAAGCGCTGAAATCAAACATGATCTACTTAACTCTTAAAGAATTGAGAAGAAGGCAAGCCTCGCGCTACCGTTGATGTCGCCCACTCGGCTTCAAATTCGGATTAGAATTTGATCAAATAATCTGATTGATTGATTAATTTTTGGACCAAATTTATTTGTTAATATTAACGAAATATTATTTAATCCAAATTAAACTGTTTCTATAATGATAATTTATTTTTTTCTGTTTCAATTTTCCCGTTATAATTTGAATTTGGCGGTTTGCGTAAATAGTCATTTTATAAAATAGTCATTTTGAGTTGAAACCTTACATGAAGAGTTGCAACTCTTCGGTATTACCCAACCTTCTGGCTATAAATGCATGAACTCTCCCTCAGATTTTCATTAAGAAAATTCTGATTTTTCCTTCTTCCTTCTGCATTATTTTAACAGAAAGAAAGCAGTAAGTGTGATTTGCTACTGATCTTTCAATTCGTTGGTCACGGGGGTTTGAAGTACCGTTACACCAGTGAGGGTAATCCGTTCTATCCTGAGAGAAAATAATCAAACACTGTGAATTCAGTGGGCTCAGATTAATTTTGTTCTTCTACATTTCTGATTTTACATTGTTTCTATTTTTTAATATATTTTCGAATACAACATACTAACAAGCTTAAGGAACTTAATATTTTTTTTCATGTATTCATATTATATTCTGTTTATAGGAGACTAAATCTTAATGATTTCTACTCTCAGTTTGGAGACTACAATCTTCGAATTTTCTACTCCTTGGTTGAGATTAAAGTCCTTGCACTTTCTACTCAATTACGAGATTAAAATATTTATATTCTACTCGTTGTTTATTCGGTTTGAATATATAAAATCTTCAACGTGGTATTTAATCTGTTTTTATTAAAGTTTATTCGGTTCGAAGATTTTAAATATTTCACTGTTAATTATTTTGTTTCTGTTTTGTGACTAACAGAAATGACAGAAACAGGAACCCCCGTAGTTGGCTCTACGAGCAATGTTGCTACTTCCAGTTATTCTGTGCCACCACCGGCTCCAGCGAAAAAGGCCGAAATTTTTTTCGGGATTGATTTCAAATGTTGGCAACAAAAGATATTTTTCTATTTGACTACTTTGAGTCTAGAGAAGTTCATCAAGGAGGACGTTCCTGTTCTGCCGGAATCAACTCCTAAAAATGAACATTTTATTGTGACTGAGGCATGGGCACTCAGATTTTTTGTGCAAGAATTATGTTCTTATCGAATTGGAGG
Organism: Nicotiana tabacum; assembly: GCF_000715075.1. Classification (NCBI taxonomy): domain Eukaryota; kingdom Viridiplantae; phylum Streptophyta; class Magnoliopsida; order Solanales; family Solanaceae; genus Nicotiana; species Nicotiana tabacum. The sequence continues at coordinate 2,684,528 of NC_134096.1, forward strand.
ATGATCTTTACAATGTCTATAGTAATGCGAAAACTTCGAAAGAACTATGAGATGCGTTGGAAAAGAAGTATAAAATCGAGGATGCCGGTTTGAAGAAGTTTGTTGCGGTCAAGTTTTTAGACTATAAGATGGTAGACAACAAGTTTTTCATTACAAAAGTTCAAAAATTGCAAGTTATAATTTATGATCTCCTTGCTGAGGGTATAATCTGAATTAATGCTTCTGTTGAAAGTATTAATTTTGTTACTAATTACGAATTTGTCATTGAAAGTTTGGTCATCAATGAGGCATTTTAAGTTGTAGCAATGATTGAGAAGTTGCCTCCTTTATGGAGGGACTTTAAGAACTACATGAAACATAAGTGCAAGGAGATGAAACTCGAAGATCTCATCGTTCGATTGAGAATCGAAGACGACAATAAAGTTACAAAAAAAAACACATGGAAACTAAATAATTATGGGAGAAAATATTGTTGAGGCTGCTCTAACTAATCCGAAAAAGAGGAAGAAGTCTTCTAGACCAAAGAACTATCCCAACAAGAAGAAATTCAAGTGAACCTGCCACAACTGTGGAAAGCTTGACACAAAGCTACAGAATATCGTGCTCCATAGAAAGAGAAAAAAAAGGGTCAAGCAAATATGGTTAAAACAAATGATAATATTAATGACTTGTGCGCTATGTTGTCTGAATGAAACTTAGTGGGAAATCCTAAGGTGTCACGACCCAAAATCTCACCCGTCGTGATGACGCCTATCTCAATACTAGGCAAGCCAAAAATCTCAACAAACCACAATTTCTTTCAAGATTGAAAATATAATATTTAAATACAATACAAACACTTCCCAAAACATGGTGTCACTGAGTACATGAGCATCTAATATGAATACAAGTCTGGAAAATACTCATACTATAATAGTCTGAGATCAAATATGATAAATAAAGAGATAGAGAAGGAGAGACAAGGTTTGCGGAACACGGCAGCTACCTCAAAATCTCCTGAAATCAACACCCGCTATGTCCGAGAACACCTGGATCTGCACACGAAGTGTAGGGTGTAGTATGAAGTACAACCAACTCAGCAAGTAACAATAATAAATAAGGAACTGAAGATAGTAACAAGCTACACAATTATGGTTCATTTTCAGTAATCCCAACAAAGAATAGACATGCTATCAAATCTGGCAGTTTAATGTCAAATTAATTATTTTTTATACAGTTCCTGTTCATGTAATCAGTATATCAACAATCTTTCAGAAATTTCACAACAATGACAGATAGCAACTAAGTGCAACAACAAATGAAAATCAAGTACAACCTCTCAGGACAACAATCACTCACTGGGCTCTCAGCCCTCATCACTCCCTGGGCTCCCAGCCCTCATCACTCACTCAATGGGTACCCGCGCTCACTGGGGGTGTACAGACTCCGGAGGGACTCCTACAGCCCAAGCGCTATAATCTTCACAGACAACTCACGTGTTGCACGGATAACTCACGTGCCATAATATAAATATCTGGATCCGCACGGCCAACTCACGTGCTGCACGGTCAACTCACATGCTATAGTATAATATAAGGATCCGCACGGCCAACTCACATGCTATAGTATAATATAAGGATCCACACGGCCAATTCACGTGCTATAGTATAATATAAGGATCTGCACGGCCAACTCACCCGCACGGGTAACTCACGTGTTGCACGGATAACTCACGTGCTATAGTATCAATATCTCACAATCAGGCCCTCGGCCTCACTCAGTCATAAATCTCTCCAGTCTCTCGGGCTCTCAATAATCATGAAATCAACCCAAACAACAATGATATGATGTATCAATAATAATAACATGGACTGAAATAAAATGTGCAAGTAAAAATTGAGAATGAGTATATATAGCATTTAGCAGGAAATTCAACAAGTACGCGACCTCTGTGGGTCCCAACAGTACTATCACATAGCCTAAGCATGATTTCTAATATGATTTACAGTCAAATTTTATCAACACATAGAGAGTATATAGCTAACAATAAATTATTCAACTTTACAATTCCCCGGGACGGACGAAGTCACAATCCCCTAGGTGCACACCTACACGCCCGTCACCTAGCGTGTGTGTCACCTCCAAAATAATCACATGATACCAAAATCTAGGGTTTAATACCCTCAGGACCAGATTTAAAACTGTTACTTATCTCAAGCCGTGAAATTCTTATTCCGCAATTTCCTTTCCTCGTGAATTAGTCTCCAAACACCTCGAATCTGGTCATAAATAATTCGTTTCAGTCAATAAAATTCATTGAAATTAATTCCATAAGAAAATAATGATTTTCCATAAAAATCTTAAATTAGCTCAAAAATCGTCTGTGGGGCTCACGTCTCGGAACTCGACAAAAGTTACAAAATCCGGAAGCCCATTCAATCACGAGTCTAACCATACCAATTTTACCAAAATCCGACCCCAACTCGACCCGCAAATCTTCAATTTAAACCAAGAGGGTTTTCAAAATTTTCCAACTCAATTCACCAATTAAATGATAAAAACAACCATGGATTCGGGTAATTTAACCAATATTGAGTTAAGAATACTTACCCCGTTGTTTCATCTTAAAATCACCCAAAATCGCCTCAAATTCGAGCTCCAAATCGTCAAAAATTGAAAAGTCCCATTTTCAGAACTTAAACTCACTGCCTAGACATTTGCTCTACGCGATCACGAAAATTCCCTATCGCAAACGCATTCACGCGATCGTGTAGAAGGAAAACATTATCAGATATCAAAAAATTCTAGCAGCTATTCAAGTCCAAATTTTTGATGCGTTAACCATCCAAAACTCACCCGAGCCCCTCCGGACCTCGACCAAATATACCAACAAGTCCTAAAATATTATATGGACTTAGTCGAACCCTCAAATCACCTCAAACAACGCTAAAATCATGAATTACACCCCAATTCAAGCGTAATGAACTTTGAAGTTTCTAATTTCTACAAACGACTCCGGAACCTATCAAATCACGTCCGATTGACCTTAAATTTTGCACACAAGTCATAAATGACATAACAGAGGTATTCCAATTTTCAGAATCGGATTTCGACCCCGATATCAAAAAGTCAACCCCCAGGTCAAACTTCTCGAAAATTAAACTTTCGGCATTTCAAACCTAATTCCTCTACGGACATCCAAATAATATTCCGGACACGCTCCTAAGCCCAAAATCACCATACGGAGCTATTGGAATCATCAAAATTCAAATCCGAGGTTTTTTACATATAGGTCCATATCCGGTCCACTTTTCTAACTTAAATTTTCAATTATGAGACTAAGTGTCTCATTTCACTCCGAGTTCCTTCCGGACCCGAACCAACTAACTCAATAAGTCATAAATCAACTGCAAGACATAAATTAAGTAGTAAATGGGGGAATATGATTATAATATTCAAAACGACCGGCCGGGTCGTTACATAAGGAGTTGTGAATTGATTCTGAAGCCACCCGCCATGTTTGTGTTGTTAAAGAAGCATTTGCTTCATATGCTCCTGCTAGGCCCGACGTGACCATTTTTATGGGAAATTTTGCAATGGCCAAAATTGAAGGTTATGGAAAGATATTCCTGAAGATGACCTCTGGTAAGGTGGTGACTCTAAACAACGTTTGTCATGTTCCTGAAATAAGGAAGAACTTAGTTTTTACTTCATTTCTCGTCAAGAACGGGTTTAAGTGTGTTTGTTTCAGACAAAGTTGTAATAAGTAAGAACGAGATGTACTTAGGAAAAGGTTACCTTACTGAGGTCCTTTTCAAACCAAATGTAATAGTTGTTGACAATAATAAAATTTCAGCTTCTTCTTACTTATTTGAGTCAAATGATTTATGGCATATACGTTTGGGACATATCAATTATAAAACCTTACGGAAAATGATTAATTTGTAAGTGTTGCCTAAGTTGGAATGCGACAAATCAAAATATCAAATATGTGTAGAATCTAAGTAAGTTAAAAGGAATTCAAATCCTTTAGACTTAATTCACACAGATATTTGCTACATGAAGTCAATACTATCTCGTGGTGGAAAGAAGTATTTCATAACTTTTATTGACGACAATACTCGATAGTGCTATGTTTACTTACTTAGTAGTAAATATAAAAACATAGATGCTTCAAGCAATATAAAAATAAAGTTGAAACGCAACTTAACAAGAAAATCAAAATGATAAGAAGTGATAGGGGTGGTGAATACGAATCTCCTTTTGAAGAAATATGTTTAGAATATGGAATTATTCATCAAACAACGACACCTTACATGCCCCAATCCAATGGGATTGCGGAAAGAAAGAATCGTTCATTAAAGGAGATGATGAATGCATTGTTGATAAGTTTTGGTTTGCCACAGAACTTGTAGGGGGAAGCCATTCTTACGGCTAATCGGATACTAAATCGAGTACCCCATAGCAAAACACAATCCGTTCCATATGAAAAATGAAAAGAAAGGAAGCCCAACTTGAATTATTTCAAAGTGTGTGGGTGTTTGGCAAAAGTGCAAGTTCCTAAACCCAAAAGAGTAAAGATAGGACCGAAAACCGTTGATTGTATTTTCATAGGATATGCAACAAATAGTAAATCATATCGATTTCTGGTTCATAAATTAGAAAATCCCGATATTTATAATAATACAACTATAGAATCAGATAATGTTGAATTTTTTGAAAATATATATCCATATTAAAAATATGAGTTGATTGGTGAAGGATTTAAACGACCTAGGGAAGAAACAAAAAAAAGTACGTATAATCAGAAGGATCCAAGACGTAGTAAACGTCAAAGAACGTCTACTTCATTTGTACCAGATTTTATGATTTTTTTATTGGAAAATGAGCCTCGAACATTTAGAGATGTCTTCTTCCAAATCATTATTTTGAAAAGAGAAAATCAATAGTGAAATAGAATCCATACTGAACAATCATACATGAGAATTGGTTGATCTTCCTCCAGGCAATAAACTGTTGGGTTCTAAATGGATTTTTAAGAGGAAAATGAAAGATGATGGTACTAGTGACAAAGGGTATAGACAACGAGAAGGTCTTGACTATTTTGATACATACTCTCCAGTTATAAGAATTACATCCATACGAATATTAATAGCATTAGTTGCGGTATATGATCTTGAAATTCATCAAATGGACGTTAAAACTGCCTTCTTAAATGGAGATTTGGAGAAAGAAATTTACATGCAACAAACCGAGGGATTTGTGGTTCCAGGTAAAGAAAAGAAGGTATGTAGACTTGTTAAGTTGCTTTACGGACTAAAACAAGCACCCAAACAATAGCATGCGAAATTTGACCAAACAATATTGTCAAATGATTTTAAGATAAATGAATGTGATAAATGTGTTTACATTAATACAAATCACATAGTCATTGTTTGCCTATATGTGGATGATATGTTGATAATGAGTAATGACACTGCCAGCATAAATGCAACTAAGTGTATGCTAACTAGCAAGTTTGATATGAAAGACTTGGGAGTTACCGATTTAATTCTGGCTATTAAGATCCATAAGACTCCTTAAGGTCGGACATTATCGAATTCTCATTACATTAAAACAGTACTTGAAAAATTCAAGTACTTAGATTTTAAAGTTGCAAAGACTCCAATTGACGTGAATCTTGCCCTTGCAAAGAACAAAGGCCAAAGCATATCACAATTGGTTTATGCCCGTGTGCTGGGATGTTTAATGTATATCATGAATTGTACTCAACCAGATATAGCTTGTGCTATAAGTAAATTGAATCGCTATACAAGTAATCCAGGTCAATCTCATTGGATAGCGATGAAATGAGTTTTGGGTTATTTAAAACATACCCAAGAGTTTGCTTTGCACTACAGTAATTATCTTGCGGTGATTGAGGGATACTGTGATGCAAATCGGATCACCGGTTCAACTGATTCTTAATCTACAAGTGGATATGTATTCACTATTGGTGGACTAGCGGTAACTTGAAAGTCATCCAAACAAACTTGTATTGCCCGCTCTACAATAGAGGCTGAGTTTATAGCCTTTGATAAAGCCGGTGAAGAAGCTGAATGGCTCCGAAATTTCTTGAAAGATATTCAATTTTGGCCCAACCCGTTGGTACCAATATGCATACATTGCGATAGTCAAGCAGAAATTGGAAGGTCTGAGAGTGTTATATATAACAGTAAATCTTGTCATATACGACGAATACATAAAATCATTAGGCAGCTACTCTCTAGGGGGATTCTCACAATTGACTACGTAAAGTCAAGCGATAATGTGTCGAATCCGCTTGCAAAAAGCCTAACTAGAGAGGTAGTTGAAAGATCATCGAGGGGAATGGGACTATGGTTGAGGACAAGTCATTGTGGCGGTAACTCTACCTATAAGACTAGAGTCCCAAGATCTAGGATCAATGAGATCAAACAAAATCATTAATGGCGGATCAACATTGTCAACTAAAAGTTTTGGTCCATTCTCGTGACGAGACAATGTTCAGTACCAAGGATAAAACATTAAGGCATTTTAATAGTTTCTAAATTTGATACGGGGTATATCAAAGAGTGTATCTACGGGATAACACGTTTAGGAATCACCTATGTAAGTGTGAAGTGTTAGCCGCATCAAGGAGAATTTTTCAAGGCTAGTTCTCTACGCACTTATAAAACCAGGCGGTGTTCATGGCTGAAACAAACACAACAATGAGAACCAAAGACGGTTAAGGGTTGATTGTGTGACTTATGATTGTCTAGGTATACACCAAAGTTCAACAGCTCAAAGATATCAAATCTACCGATTGATCGAGTTTATCCGACATAAGTTCCCTACGAAAAGTTCAAAGGGAATCCTACTTATCCCTGATACAATTAATCCTTGCTTGCGAATCACACAGTTTTTCATGCATATTTCCGTGATATAGCCATTTCCCATTCATGTGGGGGATTGTTGGGTTTTTTAAGCATAAATGTAGCTTAAAAGAGGGTGAATGGGAAATGGAGGGAAATTGAAAATATTTGAGTTTCCCTCCTTGACAAAGGGACATTGTCCCATATTGGAAGAGGAAAAGAGTTTTGATGGGTATATATACAATTGCACTTCTACTAGCTCTTAAAAAGTTGAGAAGAAGGCAAGCCTCGCGTCGTCGTCGTCGTCGCTCGCTCGCTCGGCTCTACTTCGGCTTCGGCTTCAGATTTGGTCAAATGATCTGATTGATTGATTAATTTTTTGGACCAAATTTATTTGTTAATATTAACGCAATATTATTTAATCCAAATTAGACCGTTTCTATAACGGTAATTTAATTTTTCCCGTTATAATTTGAATTTGGCGGTTTGCGTAAATGACCATTTTATAAAACAACCATTTTGAGTTGCAACCTTACATGAAGAGTTGCAACTCTTCGATATTACTCAACGTTTTGGCTATAAATATATGAACTCTCCCTCAGATTTTTCTTACAAAAATTCTGATTTCTCCTTCTTCCTTTTGCATTAATTTTACAGAAAGAAAACAGTAAGTGTGATTTGCTACTGATCTTTCAGTTTGTTGGTCACTGGGATTTGAAGTACCGCTACACCAGTGAGGGTAATCCGTTCTATACTGGAAGGAAATAATCAAACACTGTGAATTCAGTGGGCTCAGATTAATTCTATTTTCTTCTACATTTCTGATTTTACATTGTTTCTATTTTTGAATATATTCTCGAATACAACATACTAACAATGTAACACAAAAATTGCACCAAAACTAAAATTTTAACATAAGTAAATGATACTCCCTATACCATAAGAAGCAAACTGAATATTGATATGGCAAACGAAATGTCAAGGTTTCCATTGGCTCAACCAAATTGATTAAAAGTTGTTGGCTCTTCATGAAATGGGTTATCTTCTTAGTTGGTTAAAGTCTCGTGCTAATAACATGTTAAGAAATTAAGTTCAAAGTAACAATATAAAACATAAAAATAGACAAGAGATATAGAGAGGAAGGAGAGAACTTTCATATTTCATCAACTGTTTTCCAAGTATTTTCAAGTGTGTACAATGTGATGCTCAAACTCTCTATTTATAGGATGATATTTAGGTAATACAAAGGGATGTCATGAACATGGTATTAACTATTGAGATCATGCGAAAGATCGTGGAGGAGGTTATGGAGGTGTGAGAGTTACAACAATAATAATAAGAAGTAGTGTGAGAAGTTATGAAGAAAAATAATGAGAGTAACTTCTTTAGTAATTATAAACATCCACTACATAATATAATATTTCATAACATACTCCTCATTTTAAGCTTTATTTTCTAACTACTAAGGCTAATAAAAATTTGAGCCATTTCAACAACGTTCACTTCATTGTTAATTAAACTCCGTGAAGTGAAGGAAAATCTTGTTGTTCGGATTTTGAACCACTTGTTGTATGTAATTATGCAAAGACTCATACCTTTGGAAAGCTTCGACGTCTAGCAGGCCTTGTCTGTGGATGCTGGCGTAGGTAAAAAACGCAAGACGACGACGATCCAATGTCATTTACGATATCTCGCTTGTCCGCTAACCCCATTATTACTTGTTGTTACCACACGTTATGCTCAAAAGGATTTGTAACGCTCTGTAACTAATGTTGAGTCACATCTTATTCGGGATTGACCATTTCTTTGTTTCTATCTGTACATATGAGATTTCACGGTAAATCTTCTCGTATTAAGTCCTCACTAGAACCAATATCAATGATCCCAAGGTCAACTATTTTGGCTAAATTGACCTCGAATTCATTCTTCAAAGGACCTTCCACTCTATTGATCATCTCCGTGCACACAATTTGGCATTATTTGCCACGTGTCAATATTTAATTTGTCCACGTGGTAGGCTCAGTTTTTACCTAAATAATTAGAGATAATACATAATTACTGTGTTGGGGTTGTACCAAAGTTCCATTTGCACCACTTAAAAATACGGGTGTCATATGACCCCCTGCATTTGTTAGAAGTGTAATAAGTACCACCTTTTCAAGTCATCCCAATTTCAAAAGAAGAAGTGTAAATCACGCGCTTGGCACATGTCAAATTCATTTTGTTATTAAAATTTTTCAGTTTACCGTTTTATTTGTCTTTTTAATCTTATTTTATTCTTTTTCTTTTGCCTTTTCTTTCTCTTGCTCTCTTTCTTCACCATTTCTCCCCTTCGTACCCATCACCTTCCGTCTCTCCCCCTCTGCTCCTTGTTGCCGGCCACCCTACATCACCCACCGGAAAACTCTCATCTTAAAATGTTGTTGGAGATAATAGACCAGATAAAATTTGTGAGGCCCTTTGAGTAGCGTAAAAACGGTCTTCTAAATTTGTAGGAAACAAGACAATAAATGGCAGCTGAGATAAATTGGCAGAAAGATGATGTTGCTGGAATCACTATTTTTTCCGGTTAGAAACATTGTAAAGAAAAAAAAAACGGGAAAAAGAAAGAAGAAAGGAAAGAAAGAAAAAAAGAAAAGAAAAATATCGAAGGGAAAAAAAAGTAAAATGAAAAGAAGAAAACATAATTGTAAAACAAAATTTGCTTCTCATCGGAATCATCAACTTATCCGGCAAAATACTACAAGGAAGAAGACAAATGAAAAAATAAAAAAGAAACGAAAAAAAGAGAGATAAAAGTCAAGGCATTAATAAATAAAGGATAGAAAAAAAAAGTAGAAAAGAGAAAAAAGAAAAGAATAGAAAAGGGAAGAAGCTAGGGGTGTGAAAATGGTGGATGGAGTTTTAGGGGAGAAGTAAACAAGAAAGGGAATAAAAGAAAAGAAAAAAGAGAAAAAAGAGAAAAAAGAAAAAAAATTAATATTTTAGGGTTTTCACACGCAATCATCAGGTGTAAACCAAAATAAGTACCGCGTCAACTCAAAAGGTGGCATTAATCTCGCTTCTAACAAATGCAGGGTCATAGGACACCCGTATTTTTAAGGGGGTGTAATTGGAACTTTGGTATAATTTCAATAGGGTAATTATGTATTATTCCAAATAATTATCTTAGATCTTGTTGTCAAAACCCTTTTATACTATTAAGAAGATATGAATGTTTTAATTCAAGGTCCTAAATTATTCAAAGTCATACTAAAACTCAAGAAATTGAAATAAACAACTTTTAGATAAAATGGCTACGCGCTTCGACAACGCCGATAAGACAAATGAAAAATCATACAAGAGGAAGCGAATTTTATGCTTCTAATCTAAACCTCACAGAATTTAATACGTTGATGACAAACTTGAAGAGTTTAATTGCACAATAAATGCTTTATCAGTTGGTGATCACATAAGTAGTTAGGAAGAGGTTCAGAAATAAATTAAAGGAATCAAAAGTAAGACCCCACATTTAATACTTTATCTATGCTTCAAGATAAGGATGTCGTTGAATATTTACTTGCACATTATTATGATTAGGTACTTTGACTCGTTTTAATTTATGTGAATTTATTTTATTTTTAGTCCGTGCCAAAAGAAATGATATATTTCCTTATTTGGAAACAATTTACTTTTATGCAATGATTTATAGCCACACAAAATATATGTGCCTCATTTTATACCACAAGTTTAAAAAAATTCTTTCTTTTCTTAAATTCCGTGCTCAGTCAAATAGGTTCACATAAATTGAAACAGAGAGAGTAATAAATAAATATATATTTTTAACTGCTCCAAAAACAAATATAGGTAAGGTAAAGGTGGATACTTTGAATTGGAAGAAGAGGTATTGGTTTTGTGAACTCTTAGAAGATGTACCATGCTACAACTAGTCAAACTGTATCAATGTATCTCACGCCGGTGCCAAATGTTAATCATTTTACTAAATTGTTTTTAAAATATTTGACATTTTAGAAGAAAAGACGGTATTTTTACTTTTTTTTTCACCCCTGTCCAATTAGTGGAACATTTATTAACTAAAACATTTATTAATTGTACATCTTATTAAAAATATGTTTTTACTTTTATTTATCCATTTTAACAAATCTCGAGGCAAATAATTTTTTTTTATTTTATCCTTATCATTAAATATCCATTCTCCAAATTATTTTCAGACTTTTTGAAATATTATTATTATTACGGGTACTATGGTAAAATATGTACTTTATTATTTCTTAAAAGAAGTGCAACATCTATTGTGAACAAGTAAAAGTTAACGTAAAGAATAGTATACTAATATTTTGATGATTAGAGCTATTAAATATTTTTTAAATAGCACATAAAGAGTCACTTGGTTTTTAGGCTATTTACAAACTAGTTTTTAGTTTTATGAATCTACCTTCTTCTTTTTTATATATGAGAGTTTTACTTTTACACGTAAGAGATCTGTCTTTTACACATAAGAGATCTAAAAAGATCATTTTCTTAAATTCAAAATTGTAAAGGGGCATAATGTATAAATAGCACATAAAAAATATTAGGTATTAGAGGTATATCACATATATTGAACTTCCTTTATCGAATTATTTTTCCACTTCTTTCAAGTTTTGGACACCGTTGCATAAATTTCAGACTTTGTCAATGATGTAAACACATTAAGAGACTAATAGAGTAATAATTTTTTATACTACCAATAAATATAATTTAAATCCATGAACCAATTATTGTAATATACCTAGGATTGATATTATGCATGGACCATAATAAACCTTTTAGTTAAAGTAGCAATCCAATTGAGGTGACAGTCATTATCTTCTCACAGTACACACAACAATAATGTCTCGTAAAAAATACGAGCCCAGAACCATAATTTGGTTCTTTTGTACTCAAAAAATCAAAATATATAGGAAAAAAACTTGGGGATCATAATATGTATAGCGCGGTATTTCACCGCGCTATACCTTAACGGCACGTTTGCCCGTTAATGTATAGCGCGGTGAAATACCGCGCTATACTTAATTATTGGGCCCACTAATAATTCTTCTGATATTAACTGAAACACCAATAATTCAACAGGGTATAACGCGGTTAAATACCACGCTATACGTAAAAGTTGGGCCCACTAATAAATCTTCTGAACTTAATTGACAGACCAATAATTCAACTGGGTATATCGCGCATATTTAAGGCGCTATACATTAATTTTTCCTTATTTAAAGAGTTTTAGGAGGATTTTGTAAAAAATCATTCAGAATCCTTCGAGTCTTCCGAAATATTTGTTCGTTAAGTTATTTTGTATTTTGTCATAATGTCTCAAGATCGAAGAATTAGGGTTTCATTATATTGGGGGAGGAGAGGGGTGAGGTTGTGTCAATACACTATAGTTGTTCTCCACATTGTCATGTTAAGCTGCCACTTACAATAGAGTACGATACATTGATATCATTGTTATGTAAAAGAATGAGTGTGAGCAAACGTTCGGTGAATATTAAAGTAAACGGAAGATATCTGTATTTTGTTACTCCACAAGGGGTTGCTTGTTATGCTGAGTTTAACATCGAAGACGATGAAACTCTGAGAGATTTTTTTAGGACTCCGGATGAACATCGGGAATATCGTGTGATAAAAATATTGAAAATGTACGTTAAGGCTGAAGACGTTCGCAATAATGAGGTTACGCAAAGTAGGGATATCCCTCAATCATCGGGTGGTTATTTTGGAGCAGTTTTAGCCGAACAGGTTCCAGGTGAAAAAGAGTTTGGCATCTAACCTTATCTCCACGGGCGAATGAGGAACGAGAAAATAATTTCTCCCCTAGTTTACATAATCCACAAGCCGAGTGGTAAACTTCAATTTTTCTTTGTGTTACGATATTTATTTTTATGTAATAAATTTGTATTAACACTCATATATTTCAAATGGGGTACCAGCCAGATATGAATTTTACAAGTTATGAACCAACACCCAATTGGAATATGCCTAGTTTTTACGTGTTGGATCATGGTGGTCTATCCGGGAGTCATTATCAACAGGATAATGTCCATAATGGGATATCAACACATTATGATTTGTAAGTGAAGTGATAAAGCTACATGTAAAGTTTGGATCAATGTGAGAAACTCATTATTTTATTGATTGTGGAGTGAAAACGAGCAACTTGAAGGTCTTGTCCTTACTCAATTGCCCGAAGACAACATATTTAATCGGGATCTGACAGATGCGCAGAGTCAGGAAGAGAATAGTGATTATGACAACAATGCTGATGAGTCTGGAGATGACACACCCTTCCCTGATGAGGGTGATGATGAGGAGGAACAGAATGTTGAACATGATATGATGAGGGAGCATGCTCCACCTCCCCTTAGACCAAGAGTGTACGAGTCCCATGTGCCATTTCATTCAAGAGAGATTCCCTACCTTGATCATTTGCCAAGTATGCCAGATGTGGATGCCCTCACAAGGGATCTGGATGAAATTCGGACAGCAATGTGGGATGAATCTAGAGAAACGGTGCTGTCAAAGGGCATGCTTTTTGCTGATAAAGCACGCCTAAGCAGGGCGGTGCGAATGTATAACATAAAAGAGTGTCGTGAGATCGTGGTTTATGAGTCATTTTTGTATGTATACAAGGTTATTTGTCGTAGATGGTTTACGGGTTGTAACTGGATGCTCCGTGCAAGAAAGCTAAAAATAAATATGTGGGTTGTGGGTAAATACATTGGCATCCACAATTGTGAAATGGACACAGTCAGTGGGAATCATTTTAACTTGAATATTGACTTGATTTCTGTTGTCTTGATTTCACACATTGAAGCGTCCATAAAGTACAAGATTAAATAGTGTATAATATCTGTCCACCAGGTATATGGGTGTACCATTACCAAAAGAAAGGCATTTCTCGAGAGCAAACATGCGTTTGAAATTGTTTATGGTAAATGGGATAAGTGGATGGCTGCAATAGATCACCAAGAGTGTAAATTCAGGAGGCGAATGGAATTGATCAGGCAGGAAGACCAAGGAGCCTATACTTGGTTGATGCGACATGAGATTGACAAGTGGACTTTGCACGCGGATGGTGGCAGAAGATGGGGAATTCTGACTACAAATGTGTTAGAGTCTTTCAACGGGTTATTGAAGTCTGCACGTGGATCGTCTGTCACTGCCATGGTACGGATGTGAGATTGCTTGTACCTGCGTGCCCTCCAGCAAATCCAACAAATCCCTGCAATAGGGGAGATTATGTCGAGCCTCGACCTCGCGTCCGTAGCCTCGCCTATCAACCCACCTCCTTGCTAAAGGGAGAAACGGTGGAGGTGGTGCATCCAGAGCGATGGGTGGTAGAGGTGGATGCAACTGCAGGAACCGCTCCCAGGCCCAAACCTAATATAAAATATGGACGTAAAATTTAAAGTATATTTTTACTATGCGTGTTATAATCATGAAAATGATTGACTATGTTTTCACCTGCAGAAGCGGCAAAAATCCGGCAATGTCTCGTTGGGAGCCCATACTCGCCCGACACATCTGCCTATACAAATAACCTAGAATAGTTGCACCCCAGCTATAAGAAGGTAAATCATCTAGTCACTCAAGATGATGAAAAAATCTCAAGCTGACTAGGTTTCCCGAAGTGTTCGGGAACAATACCCCACCAAACATAAGCAGCAACAACAATCTCGTGTACCGGTTGATATGAAGATCTGGTGTATCATCCGTAATGTCCGCATCCATCACTTCCAGATGCAGCCGAATGGACGTCAACTGAAAACGACTGGCCCCACTCAATGCAGCCTCCTCCGCTGGCTGGAACCCGATGAGCCGTTGCAACATCTTCAGGTACTGTAATCCCGTATAATCTCTGAGCGCATGCGGGTAAGCTACATGATGTCCATCAACCGGCATCCCATACAGAACCTTCACGTCCTGAAGCGTGATAGTAGCCTCGCCAATGGGTAAATAAATTGTGTGCGTCTCCGGTCGCCACCGCTCTATCAAAGCTGTGATCGACGACCAGTCCAACTGCAACCGGCCGATCTCAATAATCCTATAGACACATGTATCCTGAAGGTGTCTGACTATACGGGGATGGAATGGGTGGGCCTTAAGAAAGTCTCATATATCGTCTACCCGTCTAGCGCGGAATGTCTGGGCCAAACACTGCCCCTCCTATATGTACGAAGACCTATGCTCGGCCTGTAGCAACAGTAACTCTAGCGATGCAGGTCCGGGATGCACATGTGGAACCTCTATGACGACTACTATAAAATGAACAATATTAATTAAAGTATTTTTCTTTTTCATTGCTTAACATCTTTAATATATGTTATTTTATTATTTTATATCTTAGTTTATTATTTTATATGTTAGTTTATTATTTTATATGTTTGTTTGTTACTCACCTATTTTTGACTATAATAAAATTAAATAATTAATTTTCATAACTATACAAGATTTAATTATTAAATATTCATATAAAAATACTTAGTTTGACAAATATTGTTGGTTTCTAATGTTATTTTCTTACGTTTGTTGACTAGAATTCGAGAGAGTTTGTGTTTGAATTGTCAACTTTTTTCAGATATTTTTGGGTTTAACAGATAATTAAATGATTAATTTCAATAAATACAAAGATACTACGCTAAAGGGCACTACATTTTACTACGCTAAAAGGCACTACATTACAAATACGAGCATTACATTAAAATTACGGGCACAAGATACCACTACAGGGAACTAAAGTCACATATTCATATATGTACAACAATAACATCTAAATAAGATTAATTATTCCTAAAATAACAATTTATCTATTTTACTAATCTTTTAGCAAATAACTTATCTAAATCGGATAAAAATAATAAATTAATTTAATCACAAAATAATCACGAAAAAATATAACAAAGTAAAAATTAACTAATTAATATTTTTTTAACAACTAATAATAATTTCTCTATTTTACTAATTTTTTTATCACACTAATAACATAATCCGGATAAAAAATAAACAAATTAATTAAATCGCAAAACAATCACGAAATAACATAGACACAATAAAAAGAACTAATAGGCAATTTTTATACATTAGTTTTAACAAAAAGTTAAGTTGGAATACCTCGATTTTAATTTTTTGGAAAGTTGAAGATTTGGTGATTTGGAGCCGAAACGAGCAACCCACTACGAGATAACACCTTAGATACGATGTGGGATCAAGAATCTATAATTTTTGTGGGACCGGTGGGCTCCAACTGAGTTTTTTTTTTTGTTAACAATGGTGGGGGACCGCAAGAAACGAGGGGGGTTTCTAGTTCGTGTATGTGAGGAAGGAGACTTTCACGCTTTTTTATCTAGGTATAACGCGCATATATATCGCGCTATACTATAGTGCGGTATATATGCGCACTATACTTTCCCGCCCATTTAAAGTTCAAATATAGTGCGGTATTTCACCGCGCTATACATATTATGGTCCCCAAGTTTTTTCCCACATATTTTGGTTCTTTTGAGAGATTTACTTTTACACGTAAGAGATCTAAAAATGTCATTTTTTTAAATTCAAAATTGTAAAGGACATGATGTACAAATAGCACATAAAAGATATTATGTTAGAGATATATCACATATAATGAACATCCTTTGTCGGAAATATTTTTTCACTTCTTTCAAGTTTGAATATTGCAAAAATTCTAGATTTTGCCAATGATGTAAACACATTAAGAGACTAATAGAGTAATAAATTTTTATACTACCAATAAATATAATTTAAGTCCATGAACCAATTATTGTAATATACCTAGGATTGATATTATGCATGGACCATAATAAACCTTTTAGTTAAAGTGGCAATCCAATTGAGGTGACAGTCACTATCTTCTCGCAGTACAAACAACAATAATGTCTCGTGAAAAATACTGGTAACGGCTAAACCATATGCCTATCCCTACAATTAAAGATTCCCCATTTTTCTCCTCACACTACCTTCCAACTCCCTTTTATTAAATACTCTTTTGCTGTACACATTTTTCTATCCCCTTTCCACAAAACCAAAACACAAAAAAAAAAGAAAGAGAGAAACAAATGGAGGGATTATCAGCATCAAAAAATTTATACAGTGGATTAAAGGGCTACTGGAGGAGGAAGAGGAAAGGGTACGAGAAGCTAAATGGAGCGGGTCGGAGAAGGAAGATCCGGGTAGAATATTTATCCACGGAAAGACGTTCTAAATGTAAGAGAGGAAGGTTCTGGAAGATAAATCTGAGACCAAGGCTGAAAGTGAAGCGGTTTTCGCCGAAGAAATTGCTTGTGAATATGCACGACGCGTACGTGAACATGATGTTAAAGATTGCTAATTCAAGGGTTATGAGCAGCGGTGGATTAAGAGGTGATTATGGAGTTAGTGGATTCGGAATGAGGCAATTCAAAGAATATGATGAGAAGATGATTGTGGAGATTTATAAGTCTATGGTTATGGCACAGGGTCAATTGGTTCCTCCTCCTCCTGCTACAAAATTTGGCAATGAGATTATGTGCCAACCGTAATTAATCCCACCAGATAAGGCCGGGTACTTATTATCCAAAGAATCATTAAGTACTTTTTATATTATACTATCTCATTCAGTGTTGTGTCTGTTGTGGTTCCATTAATTCCAATTCATGTCGGCAACTTGGGCTCGAACAGAGACCAGAGGGTATCCTACGGTGATAGAATCAATAAATACTCACCTCACAAAGTCCACTATAAGTCAGAAATTGTTCCTCAATTTCTTCTACTAGGAAATTCTTACTGTTCAGAAATATGCGCAGCGCGCTATATGCTAGTAGTATGATTTTACAAGTTTTTATTAATCACCTCATTTTACAAGTTTTTATCCATCAAGGTGTAAATACATTACAAAGCTTACTTAAAATCAAGGGAAACTATAAGTTATGTTAATTTATAAGTAGTTTATTATAAAAATTGACCAATTCATAAAATATTGTAAATATTAACCAATTAGATATTTGTAGCAAAAAAGAAAAGGTTAAATTTTTACTTTTTTTTAGTGAGTGTTATTAGAATAGATCGGATACATTTTAAGGAGCTTGAATCTCAGTTTTGGGATGATTGAGCGGAGTTTTGAGATGGTTTGAATTGAAAATTCAAAGTAGAAGATACAACAACAACAACCCAGTGAGATCCCACAAGTAGGGTCTCGGAAGGGTAATGTGTATGCAGACCTTACCCCTATACTAGAGGACATAGAAGTTGTTTTCGAAAGATTCTCGGCTCGAGAGGAAGAATAGGAACAAATAAATAACAACAACAACAACAACAACAACAACAAACCAATGGGATCCCACAAGTGGGGTCTGGGAGGGTAATATGTACGCGAACCTTACCCCTATCCTGGAGGGCAGAGAAACTGTTTCCGAAAGACCCTTGGCTCGAGAGGAAGAATATGAACAAGTAAATAACAACAACAAGGTTAGGAAAATGATATCAACAATGTAAGGACTAGAGAAAAATAAATGGAAGAAAGCAGTAGAAATAACAATAGCAAAAGCAATAGTCACAAGCAGTAACACAACAAGGTACTAGAAAATCGAAGTGGAAGATAGTACTAAAACAATCCTAATACTGGCATTCTAAGAATCGAAGAGAATGTACTAGTCAGCTAGCCCTAATAAACCTAGATTCGAAATAGAAGATGAACATGAAAAATAATTATATGTATATCACACTGTATATAATATGTGTATCACACTGTGTATCATTTGTGTATCACATATATATCATATGTATACCTGTATGTGAGATACATGCGTGATACATGTTTGATACATGTGTCGCAGAAGAATTTTTTGAACTCGATTTTAATTACGAATTTTGATACCGAATATATCTGAATCACCTATAATCTTCCTCAAATTTTATATATTGACTCGTCTATATGTTGTCAACGAATTTCAGCCATACCCATTGAAAATGTCCTTTTTTTATTTAGATTTTTGGAATCTTGTATTTATATTTTTTTTTATATTTCATCACCTTATTTGGTACCTTATCCATGAAATTTTCTTTCCGTCTTATATCTAATGTTGTTGATCACGCTTAAGAATATGGAAGGAGATATTTGTGTGTGATTCTTGGAGAGAAATAACCTTATTTATTTGGGATTTCAATTTTTATTTGTGCTTGACTCATTTTGATAAGTTTATGATTATTGGCTAGATATTGATAAGTTAAGACTTATTTGGGACATTTATGTAAGATTCCCTAAAATCAAAGTATCAAACTATATCCTAGAAGGGGGATAACTCGATACAATAATTGGTTACATCTGAGTATGTAAGAATTCCTTAATCAAGGCTAGAAATTCAGTCAAAACCATCCATGGCCGACCGACCGAAATACTAAAATCGGACGATTTGTGAAAATACTTTCTATTTTAATTTTTTTCGATCGAATTTGGTCTTTTTTGCGTCAAAATGCGAAGAATTATTTTTGCGTCTCGGGAAGTTTATTTTTCAAGAAATCGATCAACTTCGGCTAGTTTTTCATTTAACTAAGTTAAAATTAATATTTAAAAAAATGACTGAAGTCGATCGGTTAATTCGGTCGGTCATATTAAAAGATCGACCAATTTCGGTCGGTTATTATTATTTTTTATAACAAAATGGACCAAAATCGATCTGTTATTTTCACACAAAAATATGATTAAAGAGCATAAATAAAATTAAAGCAAGTCTTATATCAAAAAGTATCAATGATCTAGTGGTAGAATAGTATTTTGCCACAAGTACAAATCCCAATTCTATTCCTAGACGATGCATTTTTTAATTACACAATTTAAAAAAATGGACCGAAATTGTTTAGTTTTTTCGGTCGTCTTTTATCTTTTGGATCGGATGTGGAATTTAATTAACCGATCAAATCGGTCGGTTGTGACTGACCGATGGAAGGTGGTCAGTTGGTTCTACCGACCGCTGCAAATTGGTCGCTTTTCGATCAGTTTTTGCCAATTATCAATCGATATTGGTCGATTTTGATCGAATTTCTAATAGTGATTACTCTATTAGTTTCAATTCTAGGTGGTACTTTTTAATTGAGTACGAATTTCAAAAAGATTTAAAAAAACATTCAAACTTGTGATCTTATCTGTTAGACGTACCATGATTAAAAGTTTATTCAACATGTCTATGAGTCGAGCATGCATTATATATATATATATATATATATATATATATATATATATATATAATGGGCTAGCCAATTTTCGGACTGGTAATTGAAAAATAGCCAGCGTTTGTAAAGTCATTGAAAAATAACCACTATTTTGCTGCAACACGGAAAGTTTCAGCATAATATATTGGAGATTGGTGCATTTGTGTATGAACTTCCAGCATATTATACTGAAACTCCAGCACACGAAAAGTTCCAGCATAATATACTGGAGATTGGAGCACTTGTGTATGAACTTTCAGCATATTATGCTGGACCAGTATATTATGCTGAAACTCCAGTATATTATGCCAGAAGATCACATGTAAAAAATTCGAACTCTAGTATATTATGCTGGAATATTTTCCGAATTTTGAACAGTGTTTTCGTTCAGATTTATCTTTACATGAAAAGTGGCTAAATTTCGATTAATTTTGAAACCGGATTTTGAATAATTCCATTAAAATCTGGAATCTGCATTCCGCAGTCCTTTGCTAACAGTAGTATAAATCTAGGTGTTTGATTATTGGCTCAAATTATAGGCTCCAACAGAAAATTCAAAATAACCAAATCGAGTAACTCGAATCAAATTTAAAAATTTGAGCCAAACCGAGCTTATTTGGTTTGAATTGATTTGTAATTTCATAAAACCGGAAAATCAAGTGAAATTTTCATAATCCAAACCGAACTGCCTGACGTCCACTACTATAGCCAACAATTCGGTTTTGTGAAAGGGAAATGTTCTACAAGAGATGTGACACGGAAATTCCTTCCACAAGTAGTATAGACGTATCCGGCAAGTAAAAAGTTTAAAACCTTAAATTGACATCATTTCTGTTACTTCTTCTCCATTTAAAAGAGAGTAATTTTATACAAATTCTAAACTGGCTTATAGAATGCCACAAGAAACTTAAGAGTTATTAGGGAATATCTTTTCCTTTGACCGAGGGAGCTAGGCGAAATCAGAAATTTCACTTGGAGTTTTTATGACTTCAAATAATATTTAACTTATATATGGTATAATTTTCGAGGAAAGGGTGTTCAAATAATTACATTTCGCTAGTTGTAGCTCCGCTCCTGCTTTGGAGGAGCTTAGGTTAACTAACATATAAAGATACAGGCACCCAAAGATTGAATTCAGATAATTATGAACTCCCTACTGGGAAGAATCAGATTAGGAAGCAAACACAAAAAGTTTTTCTGGCTCTTCTTTCGTCCATTTGAACTACTTGGAAGTTGAAACGAAAAGAAAATCAGACTCTATTAAATCAGCTTTAAAATTGAATACTTGAAATAGTGTCTTGAGTTGCCCTATAAAAGAAGACAGTTGGCTTTAAAGTATCTTTAAGGTTTGCCAAACACTAAAATAAGCTGAAATATGCTAATATAAATGTTGTACAATTTCTTATTTTACAAGAGACTTTTTTTTTTCTTTCAAAAGTTCACCATTGGTGGGTGTTGGGGTTTAGGCGGTAGCCCCAATTCGTATATCATCAAAAAGAATAAGTACACGGAAGAGGACATAAACCATAGCCTCCAAAACATTGTGAAGAATAATATATCTCATCCTCCGGTACAAAAGCATCAAAAGAGTCTGCCTACTTTGGGAGATTTCTTCCATTACACTTTAAAATATATGACCTTCACTAATAGGTGCTATACATATAGTTAGCACTACTATACAAAAATCAGCTATATCTAAAAATATCATTAATAGCAAAATGGTTCTTCCTTGGTTTGAATCTGAAGTTTGGAAAACCGACTTGATCAAGTCTCAGTGAAGATCTCAATATGTCCGACAAAGAATTAGTGGTATCAAAGGTGATCTTAACTCTAAAACTTTCCCCCAAATTAACAAGTTGATCAGCAACACTACTACCTTCTCTATTGTATGGACAAAAGTAAAATTACCTTTGCTAGAGATTTGAATAATCTACTCAATAATATGATGTATCTGCCACGAAGCCTTCATTTTGTTGTTAATCATGTTAATGATCACCTGAGAATCAGACTAGATAATTACATTCAAAAAACCTTTGCTTAAACACAATTTCAACCCATGTAGCATGGCCTTTGCTGCTGCATAATTATTGGTGCATTGGCCATAATACTCAGCAAAAGCAACAATAAAGGATCCCTGATGATCTCTCATAACACCACCACCTCCAGCACTTTCTGGGTTTCCTTTATAACAACCATCAATGTTCAGCTTTAGCCAGCCAAAATCAGGTTTGTACCATTTAATCAGTTGGCTACTAATTAGCCGTTTTGCATTCTCCGACGCCATGCGTATATCATTCCAATGCAAGGGGAATTGTACTCTAGGAAATTGTATGTTCAGTAGCATAATCATGGACCTGCAAATCTGCATAATTATAGCTCTTTCGGACATATGTACGTTCTAAAATCTGGCTGCACACCTACTTTTTCATATTTTCCAGCATACAATGGATGTTAGACATTGTAGGATCACTGCATGGATTCCATTCTTTGCCTTAGTTAGCCACCAAGACATGATCAATTGCCTAATGTCTCCTTCTCTTATTGTAATACCACAACTCCAAGCAAAAAAAGACCATACCTGTTTTGCAATATAACTCTCACAAAATAGGTACATGATGGTCTCTTCCTTGTGACTATTACAACATGAGCACCTTGATGGTAAGATCAATCTGAATCTCTAGAGGCCTTCATCAGTTGGGATTCTATTCTGTAGCATTCTTAGCATGAAGAAAGAAATTTTGAAAGGAAGTTTCTTCTACCAAATCATGGTAGCAGTGAATGAAGTATTCCTCTATCTCCTTAATATCTTCAAAGCAGAATAGCAAGTGAAGTCTCCCTTAGATTCAACAGAAAAGGGCCAATACTGCCCTCCATCCACCTATTTGAATAAAAATGCCCTCCGTCCACCTATTTGAATAAAAATGCCCCTACCGTTATTTTTTGGCTCAACATTACCCTTATTACTAACAGAAAATTATGAAAAAATAATAATTTAATTAATATCCACGTGTCACCGTTCCATTGGCCTAACTTAAACTTCAACTAAAATATAACTAAACTCACCCTTAACTCGTCCGAATATTGACACGCTCCGATTTTAAAACACAACTCTCTCTCTTTGTGCCTTGTTGCTACTTGGGCGGAATTCACCGGCGGATCCGCCGGAAATAGCAACGTACACAGTAGCCTATCTCATTTGCAAATTATGAGTAGAAAATCCTTTTTTACTAGACTTAACACAATAATCTAATCGAGAAAATTAAATTCATGATAACAATCAAAATAAGAAAACAAATACTAGTGAAGAAATTATCTAAAAAAATTGTTAACTATTATTAGTACATCATATAAATTCAGTGTGTATGAAATGTGATAATTGCAAAACATCCATTACACGGAGTAGAAAAGTTTACATATTAATTGAATAAATAGTGAATTGAATAAATAGTGAAATAAATAAAAAATAGAAATACACATCACATAAACAATAAAAAAAATTAAAAAAACATCCTCAAATTTTTACGGAGGAACCACAAAAAATAGTGAAAAAATCCTCCCACAAATTTCAAATAAAGAAAAATTATATAATAAAGAACACCCATTGCATAAACAAAAAGAATCTAAACTTTTTGCATTAAGAAGAATATGACAATTCCTTTCATCTTCCATAAAAATAATTCTAATAGAGAACTCAATTTTGAGTTTGCCTCATGAATAATAGTAGACATACACTCGTAAGTAAATGCTCACTAAAATGAAATAGCGAAGAGAGAGAGAGAGAGAAAGAGAGAGAGTTATGTTTTAAAATTGGGGCGGGTCAATATCTGGGCGGGTTACGGTTGGGGTTTATGTTAGGCCAATGGGACGGTGACACGTGAATATTAATTAAATTTTCTTTTTTTATGAATTATTTGTTAGTAATAAGGGTAATGTTGAGCCAAAAAATAACGGTAGGGGCATTTTTATTCAAATAGGTGGACGAAGGGCAAATTTGTACCAATTTCAATACTTCAGGGGCAATTCTGGCCCTTTTCCGTAGATTCAATCATCCATATTGGCTTATCCTCCCTTCCAATATTGATACCAATCTCCAAAATGTCATTAACAATACTGTGAGGAAGTACATTCCTAAGCTTATTGGAATTCCTCTTCCCATCCTCAAAGAAATAGTTCACCTGGAGTTTCCTAGGGACATTATGGAATTGGATGAACTTGGCCAGGCTCCCTTACCAGACCAATTATTCCACCAGAAGGATATCTCACCTACCCCAATCTTCCAAAGGATATGTTTTTCAGCATCTTCTTTAATCTCCATTAACCTTTTCCAATTGTGAGATTGACCTGCAACAGGATGTAGCCTTTTATAGTACTTAGCACTCAAGAAATCATTCAAGAGGCTCTGATCAGTTCTGAAGTTCCACCTTGCCTTAGCAGAGAAGACATTTGCGAAATCCGATAGTGATCTAAAGCCAGCCTCACCTTCAAGAATAGGGAAACAAAGATCACTCCATTTTTTCCAGTGAAATTTATTGTTGATGTCATCCTTTCCCCAGAAAAAATTAGCTATGATCTTCTCTATTTGTGAAAGAACGGTTTTTTGATAAATTCGATAGTGATCTTCTCTGAAGTTCCACCATACCTTAGCAGAGAAGATATTTGCGAAATTTGATAGTGATCTAAAGCCAGCCCCACCTTCAAGAATAGGAAAATAGAGATCACTCCATTTTTTTCAGTGAAATTTATTTTTGATGTCATCCTTTCCCCAGAAAAAATTAGTTATGATCTTCTCTATTTGTGAAAGAACAGTTTTAGGAGGATAAAGAACAGAAATCAAGTGAAGAGGAAGAGATTTCAATACTGATTTAATGAGCACTGCTTTCCCACCATAAGATAGGAGCTTCCCTTGCCATCCTTGCACTCCATTAGAAACTTTAGCTACCATGTTGTTAAAGTGAACTACATTCTTTCTCCCCAAGTATATGGGACACCCCAAGTACTGCATCGGGAACTGAAGTTGAGAAAAACCAGTAATATTCTCCACTTTATTGAGCTCAGATTGAGGGAAGTTTGTTGACACATAGAAACCAAATTTACTCTTATTGATCTTCTATCATGAGATGATTTCATATGACTGGTTGATTTCATCCTCTAAATAAGTATTATTTTGAGCAATTTAGTAGGTAAGTGTTGATAAACAGAGCAAGAATAAGTTTTCGTTAAGAGTGCCTCCACTCTTAATTAGAAATTTTTAGTTCAAGCACGCTTTCCGTTTAAATGAACCTTATACCATGTGAATCCTAATTAATCGGTCAGTTTATACCAAAACGAAATATTAAAACATAAAAGGTCATTATTAAGAGCAAAAGGTTTAAAAGAAATCCATTTCTTGTGATTTTCTTTTCGATTCTCCTCGACTGGCCAGCTATAAAAATCAGCTTGTTTTGAGAAGTGTTATAAATAGAATTATATTTAAGATGAATGTCTATATTTTAGAGAGATTTTAGGTTTGTTACTTGGTGGCTAAGTCACATTTTTCCTATAAATAGAGGGGTTCTATTCCATTGTAGTTCATCCCAAATCAATAAGAATTCTCTCTCTCTTTCTTTGTAATATTCTTCTTTATTGTTTCATTTCACGTTATCAGCACGAGACTCTACCGTCTTAAGAAGCTCTTTGAGAAGACTAAGGTATAATTTCTCTCCTCTTTTAACTATGACTGATATTATGAAACGAAAGTTCATTGCCCTTGAAATTTTAGGCAAGAACTATATGACATGGGTGTTGGATGCTGAAATCCATTTAGATGCAATGAGTTTTGGAGATGACATTAAAGATAAAAATAAAGCATCTACCCAAGACTGTACTAAGGCCTTGATTTTTTCTTGCGCCATCACCTTAATGAAGAATTGAAAATAGAATATCTCACAGTCAAAGATCCACTTGTTTTGTGGAATGACTTAAAGAAAAGATATGACAACTTAAAGTTGGTTACTCTTCCACAAGCACGATATGTTTGGGCTCATTTGAGGCTCCAAGACTTTAAGTCTGTTTCTGAATATAATTCTGCGATATTTAGAATTACTTCTAAATTGAAACTCTATGGAGATAGTATCACTGACTATGATATGCATGAAAAAATATTCACAGTGTTTCATGCCTCCAATATGGCCTTGCAACAGCAGTACCGAGAGAAAGGTTTCAAGAAGTACTCTGAGTTGATTTCTCTTCTCCTTGTGGCTGAACAAAACAACGACTTGCTCATGAAAAATCACAAAAATCGACCCACTGGGTCTACACTATTGTCTAAAGTGGATGAGGTGTATTCCCATTATGCTAAGCGTGGAAAAGGTCGAGGCCCTGTTCGGGGTCGTGGTCGTGGACGTGGCCAAGGAAGAAATTTTTCAGTGTTAATCATCCCCAAAGAAAAATAACCACCAAAAGTGAAAAGGGAAAGATGAGAAGCCAAAGGCAAAGGGTTCAGAAACTGAATGCTATCGTTGCGGTGAAAAAGGGCATTGGGCAAATATTTGTTGTACACCAAAATATTTGGTTGAGCTTTATTAAGCATCTCTAAAGAATAAAGGCCCTAAGGCTAATTTTGTCTATGACAAAGAATTTGACATCACTCACTTGGATGTGGCAGACTTCTTTGAGCACCCTGATGGAAAAATAGACCACTTGATCGGTGACGGATCCGTGGTTAAAGATGATTGAGTAGTTTGATTTTTATTTTTATTTTTGCCTATTCGTAATAGCTAGCGAATAAATATCATGTAATCATAGTTCTTTACATGAATAGTAGTTATTAGTATCAATTAGTATTATTTATTTTATGAAATAGTATTAGTTCGTTTTTATTAAATATAGTAATATTATTTCCAGTGTATTTCAAAGTAAAACATTACTGTTATTCGAATTTTTCGTTACTTGAGACTTAAAGAATATTGTTTCATTTTCAAGTTTTAGTGGCAGTAGTAACACGTTAGTACTTAGTACAAGTCAAAGTATTTCGTTCAATTTATGGCCCATGCGTCACATTTTGTTTATTTTTGTATTCATTATTTCAACTTTTCTCTTCTCGTGTAGCAACTGTTTGGAATATCTATATATATATATATATATCTAATAACAAAATAATTTTTTTTTGTATGTCAAATCATGGGAAGCAAATATGGATATCTCTCAAAGTAAAATTAGATCAAAGTTCAATTGTAAAAATATTTGTTTAGTTGATTCATGTACGACACATACAATATTCAAAGAGAAGAAATATTTCTCTCATTTAAGTATGTGTAAGGCAGATGTTACTATAATTTCTGGTAGCAGTAATCTAATTGAAGGCTCTGGAAGAGCTACTATAACTCTTCCTAGGGGAACAATACTTATCATAGATAATGCAATGTTCTCCTCGAAGTCCAAGAAGAACTTATTGAGTTTTAAAGATATCCGCCGAAATGAATATCATATTGAGACAATAGCCGAGAATAATCTTGAATATCTTATCGTTACCAAAAATGTCTCTGGCAAGAAGAGGGTTATTGAAAAGTTTCCATCTTTATCTTGTAGCCTGTATTGGACAAGAATTAGTGCAATTGAGGCACATTCTATCGTAAACCAAAAGGTTACTGATTCCAATACTTTTGTACTTTGACATGATCGATTGGGATATCCTGGATCAATTATGATGAGACGGATTGTAGAAAACTCAAATGGACATCCATTAAAGAATTTAATTTTTTTTTTAAATAATGAATTTTCTTGCACTTCTTGTTATCAAGGCAAGATAATTATTAGACCATCACCAACAAAGGCTGAGATTGAGTCCCCTGCATTTTTGGAACGTATAAAAGGGGATATATGTGGACCTATCCATCCGCCTAGTGGGTCATTTAGATACTTTATGGTCTTAATAGATTCATCTTCTAGATGGTCTCATGTGTGCCTATTGTCATCTCGCAACCTGGCGTTTGCAAAATTAATTGCACAAATAATCGATTACGGACACAATTTCTCGATAATCCACTTAAATCTATTAGATTAGATTATGCTACTGAGTTTTAATCCCAAGCATTTAATGATTATTGCTTATCAATTGGGATAAAAGTGGAACATCTTGTAGCTCATGTTCACACTCAAAATGGCCTTGCAGAGTCTTTGATTAAACGTCTGCAATTGATAGCAAGACCGTTACTCATGAAAACGAGGTAACCCACTTCTATTTGGGGTCATTCCATTTTGCATGCAGTAATGCTGGTTCGTCTCAGACCGATAAATTACAAGAAATATTTTCCATTGTAATTAGTTTTGGGTCATGAACCTAATATATCCCATTTAAGAATTTTTGGATGCGCAGTATATGTGCCTGTAGCACCGCCATATCGCACCAAAACGGGTCCCCAAAGAAGGTTAGGAATATATGTCGGGTTTGAATCGCCCTCCATTATTCGCTACCTCGAAACATTAACGGGGAATTTGTTCACTGCTCGATTTGCTGATTGTCGATTCGATGAGGCATTTTTTCCAAAATTAGGGGGAGAAATTGGTGAAACCAAACAGAAAAATTTGTGAAAAAATCCATCATTATCTCATCTTGATCCACGTACCTCTATTTATGAAAAAGAGGTGCAAAAGATTATTTATTTGTAGAAAATAACAAATCAAATGCCAGATGCATTTACGGATCTGAAAAGGATAATAAAATCACATATTCCTGCAGAGAATGTTCCAATCCGTATTGATGTCCCTGTTGGACAATTTTCTAGTGTCATAGCTAATAAGTCAAAAGCATGCCTAAAGTGTGGTAGGCCATTGTGTTCTAAGGATCGAAATCATAGAAAAAGAAAATTAAATGATAAATATGACACTACGAAAGAATCTCATAAAGAAACCCATGATTTAACCAATCTTGAGATTCATGAGGAAATCACAGAGCCTGAAACTCAAGAAAATAAGAAACTATCAATAAACCCAATCGATATTGAGACAAATTTGAATCGATTGGATATAGTGGTGGATTATGTCTTTGCATATAATGTTGCATCTAGTATTATGCAAAATAGTGAGTATCTTGAACCTCAATCTGTTGGAGAATGTCAACAGAGGCGTGATTGGACAAAATGGCAAGAAGCAATCTAATCCGAGTTAGATTCACTTGCGAAACGTGAAGTTTTATGGGCATGTGGTCCAAACACTTAATGGTGTAAAGCCTGTTGGATATAAATTGGTCTTTGTACGTAAAAGGAATGAGAAAAATGAGTTACAAAAATATAAGGCACACCTTGTTGTACAAGGATTTTCACAAAGGTCCGGTGTCGATTATGATGAGACATATTCACCTGTTATGGATGCAATAACATTCAGTTATCTCATTAGTTTTGTTGTCCATGAAAAGCTTGACATGCATTTAATGGATGTGGTTACAATCTACCTTTATGGCTCAGTTGATAATGAAATATACATGAAAATTTTCGAGAGATTTAAAATGCCTGACGCACATAATTCAAAGTTGCGGGAAATATTTTCAATCAAATTGCAAAGATCTTTGTATGATCTAAAGCAATCAGGACGAATGTGATATAACCGTCTTAATGAGTATTTATTAAAGGAAGCTTATATAAATGATGGCATTTGCCCATGTATTTTTATAAAGAAAATAACATCGGAATTTGTTGTACTTGCCGTATATGTTGATGACATAAACCTTATTGGAACTCCTATAGAACTCTAAAAAGCAATTGATTATTTAAAGAAGGAATTCGAGATGAAAGATCTCGAAAAGATAAAATTATGTCTCGGTTTGCAAGTTGAACATTTGGCAAACGAGATTTTTGATCATCAATCTGCCTACATGAAAAAGGTATTGAAACGATTTTATATGGATGGAGCATATCCATTAAGTACTCTGATGGTTGTTCGATCACTTGATGTGAATAAGGATCCGTTCCGACCTCAAGAAAAGAATAAAGAGCTACTTGGTACTGAAGTACTATATCTTAGTGCAATTGGTACACTAATGTATCTTACTAATACTACAAGGCCTAACATAACTTTTTCAGTTAATGTCTTAGCAAGATATATCTCTGATCCTACAAGGAGACATTTGGATGGAATAAAACATATATTGCGGTATCTAAAGGGAACTACCGATATTGGCTTATTTTATGACAATAATTGCAGTCCCGATCTTGGTGGTTATGCCGATGCAGGGTATTTATCCGATCCACACAAGGCTCGATCTCAAACAGACTATGTGTTTATACGTGGAGGCACTGCCATATTTTGGCGATCGACTAAGCAACCAATTGTTGCTACTTCATCTAATCATGCTAAGATAATTGCTATTCATGAAGCAAGTCGAGAATGTGTATGGTTGAGGTATATAATACATCTTATTCGAGACAAATGTGGTTTGAAGTGTGACAAACTACCCACGATTTTATATGAAAATAATGCAGCATGCATAGCTCAATTGAAGGGAGGATTCATAAAAGGAGATAGGACAAAGCACATTTCACCAAAGTTATTTTTTACGCATGATCTTCAAAATAATGGTGATATTAATGTGCAACAGATTCGTTCAAGTGATAATATGGCTGATTTGTTCACCAAATCTCTACCGACGTCAACTTTCAAGAAGCTAGTGTACAAGATTGAGATGCGAAGGCTCAAGGATGTGAATTGATGCTCTCATCAAGTGGAGTTAATAAACGTTGTACTCTTTTTTCCCTTACAAGGTTTTGTCCCACTGGGTTTTCCTTGCAAGATTTTTAACGAGGCAACCAAAAGGCGTATTTCTAAACATGTGTACTATTTTTCCTTCACTAGACTTTTTTCCCACTGGGTTTTATTTTAGTTAAGGATTTAACGAGACACATTATTTGTTGAGTAGACATTCAGGGGGAGTGTTATAAATAGAATTATATTTAAGGTGAATGTCTATATTTTAGAGAGATTTTAGGGTTTGTTACTTGGTGGCTAAGTCACTTTTTTCCTATAAATAGAGGGGGTTCTATTCCATTATAATTCATCCCAAATCAATAAGAATTATCTCTCTCTTTCTTTGCAATATTCTTCTTTATTGTTTCATTTCAAGAAGTATTTTTTTTTAAAGTGCTTTTCTTAGAAGTATTTTTGGTGAGAAGCAGTTTGTGTTTGGCTAATTAATTTGAAAAGTATTTCTGAGCAGCAATTAGTGTTTGACGAAACTTTTAAAAACTACTTCTAAGTGTTTTTCAAAAAAGTATTTTTGTAGAGAAGCTATTTTTTTCTGCTTCTCCAAAACTGATCCTCCTTCTATTCAAAAATACTTTTTTTTCTTCTAAAAGCTTAGTCAAACACTTTAACTTTGAAAAAAAAAATACTTTTTTTTTTAAAAGAAAGTGCTTTTGATTTTAAAGAAGCTTGAAACAGGCTATTATTCTCGAGACCAATTTTTGATAGCACGGGACAAATAAATTAGTAAACTAACTAAATAAGTGTGTAATCTAATGGCAAAGTAGTGTGCCTTTTTAAAAAAGCTAATTCTCATTAATGATGATAATATACATATAATTATTTTTATTATTTTTTAAAATGAAAATTATCAACTCTCGCTCTTAATACACGTGTAAACCATAGTATTTTTCCATGGGAAAGTTTCATAAATACAAGATCTATAAGAGTTAATTACATAAAATACAACTAATTTTCAAATTACAAATTGTGCAACCATATAGTGTATATAATATTATTAAGTAGCATGTAACTGTTTAAAAACCCAAAATGGACGTCCATACGAATGTTGGTAGCATTAGCCGTAGTTTATGGTCTTGAAATTCATCAAATGGACGTTAAGACGGCCTTCTTAAATGGAGATTTGGAGGAAAAAATCTACATGGAACAACCCGAAGGGTTTGTGGTTCCAGGTAAAGAAAAGAAGGTATGTAGACTTGTTAAGTCTCTTTACGGACTAAAACAAGCACCCAAATAATGGCATGCGAAATTTGACCAAACAATATTGTCAAATAGTTTTAAGATAAATGAATGTGATAAATGTGTGTACATTAAAAATGTTTCAAATCACATAGTCATTGTTTGCTTATATGTGGATGATATGCTGATAATGAGTAATGACATTGCCAACATAAATACGACTAAGCGTATGCTAACTAGCAAGTTTGATATGAAGGATTTGGGAGTTGCTGATTTAATTCTGGGGATTAAGATCAATAAGACTCCTCAAGGTCTGGAATTGTCACAATCTCATTATATTAAGACAGTACTTGGAAAATTCAAGCACTTAGGGTTAAAAGTTGCAAAAACTCCAATTGACGTGAATCTCGCATTAACAAAGAACAAATGCCAAAGCATATCACAATTGGATTATGCTCATGCGTTGGGATGCTTAATGTATATCATGAATTGTACATGATCAGATATAGCTTGTGCTATAAGCAAATTGAGTCGATACACGAGCAATCCAGGTCAATCTCATTGGATGGAAATGAAATAAGTTTTGGGATATTTAGAACATACCCACGACTTTGCTTTGCACTATAGTAAATATCCTGCGGTGATTGAGAGATATTGTGATGTAAATTGGATCATCGGTTCAATTGATTATAAGTCCACAAGTGGATATGTATTCACTATTGGTGGAGGAGCGGTATCTTGGAAGTCGTCCAAGAAAAAACTTGTATTGCCCGCTCTACAATGGAAGTTGAGTTCATAGCCTTAGATAAAGCCGGTGAAGAAGCTGAATGGCTCCGGAATTTCTTGGAAGACATTCCATTTTGGCCCAAACCGTTGGCACCAATATGCATACATTGCGATAGTCAAGCGGCAATTGGAAGGGTTGGGAGCGTGATGTATAACGGTAAATCTCGTCATATACGACGAAAACATAAAACCATTAGGCAATTACTCTCTAGAGGAATTATCATGATTGACTATGTAAAGTCAAGCGATAATGTATCGGCTCTACTTACAAAAGGCCTAACTAGAGAGGTAGTTGAGAAATCATCGAGGGGAATGGGACTATGGCCGAGAACAAGCCATTGTGGCGGTAACTCTACTTAGAAGATTGGAGATCCCAAGATCTAGGTTCAAGGAGATCAAACAAAGTCATTAATGACTGTTCAACATTGTCAACTAAAAGTTTGGTCCATTCTGGTGATGAGACAATGTTCAGTACCAAGGATAAAACATTAAGGCTTTTTAATGATTTCTAAATTTGATACGGGGTATATCAAATAGTGTATCTACGAGATGACACGTTTAGGAATCACCTATATAAGTGTGAAGTGTTAGCCGCTTCAAGGAAAATTTTGTAAGGCCAATTCTCTACGCACTTATTAAATCAGGCGGTGTTCATGGCTGAAACGAACACAACAATGAGAGCCAAAGACGGTTAAGGGTTGGTTGTGTGACTTATGGTTGTCTAGGTATACACCAAAGTTTGACGGTTCAAAGATATCAAATCTACCGATTGACCGAGTATATCCGACATAAGTTCACTACGGAAAGTTCAAAGGGAAACCTACTTATCCAGATGCAATTAATCCTTGCTTGCGAATCACACAGTTTTTCATGCATATTTCCGTGATATAGCCATTCCCCATTCATGCGGGGGATTGTTGAGTTTTTAAGCTTAAATGTAGCTTAAACATTATTGGGTTTTTAAGCTTAAATGTAGCTTAAAAGAGGGTGAATGGGAAATGGAGGGAAATTAAAAATATTTGAGTTTCCCTCCTTGACAAAGGGACATTGTCCCATATTGAAAGAGGAAAAGATTTTGATGGGTATATATACAATTGCACTTCTTCTAGCTCTTAAAGAGTTAAGAAGAAGGCAAGCCTCGCGCCGTCGTCGTCGTCGCTCGCTCGGCTTCGGTTTCGGCTTCGGACAAATGATTGATTGATTAATTTTTTGGACCAAATTTATTTATTAATAGTAAATATTAACAGAAATGTTATTAAATATCCAGTGTTTTATAAACAAAATATTAATATTAAATCTAACGTAATAGTATATGCCCTTCGCTTTTTGTAAAAGACATTTACAATATGGCCGAAACAGTTTGCTCCTCTTCGGATTTGAAGAACAGTTTGCACCTCTTCAGATTTGAAGAAACAGTTGGCACCTCTTCGGATTTGAAGAGTTGCACCTCTTAAGTTTTGAATAGTTGCATCTCTTCAGTTTGAGCTTAACATTGGCTATAAATACCAGTCCATTCTCTCATATTTTCCATACGAATTTCTGACTTCTCCTCCTTTCTTCTGCATTGTTTTAACTACAAACAAAGAAACAGTAAGTGTGATTTGCTACCGATCTTTGTGTTCGTTGAAACACTGGTGTTTGAAGTATCGCTACACCAGTGTGTAATTCGTTCTATCCTGGGAGGAAATAATCCACAACCTTGGGTACTAGGAGGGGATTAAATTCCTTAAGGAAATATTGTGAATTCAGTGGGCTCGGATTAAATTCTGTTTCTTTTACATTTCTATTTATATGTTATTTTATCTTCTCCAGAAATATTTTACAAATACAGTTCAGTAACACTTTAACCATACTACATGTCGAAGATATTATAGATATGAAATATATAAGGTATTTGATATACTATATACGTTATACCAAGATATAATATATATATATAATTCTATAATATTATTTGGATTTAATTACCTGGGTCTTAGTCATATTAGATAAAAAAAAACAATATCGAGTATATCACATAGAAGCACACATAATATACATCTCCTCTCCGTCTTCTTTTAATTCATTATCGTGACATAGTAAAAGAGGGACACACACAGATTGCACTCGCAGGACTCATCCATTTTGCACTATTTTTCTCCACGAGAATACAGAACTCAAAAGACACCCAAGAAGTAACACCGACCATCAACGTTCTGTCATCCCACTTTATTTTTATATTAAATGGCAAGGAGAGTTGTTATACACAAGATGATGATAGGTTTATAAGTACTACAAAAAGGGCTATGGGTTTGGGTGGTGGTAATTGGTAAATGAGTTGAAATGGAATAAATTGATATGCATTCATTTGTGGGTCCACGTTTAGAAGAGTAATTTTACGATCTAGCTCCATTCAGGGTGATGTGCGTATCTAAAAGTCATCAACTTTTATTGTGTAATGGAAGTTAGACACAGTTGAAATTATGAACTCAAGGTGGATTAAGAAATCTTAGATAGTTTTGCATATCATATATAATGATAGTTGTCACGATAATCCTTACTTGCAAATACTAAAATGAGAAACAGACCATTTCTTTGTTTATATCTGTACATATGAGGTGTCATGGTAAATCTTTTGGCTCAATTATAGAACCAATATCAATGATCCCAAGACCTCCAATTCATTTCTTCAAAGGACCTTCCACTCCATTGATCATCTAATTTGGCATTATTTGCCACGTGTCAATATTTAATTTGTCCACATTGTAGGCTCACTTTTTACCTAAATAATAATTACCTTAGATCTTGTTGTCAAAACCTTTATATGAATATTTTGATTCAAGGTCCTAAAATATCCAAAGCCATACTAAAACTCAAGAAATTGAAATAAACATCAGATGTGGGTACAAAGGCATACTAATACCGCATAAGGCCGGTCAACAATTAAAGGTGTTTAATACACTTTGATCTCTCATTTTTCACGAATGCAATAGATATACAGGACTTGCGTCACCAACTACAACATTATAAGTTATAATTATTTTTTGTTATTTTTTAAAATAAAATTATCATTTATGCTCTTTAACACGTGTAAACCACGTATTTTTCCAATTCAGCTATATTAATATCACATAAATTCGGTCAATAATTAAAGGTTATTGCTCTTCTAGTAGATAATTCTGATTTCGTAACAAGCACAAATGTCACTACGATCAAATTGAATTCAAACATTGCTAATATTTTCCTCTTTCTTTTTCAAGCTGTATGATTTATACAATTCTGTCCATATTCACGTCTCATGTTTATACAAATCATAGGATGCCCATACAAAATCAATAGCACAAGCTTTCTTCGAGTCGAACCTGACCCACGGCTTACCCGACCCGCTCCAGTGAAGCAGACTCGTTGGACCAGGGTGCGGTTTCCGGCAGCTTCCCTTCACATTATCACCGCCCAAACCGTGCTGGTTCCATCTATGGTCAACATGCGCCACGTCACCAGCAAAAACCAGTAGAAACGGCGGCAAAGATCCGAGCTCATAGATCCGATTCGTCTTCTGGATATCCATCCATTCCTCGATCAGTTTCGTGTACCCGACCCGCCTCCATTTCACTAAATCCATAACTATAACACCTGTATTAAAGTAACACGGCTTCCTTTTCCGTCCGGGGAATACGCCAGAAAATCTCATGTCCGACAAGAACCTCGCCGTGAAATACGTCGTGAAGTTAGCGTGACAATATTCCGGCGCTCCGATTGCCTTTTCCCCCAAGTTTGTGCTCCACAGCTTGAAAATATCATCAATTACAATTATATCCGAATCTAAGTATATAACTCTGTGAATCGAAGGTTCTAGAAGGTCAGCTAAGTAATTTCTCGCATAATTGAGAGGATGTTCAAGTGCTTCTCGTACGGAAGTTGAAATCAAGGTTTTTATTCTTTTCGAATCAAAGTAATATACATTGAATTTCAATTCAGGAAAAATGTACTGAATTAAGGTTTTGAGATTCGTATCTGAGACTAAGAAGTGGAAGAATACATTCTCTGGACATTTAGAATGGCGTAGAATCGAATGAACGGCTGCGATTGATCCACGTAGATACTGATTATCAAGAGTCATCGCTACATGAACAAATTTTGAATATTCAATTTTCTCAAATTTTGTTCTGTCAGTACTAGAGCTGCAATCAGGTGCATTGCGGAACACGGAAGCTTTACGGTACGAGAACTGAGATGATTGAAATGGTGAAAAGATGATGATTAACATTGCAACAGCGAAAATGCATGAAAATCTCATAATCCGTACCATTTTCACTGGGTAAACTTCTTTCCTCTGCTTATTCCTCTTCATTTTCTTTTTCAATGTTGAAAAATGCGTAAAAATCTACTCCATAATTGTTTGAGTTACATAACTGAACTAGAAGAGGGAGAATTTGTAGGCAAATAGTAATGTATGAAGTATTTCGTGTTTAATACTATAAATTAACTTTCTGTGTAATTTATTCGAATTCCAGCTAGCTTAAATTCAGTTTTAATAGCAGTGAATGGTTAGTTGAGTAGTTATGGGCGGTTACAGACTTCGTTAGGAAGTTAGTTACTTGAGCTGAAGTTAGAGCAGTTGCATTGTTTTTCAGCTATATTAGCTCAAGAGCAATCAACTGTATTTGTATAAAACTATGTAAGCAAATATACCCATGGGTGGAGCTAGAAGCTCGGAAACGGATTCGGCCGAACCCAATAACTTTTGTTCAAACAGTATATTTGTACCAAAAAAATCATTAAATATGTACGTATATTAAAATTAGAACCCAGTTACTAGCACTTAAAATTATCGTTAAAATCTAGAACTCATAAAATTGAAATCCTGGCCGCACCTCTGAATATATCGATTTGGCTCTCAGCAAGAGTATCATAGTCGCTTATTCTCTAGAATCATCGTTAAGGGAAATGATGGATTGTTAGTAAGAACAATTTCGAAGAACAAAAAATCTCAGTATTATGCTTTGAAGAGGATTCGAACATTCACGTTCTTTAGCACGAGATTTTGAGTCCAGCATATCTACCATATATACCGCCATTTTGAATCACTTGATGAGCAATTAGCTTTGACAGGGCATGGACTTGCCTTACTTACTGCTTATATATATATATATATATATATATATATATATATATATATATATATATGTTAATGCGTCTTCTGTAAGGGAAAGATACTATTTCAAGTATATTTCAATTTTAAAGCTCATTAAGACTTGGCAACTGACACTCTCCAAAACTCCAAATTGAACTAGTGAAATAATCATTATAGTAATTCTGAGCTTTGACAAATATTTTGTGAGTACTTATATAGTTGTACTATATTGTCATGCTGTGACTCCACTCTACTAGAAGAGAAATATTCTCAGTAAACAGATAGGAAGCATGCAGCTAGCACCATTGGTGTTGATTTACCGGTACATGATGGAATAACAATCCCAGTATCAAAATCACATGTAATCTAGACAGCTAGTATAAACGGGATTTCACGGGTTACCTCTTGAAGTGTGAACAAAGCTCCTCTATCATGTGAGCCTCTAATTCCACCACAACTCAATGAAATCTCTACGATTCCCGAACGTTCCACGGTCTTCTACGTTCCACGTTCCACGACCTTCTACTGAACACAGGTATTATCTAAATGGACATCCTCATCAAGTCAAATTCATACAGCAATACCGTTAGACCTTCTCAATAATTGGCTCTGACTTTTTTGGTTCATTCATGTCTATAGTTTCTGTGCTAAGTGTCTGAGATCCGCTGCTGATAGTTGCGGAGGACGATGCCCGAAATGCAGGCGCTTTATCAGGTATCTTTAGGATTAGAGATCTTATTATGAGGTGAAAGGATTAGACATTCTACTTCAAGTTGAGTTATGTGAATTGCCTCATCAAAAATTTTAAGTTTTCAGAAAAGGTTTTTATTTGGGGCTTGCAAAATTTTGAAAATTTTCAAAGAATTGATTTGATCATCCTGCGCTTGATTTTGCAGCAACGAGAGATCGTGCACTGTAAACACAGTCCTTTGGAATACAATTCAACTACTATTTCCTAAAGAAGTAGAAGCAAGAATAGCAGCACAAGCTTTTAACTGGTGGAGTAGCGGTGCATCCAAGTCCAGTAACAATTGCTAGTCATTCTGATATTTCAAGAAGCAGAACAGAATCTGGCGCTTGAAGTCCACAACAATGGCATAGCTTGTGAGTGCTTCAAAGTAAATTAAACGGATACTAGCTACTGTTAAATTTGTTCTTTAGTAATAATGAATAGCTATGGTAGCAGAATAGAGCAGACATAATAAACTTAACTTGGCCCAAATATTTCATAAAGAACTACACTTTAGAGCCTAATTATCATACGTAACTATAGTTTGCCTAATTATTATTTGTAGCTACCGTTCAATTGTTACCAACTTGTATCACTTGTATTCAGACGCACAACGAATACAGCATGCATCAACTGTATTCGTTTGCGCGACGAATACAACCAAGGCGAAATACATGGGTTTATATAAAGGATGTAACATGTATCGACTGTATTCGTTCGCGCAACGAATACAAGCAAGGCAAAATACAGAATTACAAAAAAATAGAATGCTCTCATTGAGAGTCGAACGCAAGACTTCAACTTACTAAGCGGGCGCTCTAACCAACTAGAGCTATGAGAGCTTGTTGCTCTCTTGTTTCAGTTTAAAATAATTGATCTCTTGTTTCAATACTATAAGTGTATAGCTACGACTGGTAATTTTCTGAAAGTATAGCTACGAATGATAAATATAGTGTATATATTTGGTGTGTCGTGTAATTTTTCCAATAAAATTTGAGCTTATCTTTACACCACTTGAAATAAAACTCGTTACTTCACAATGATTTCGAAAAGCTTGCAGATAAAGTTTCACGAAGTTGGTTATAGCTGATGTGAGATGTTAATTGAGATTTCTTTTCTATCTATACTACATATGAAACTTATTTACCCTTTCTAATCAAGTTTTAATTTAATTATATGAGCATATAGAATTTATCAATTATATATAAATAAGTTTGAATGAGTATCCATTTATATTAGGAATTGAATAGGGAATTAGTTATTTCCCCATTCTTGCGCTTTCTCTCTCTCCGTCTCCGTTTCTCTCTCTACATCTCTTTCTCTTTCTCTCCTTCTCTGTTCTTTCTCCAAATTTTCTTCCTTCGTTTCTCTGTTTTTTATCCTCTTTTTTATCAATGAATTCAATTATTTTAATATAGAATTTTAACTTAGCAATTTCCTTTCATGTTACACAATTGGTGTTCGAATTGAAATTGTCAATCAATAAATTTTGAAGGTATTTGATTCTCCACCATTGACAGCCATTAAAAAGCTTCAAAGCTTTGAATTCGAATTTGGGTTTTCAAAAACTATTGTTTGTTTGGATTGGGTGTTGTTGCAAACAATTGAAAATATTTTTTGGAGTTTATATCTCAATTTTAAGGGTGTTTGGTGAAGATTAAACTTGATTTTGGCTGAATTTCAGATTGAAACTCAAAGAAGAAGAAGAAGAACACATGACATATAATATACTTACGAAATTGTATTAAAGTTGTATTATGTTGTAATTATATATGTTTTTTATTTAAATATTGTATGAAAGTTGAAAATAGTTGTATAATGTATGAATCGTTGTATGAAATTTGTATTTAGGTTATAAATACTATCTTTTTACATAAAGTTATTGATATGTATCAAAATTGTTTTAAGAGAGAAAGTTTTAGAGAAAGAAGAACATACCACTTACAAAATATATACAAATCATATACAAAATACATACTAAAGACATATTGTATAAAATCTGTATGAAAATTATATTTAAGTTGTATGATGTTGTAGTTGTATTTAACTGAGTAGAAATACAACTTTCCTTTTCTTTGAAAACCGGAAAAAGTCTTTTTATCTGGCTTGTTTTCTATATTTGTCTATTGGTTTGATTTGCAAATGCGGAATGCATGTAGAGTCTATAATCACAGTAGAGAAACACTATCAACGACCTGAAGCTAAGGGCCAAATTAGCGCTATAAAAGTAGTAACATTTGAGCAACAATCTCCGTAGGCTGTAAATAGTTCCAATAACCAAAATGGAAATAACAACACTTGTATAAAATGGAGACCGAACAAACCTGGAATGCAGGGCCAGTTTCAGCAAAGTTGTTCCAATCACACTCTAGATTCTAGAATCCCTTAATTTAAGGCACTAATAATGGATTGTATATAATTTATAATTAAATCTTGTTTAGGACGGGGTAATATACAAAATTTGGACAATTTTGATAAATAAATTTCAAATATTATATATGAAGGAAAAAATCTCGATGTTAAAGTACAAAAATTAAGGAAAAAATAAAATAATGCACATAACCAAAAAAAGGTCCATAAGAATAATCAACTCTTTCAATTCTCGTCGGGCAAAAGAATTAAACTAAACACACAGTTCAAAAGTTAACATTAAACTGAGCCTGTACTTATAGCATGTAAAAAAAAAGAAGGTAAATATAAAAGTCGATTGTATTTTGTCGGAACAGATAATTCAAAGAATTAATTTTTAAATATGTCTTACGTCAAAACTTTTTTATCTTAAATATAGATTATACAATGGATAGGGTTACACGTGCACAACGTAAAAAGTGAATACTTTTGATCCTAAAATCTAAAAATTACACATTTTTGGCAATGAATAGTATCAAATATTTGAATTTTGTTATAAAATAAAGACTGTTAAGTAAAGACAAGTATAGAGAGAAACTGATATATTATTCAACTTTCAAATTTATGTACATAATGAACTGAAAACTCCTCTATTTATAGAAGAAAGGAAGTTGATGTGTAAGTTATTATTGCAAGTTGCTGTGTAAGTTGTTATTGCAAGTTGCTATGTAAGCTGCTGTGTAAGCTGCTTGTAAGCTGCTACTGTACCAGATATAGATAATCTTCTACCGGGGGTAATGTTTATCCATAACGGAGTACCAAAATGATAAGCTTCTTCAGGAGGCTTATTTCCAACGGAGTACTAAATGAACATCCATAATATAATATATTTATAACACTCCCCCTTGGATGTTCATTAAAAGATAATGTGCCTCGTTAAAACCTTACTAGGAAAAACCCTGTGGGAAAAAATCCTAGTGAAGGAAAAAGAGTACACATATTTAGTAATACGCATTGCTAGCTGCCTCATTAAAAACCTTATAAGGAAAACCCTGTGGGAAAAAACCTTAGTAAGGAAAAAAAGAGTACATCGCGCATTTTACTCCCCCTCATGAAAATCTTGTTTCAAATATTTAAGTCTCTACATTCCAATCTTGTATACCATCTTCTCAAAAGTTGAAGTTGGCAAAGATTTAGTGAATAAATCTGTCGGATTGTCACTTGAACGGATTTGTTGCACATCAATGTCACCATTTTTCTGAAGATCGTGTGTGTAGAATGTTTTTGGTGAAATGTGTTTCGTTCTATCTCCTTTTATAAATCCTCCCTTCAATTGGGTTATGCATGCAACATTGTCTTCGTATAAAATTGTGGATCTTTTATCACATTCCAAACCATATTTTTCTTGAATAAAATGAATCACTGGTCTCAACCATACGTATTCCCTACATGCTTCATGAATAGCTATTATCTCAGCATGATTTGAAGAAATAGCAACAATTGATTGCTTTGTGGAGCGCCATAATATGACAGTACCTACACATATAAACACGTACCCGATTTGAGATCGAGATTTATGGGGATCAGATAAATAACCTGCATCTGTATAACCAATAAGATCTGCACTACCTTTGTTAGCATAAAACAAACCTATATCAAGAGTTCCCTTTAAATATCGCAAAATATGCTTAATCACATTCCAATGTCTCCGTGTAGGAGAAGAGATATATCTTGCTAGTAAATTAACAGAAAATGCTATGTCAGGCCT
Organism: Nicotiana tabacum; assembly: GCF_000715075.1. Classification (NCBI taxonomy): domain Eukaryota; kingdom Viridiplantae; phylum Streptophyta; class Magnoliopsida; order Solanales; family Solanaceae; genus Nicotiana; species Nicotiana tabacum. The sequence goes on from NC_134096.1 coordinate 2,727,274, forward strand.
TATAGCATTAGCACGATATATAAGTGCACCAATTGCACTGAGATAGGGTGTTTCAGGACCAATGAGTTCCTCATCCTCTTCTGGAGGTCGGAACGGGTCCTTATTCATTTCAAGTGATCGAACAACCATTGGTGTACTCAATGGGTGCGCTTTGTCCATGTAAAAGCGTTTTAAGACCCTTTCTGTATAGGCATATTGATGCATAAAGATCTCGTCTGCTAAATATT